>NC_141553.1:11931666-12240000 GCF_021556685.1 Rattus norvegicus | reverse complement strand
GCTGGAGGCTGGGGTGTGTGTGTGTGTGTTGGTCTCTCTAGCATCTTTCCTTTGTCATCAGTGGTTACAGAAGAGGCCCCAGGCTTGCAAATCCCTGTCTGCAGCCCCTGCCAGTCCCTCATTTGATTAATAGCTCCAAGTGCCATGTGGTAGGTCAGTAAGAACGGCCTGGCCAAGACCCACTTCTGGCAGTTGCAAGGCGGTGTTACCCTACCCCCACCCCACTCTACCCCACCCCCGTAGTTAACACAAGTAAATGAAGAATTATCTGCTACCCAGCCAACAGGTGCTTTTCAGATCCGCGGTTTAAAAAGAGCACGAACTGATGTTTAGTCCGAAATGACAATAGACCAAGTTACTTTTCCTGCCCTGAGTGATTCCTTGCCTCTATTTTTTTTATCCTTTGTGATGCAGTGCGCAAGAGGCCTGGGACCACGGCAGGTGACACTGCCGAGTACCGACTTGGTTCTTGGGGGAGGTCACCAGCAGGCGCCTTTGTGATAAAGCGCGGGGGTTTCTACCCTGGCAGTCTGGCATGGCACCAGCCCCCAACTCAGGGGCTTTGTGGATATTTTGAGCAGGAGAGCAGCCAGTTGCTGGTTAGCTGCCGAATTGCAGAGCTGGTGGCAAAGCAAGCTCTCAGCGCGCCCATGCTGTGGTCCTTACCGGGCAGCATAGAAGGCGACGATTCCATGGGCTTAGGAGCATTGTTGCCGGTTTGACTGCTGCTTGGCGCTCATCAGCATCAAAGGGGACCGCGCGCAACCCGACACCACTGCAGGCGCGGGGGACAGGGGCCTTAAGCTGCAGCAGCACACAAAGACTAGCCGGCCACCGGAGTCCGGCCTCGGGCAAACACGCGCAGTTTTGCCTCAACAGGTTGGAAACTCAAAGATGACGCCATGCACTTAACGATCTTTCTCGGTTCTTTCTCAGCCGTGACAAACTCCGCCCACAGTCCCTCCCGAGGACCTGGAGGGACCAGCGGCGGCCACTCACTCAAGCGTTGCCGAGAATGAGGCCAGGGAGGGCGACCCTGGTGAGGTGGGACACCGGTGTGTGTCTCCGCTCGCCTAACCAGCGGAGCGCACAAACTTCTCCGCAGAGCTGCTTAAGTCTGGCCACCCCGCAAGGGACTCCAAACACGGACAGCTCGCACCCCGGAACCCAGGACGCTCAAAGTCTAGAGAATGAATGGCTATCATAAGCAGCACAGCGCTGAAAATGCCACCACCGCACAACCCACTGAGCAATCCAGCCACCGCCCGCCACCTGCGCGTGGGCAGGGCCAGGCCGCTACTGCCTCCCAGCTGACCGCACAGGCTAAGAGGTAGCTGTTGCTGGGACAAGCCAGAGACGCGTAAAAGGCACGTAAGTCTGGCAAACTCTGGGGCACCAAGTTATACTTCTATCCAGGCTTACCTGGCTCTGCCCAGGAGACGCGTGCCACCAGCAGCAAGACCAAACTGGTGAGCATGTCCAGGAGGTGCCACCTGCGGACGACAGTCACAGGTTAGCGGGCCTCAGACGACCATCACTCCCTCACACCCTTTACCCCTGAGCCTGCAAACCTGGGCGCCATCTCCCCAGGCCAGGCCGTCTGCGCCCGGATGCTGCACCCAGCTCCTCCGTGAGCCGCTTGCCCACAGCGCTCCCGACCGCTGCTGCCGGCTAGGGCAGGGGCGGGCAGGGGCGAGCAGGGGCGGGACGGGGAGGAGACAGATCAATGGGCGGGGCCCTGGGCTCTAGGCGCAGAGCTGAGCCAGAGAGGACCTGGTGAGCGATCTGATAGGATCTAGGATCAGAACCTGAGGACAAGCAGGGTGGACAAGGGCTGGCATCTATCGCGGCTTCTAGAACTCCTAATGGCAGTCTCTTCCTCTCCTCAATGTCTCCAACGCGCGTGTTGTTCCTTCATACCAGGCTGCCTCACCAAGCTACCAGAGGCAACATGTGAGATCTAGGTTCAAACCCAGGGCAAGGTGCAAGGATGTCCTGCATTCATTAATTTATACCCACTAGAGGACTTGTGTTCAGTCCGTGAGGTGGACGACGGGAAGGCCAGCGATTTAAAGAAAGAAGATATCTACTGCCAGTGGACACTGCAAAGTGACAGTGGTTACTTCTTAAGTCCCCTGCACTCTAGATCGCTGGGTATGTTAAGAGGGCCCTGCCAGTCTCAGTATCTCCACTGCCTCCTAGTCCAGGGCTGGCTCTCTAAAACCGTTACCATGGTGCATACCCATGGGCACCTCACCCAGCACCTGCCTGCAGGTGTACATGGGTTATGTGTACTCCCAAGGGTGACCCCTGCCCCTACCTCCACCCCCACAATTGGGATGCTCAGAGATAAGAAGGCACTTTCAAGTCGACAGACAGACAGACAGACAGACAGACACACACACACACACACACACACACACACACACACACACACACACGATCCTTTTCTCTCCTACCAGTTCAGCATTCCTAATCCCTACTACCTGACCTACCTTTGGGCTCCTTCCTCCAGGAACTGGGCAACATGGCCTTCCTGGCCTGGACTTTAACAAAATCAGAGACAGTGACACCCATCGGACAGCAAATCTAGATTCCAGAAAGCCATTCGCACTGACCTAGTGTCATTCTCCCAAACACCCTGGCCCTCATCCTTGCCCATCCCCACTGTCCTTCTTGGCCTGCCTCAGTTCCTGGACCACAAAGAAATAGCCACAGGGTTAGCCTGGCTCCCCAGCCCCTCTCATACCTCCACCCTGAGTCTGTACCATCTGATGTGACACACACATTGCCTGCAGACCAGAGATCAAGCCCTTCCACACCACCCCCTAGCTCTACCCCAGAGTCCCACCTAAGCCTCCCAGACCCCTCTCCAGTCTCCCTGCCTCTCCTTCCCCATATCACCTCCTGACCTAGGCTGGCTCTGCCCTCCTCTGCCCACTGCTCCACAGCTGCAGCCCGAGGCCTGCTTGGGATTCTCGTCTGCTCACATCATCTGACTCCTCTCCAGGCTTCAAAGACCGGATCCTGCCCCAGACCCAGGGGCCTGCCCAGTCTCGCTCATCCACCTGGCCTACATCCCCACTTCATCTGCCTTCAAACTTAGAGTCCCCGTCCAGGTGAAAAGGGCACAGAGAGGAAGAAGGCAATCAAGAGGATGGTGGTCCACATTTTCTCAAAGAATAGAAATGATCAATTGCCCTGAACTCTTTTTCAAAATTGTTTCAGAGGGGAGGATAGGTCAGTACACTGTCTGTGACCTGCAGGTCTTTTGTGCAAGTCCGTGTGTGTGTCTCTATAGTTACACATAGCATGTGCATGTGTGTCAGGCAACATGCATTCGTGCACACATACATGTAGGAGCATGTCCTGGATCTCAGTAATCCTTTCTCTCTTTGTATTCACGTCTGTCTTCCTGGAAGCCATGAGCAGGTGGGGAGTCTGAGGTAGATGCAGGGGGAGGGGAAGGAGGGGCTCTTGTGTCTGCTGCCTGCCTTCCAGGTCTACTCCCACCAGAGCAGGCCTAATTCTTCAATCTTCAATTAGCGGATTGGAGCTCAACTATGTGTCCAAAAATGCAGGCCTCTGCAGGTGGCAGGATGTAGCCCCCAGGGCTGTCTGTAGTTCGTGGGAGGAATCCTGGAGCAAGGTTGGGGGAGCCACTCCAGCCATCTATGGGCTTCAGAGTCTGCGGCCTGCCTTCTTCTGATTTAACCTCCAGCAGAGGGGAGTCCTTTTTGGAAGAATTTGGTGATGGTGAATGGGGACCAGCAGGAGACAACCAAGCCTGTCTTTCCCAGACACAGGGAAGATTATTCTTCAAAGGGCCCTAGTGACAAACAAAGCTATTGACAATGGAAACCAACCGGAGCTCTCTGCTGTGAACGTGATGCCCGGATGCAACCTCTGCTGTTAAAAAGGCGCGTTCTACACGTCTTGTCTTTCCCACCATGTCTGTCCTACCCCAGGGGAACATAACAGCATCTTCATTAGTCCCATAATATTCACAGTTTTTCCCTGGAAGGGTTTTGTTCCCTTGGTATATGCAATTAAGACCTGATCACTATAGAAGCTGGGAAGCCCCTGAGAATACAGATGTGCATTTAGGAAAATCTCAGTTTAATGCTATACTCTATGCCCTTTCTCTTCTTCCATTAAAATACAGGATGTGCTGGGGAGGGCAGGGTTCATCTCCAGCCCTAGTTCATTCTCTACAACTGAGGGGCAAAGAGGAAAACATACATACACACACACACACACACACACACACACACACACACACACGCGCTCACACGTATATATGCGAGTGCATGCAAACGGGGAGGGGGGGCTCACAGAGACAGAAATCAGTCTTCAGCATGGTACCTGGCTGTCCTATCACCATGGGATCAACTGCAGACTCTGTTTCTCCTCTTATATCTAGAGAGACACCATGGGGGCCGATATGAGCTCCGTGTGAGACAACCTCCTGTTGCTATGACAAGCTGATTTTTAAATCAACTTGGGAGGAAGAATGCCTCCTTTAGGGTCGTCATTTCTTAGGGTTCAGACTGTGGTTGGCCCAGTCACACTGGTACCTTAAGCCAGGCAGAACATCATAACAAGAAGCCCATCGCAGAGAAGGCTGCCCACTGATGGAGACCAGGGAAGGGTAGGGTTAAAATTGTTTCAGAGGGGAGCATAGGTCTGTGACCCGCAGGTCTTCTTGTGCAAGTCCGTGTGTGTGTGTCTCCATAGTTACACATAGCATGTGCGTGTGTGTCAGGCAACATGCATTCGTTCACACATACATGTAGGGGCATGTCCTGGATCTCAGGAATCCTGTCTCTCTTTGTATTCACGTCTGTCTTCCTGGAAGCCATGAGCAGGTGGGGAGTCTGAGGTAGACGCAGGGGGAGGGGAAGGAGGGGCTCTTGTGTCTGCTGCCTGCCTTCCAGGTCTACTCCCACCAGAGCAGGCCTAATTCTTCAATCTTCGATTAGTGATTGGAGCTCAACTATGTATACAAAAAATGTGCCTCGGTAGCCCCTCTGAAAACACGTCCCACGCCTTTACTTTCCACCATGAGGCCCTGGGTTTTCCTCCACCTCCCAGTGACACCGAAGACTGGGGACCAAACCTTTAACTCCTGGAGATCCAAATTACAAGGCCACCAAGTAACTTTTCAACAAGAAGGGGGAAATTACAACATGGGCCAGGTAGCTATGGAAAGCACAGTGTCTATCAGAAGTCTAGTCTCAACCAGGCCCGGCCCTGGAGTCCCTGAACCTGAGCTCAAAGTGAAGCCATTCAACCATTTACTTTCAGGCCCTGGGCTCCCTTCTGAGACCTGCAGAGCATTCTCATTCTCTGTCTCTGTCTCTCTCTCTGTCTCTCTCTGTGTGTCTCTCTCTCTGTCTCTCTCTGTCTGTCTCTCTCTCTGTCTCTTTCTCTCTCTCTGTCCTCTTTCTCTCTCTCTGTCCTCTGTCTCTCTCTCTGTCTCTCTCTCTGTCTCTCTCTCTCTGTCTCTCTCTCTCTGTCTCTTTCTCTCTCTGTCCTCTTTCTCTCTCTCTGTCCTCTGTCTCTCTCTCTGTCTCTCTCTGTCTCTCTGTCTCTGTCTCTCTCTCTGTCTCTTTCTCTCTCTCTGTCCTCTGTCTCTCTCTCTGTCTCTCTCTCTGTCCTCTTTCTCTCTCTCTGTCTCTGTCTCTGTCTGTCTCTGTCTCTCTCTCTGTCTCTCTCTGTGTCTCTCTCTCTGTCTCTCTCTGTCTCTCTCTCTCTCTGTCTCTTTCTCTCTCTGTCCTCTTTCTCTCTCTCTGTCCTCTGTCTCTCTCTCTGTGTCTTTCTCTCTCTCTGTCCTCTGTCTCTTTCTCTGTCTCTGTCTCTTTCTCTGTCTCTGTCTCTTTCTCTGTCTCTGTCTCTGTCTCTCTCTCTCTCTGTCTCTCTCTCTCTCTCTCTCTCTCTCTCTCTCTCTCTCTGTGTGTGTGTGTGTGTGTGTGTGTGTGTGTGTGTGTGTGTGTGGTGGGGGGATCCTTTGTTAGACTCTGTCACTTGGCTGTCACAATCCATTCCTGCCTAGCTCTGGTGACTATGTGAGCTGTCCTTTGACAGTGCATGGAAGGATGTATCCCGGCAGAATTTTGTAACTGTGAGTTACAAGACGGTGGGACACCCACAAAGCAAAGCATTATGTCCCTGTGAAGAGACCTTAATTAAAGCAGCCACTGTGAAAAAGGCCTGGCCAACATACAGTATGGGGTTGGAACACTCATGGCTGGAGAGCCCGGTCTGCTAATGGGAAGTGGTTGTCTTGGAGCAGGGCAGATACCAAGTCCACAGTTTCTGAGGTTTGAAGTAACCACCCTCTACTTGATTTGCTGGGGCCCCTTGTTTGTCTACTTTCCAGAAGTGAGGAGAAACCAGACTGCTAGCTCCCTGTCACTCGAGGGCAAAGGGCATCACACAAAGACCTAAAGCCTCTGTTTGCACAGGACTGAGGCTCCAAGTGGAAGGAAACATCACCTCTGTTTTCAGTCACACTGTTACTGATGCTCCAGAGACAAAAGAGCTCCAAGTGGCTTCTCACACCCCGCCAGACAGACAGCCACCAGGTATCACATGGTTAGCAGCGAAGCCTGCACCTCACTTTTCTCCTGGAACTCACCTCATGGTTCCAAGTCGGCTAACAGCAGGAGTTCTCAACCTGTGGGTCACGACCCCCTTGAGGGTACCATATCAGATGTTTGCCTTACGATTCTGAAAAGTAGCAAAATGCCAGTTATGAAGTATCAACTCAAGTAATTTTATGGTTTAGGGGGTCAGCCCAACATGAGGAATTGTATTAAAAGATTGTAGCTTTAGTAAGATTGAGAACCACCGGTTAATGGCACAGTAGACCTAACTCCAGTATATAGGATGCCTCCCTAAAGCTGGGAGGACCATTCAGGTCAAACCTATCCCAAGCAGGGGCTGGGGAAAGGGCTTGGCGGTTAAGAATATCTGTTGCTCGTCCAGAGGATCAGAGCTGGGTTCCCAACACCTGTGTTGGGCAACTCATAACTGCTTGTAACTCTGCCTGGCCTCTGAGGGCACCCGCACACACGTGACACATGCTTACACAGATATATACACGTAAAAACAAATAAATCTTTTCTTTTTTTTAAAGATTTATTTATTTATTATATATAAGCCAGAAGAGGGGATCAGATCCCATTACAGATGGTTGTGAGCCACCATGTGGTTGCTGGGATTTGAACTCAGGACCTTTGGAAGAGCAGACAGTGCTCTAACCACTGAGCCATCTCTCCAGCCCAACAAATAAATCTTTAAAAAACTATCCCAAGTATATATGCCACAATATTATAGGTGCACACAGAGACACATACAACCAGATTTACCATACACACACACACACACACACACACACACACACACACACACACCACACACATGCTCCAACACAAAATCTGCATTTGTTGACTCTCAAAGCAGTACTAAAACTTTCCCAGCTACATGCACGTCTTCATCCCTCAGACTTCTTGGGACCTTCATCCTCCCACAAAGCCTCTGCTGCACCCCTCTTTCCAGCTATCACCACTGACCTGGGTGATAGAACCCAGAACCTACCCAGCATCTGATTAGAACCTAGGACCTTCGCCTCCCTCATCTCTCTCTGCCTCATGCTCTCTCTCCATCCTCCCTGGATCCTGCTGACTCGGGGCCCACAGCCATGCTCGGTGTGACGCATACTGAAGCTGGGTCTCCAGGAAGGACAGGAAAACTGAGTCCCGGCTGAGCAGGAGCCCCAGTGTACCCTCTCACTGGGGCCATTTACAGAACCTAATAATGGGCCGGGCTAGCCTGTGCCTCCGGAGTTTTATTCCCTTCCTGGCAATCCCGTGTTTTAGTCATGTGCTCCTGCCTCATACAACATCTCCACCCCAGTCCAGCCTGGAACTACTGAAGGCATACACGGACCATAGTTATAGTTTCCTTTCAGAGTCCAAATGTTGCTGGTGGAGCAAATGGCCTCTCAGCTCACCCCTCCCCTCTGTTCTCCTTCTCCAACCCAATATGGTCCTTATTATCTTCTTGTGTTTTTCCTTCAGATGTATGTTATCCTAGAAACATAGAGATGCCTTGGGAAGTCTGAGAAAGAGAAAACATCTATGGTCGAAAAACTATCTTTTTAAAAAATTCACGGGGTTGGGGATTTGGCTCAGTGGTAGAGCGCTTACCTAGGAAGCGCAAGGTCCTGGGTTCGGTCCCCAGCCCCGGAAAAAAAAAAATTCACAATGTTTTAAACCACAGCCCCTTCCCAGTTTTTTCTCCTTTTCTTTTTTTTTCTTTTTATTCTTTTTATTATTTTATTTTATTTTTTTGCAGTTTGATGCATACACATGCATTGATATGAAACCAGTGTGCCTGACTTATAATCCCATCACTGATGAGTGGGAAGATGATCCTGAACTCTTGCTTAAAATTATATACCCAGAACGGAGGCCATCATGGAAGGGTTGAGGTGTGGCTGCAGCAAGCTGAGCAGGCAGACTTGTCCTTTGAGTGGAAGAGACAGGGAACTGAACGTAAAGCCAGCTCTGCCAGGAACGATCCACCTTCACACGCACACACGTTCTCACACAGGCACGCACGCAAAACCATGATGACTGGAAACCATGGTGTTCTCTCCCACGACTGAGGACTGTTTCCAACAAGCCCACATGCAGGGGGAGGGGAAGAAGTGTTTGAAGAAATGGTGCTTGAGAAAATTTTAAATTAATGACAGACGCCATAAACTGAAGAAGCTCAGGAAATGTTTACCAGGACCAATGCCAAAATATTAAAACAAACAAAAGTAAAGCAGAAAAAGACGCTCGCGTGAATTCAAACTCGAGAAAAGGAAAAAGGACGGAGAAAGTCTGTTCCATTTCAGTAGAGAAAGAGAACTCAGGGAAGGGGGGAGGGAGAGGGAGAGGGAGATGGGGGGGGGAGAGAGAGAGAACATATGCATCTATAAATCAGGAATCATTAGGTTGCCTTACACAGTTGGAGAGCTAGAGTCCTCCATAGCTACTCATTGTGAGAATCTGGGATCAACTGTCCAGCCTCCCTCAAGGACGACAGCCTAGAACCAGACTCCCCTGGCCTGAGTACACACGCTACTCTTGCAGAAGACCCGGGTTCAATTCCCAACACCCATATGGCAGCTTGCAACCATCTACAACTCCAGTTACTGGGGATTTTGACCTCCTAGGGCACTAGGTAGCTCCATGGTACACATGCACACACGTAGGCAAAACATTCATACTATTAAATTAATAAAATAAGCCTAAATATTAAGATATTTTTTGTTGGGTTGGGGATTTAGCTCAGCGGTAGAGCGCTTGCCTAGGAAGCGCAAGGCCCTGGGTTCAATCCCCAGCTCCGGAAAAAAAAAAAAAAAAGATATTTTTTGTCATACATCTTTTTTTTTTTTTTTGGTTCTTTTTTTCAGAGCTGGGGACCGAACCCAGGGCCTTGCACTTCCTAGGCAAGTGCTCTACCACTGAGCTAAATCCCCAACCCCTTTGTCATACATCTTAAGGCAGCTCTTGAGGTTTTAAAAGAAGTAAAGGGGGCTGGAAATGTGTCTGACTTCATAGAGTGCTTGCCTCAAACACACAAAACCTTGGGTTCAGTCCCCAACCCCATTCCTGTGATCCTAGCATTCAGGAAGTAGATGCAGAAAGAGCAGAAATTCAGGGTCATCCTTGGCTATATAAGGATTTCAAGGCTAGCTCGGGATACGGGAAACACTGTCTCAAAAATAAAATAAAATAAAATAAAATAAATAAGACCATAAAGCAAGAACAAAAGGATCTAGGGAGAAAGCTCAGTTGGTAGCATGAGAACCCAAGTTCATTCCCAGAACCCACATAAGGAAAAAACAAGACCAAAATCTTGGCATAGTAGCACACACTCGTAATCCTAGAGAGGAGACAGAGGCACCTCATCTCCCCAGGGCTCAGCCAGCCAGCTTAGCATAATCAGAAAGTTACAGGCCAGTGAGAGATCCTAAGAAAAGGGGGGACAGTACCTGGGGACAACACTAAAGAGGTCCTGTAGCCTCCACATGCCCGCACACACTTCTGAGAGTGTGTCCGGTCAGCAGAAGTCTCAACAGAAAAAGATACAGGGATACCCTTCTAGATTCCCCAAGAAACAGGAGCTGGGCAAGTCAGTGGCAGCCCATGCCTTTAGTCTCAGGACTCAGGAGGCAGAGACAGGCAGATTCCTGAGTTCGAGGCCAGCCTAATGCCAAGGTCTAGGATAGCCAGGGATATCCAGAAAAGGAAACTTGGTCTCAAAAACGAGAACAAAACAAAACACTAGGCAATGGTGGTGAAAGAGCCTTTAACCTCAGCACTCAGCAGTTGGGAAACAGAAGCTGACAGATCCCTGGGAGTTTGAGGCCAGCCTGGTCAACAGAGGAAGTCCCAGGAAACCAGGTCTACAAAGAGAAACATTATCTCAAAAAACCAAAATAGAGAAACAAAGAAGGAGGGATGGAGGCAGGAAGGGAAGGAGGGAAGTAAAGAAGGAGAGGGGTTGGGGATTTAGCTCAGTGGTAGAGCGCTTGCCTAGCAAGTGCAAGGCCCTGGGTTCAGTCCTCAGCTCCGGAAAAAAAATAAAATAAAAGAAGGAGGAGGAAGAGGAGGAGGAAGAGGAGGAGGAGGAGGAGGAGGAGGAGGAGGAGGAGGAAGAGGAGGAGGAGGAGGAGGAAGAAGAAGAAGAAGAAGAAGAAGAAGAAGAAGAAGAAGAAGAAGAAGAAGAAGAAGAAGAAGAAGAAGAAGAAGAAGAAGAAGACCACGATGACGTCTTCATTGTCCTCACGTGAGGGAAAATTTCACAAAGTGCCCAAACCAAAAGGTCAGGAGTATGGAACCATCTTCCAGCATCTCTGTTACTTTGTAGCTCACCAGAGAAGACAGAGGGATGAGAATGTCTGTCTGTCTGGAGGGTTACAAAAGCTTCTATCAGCATCAGCCATGAAAAACGAGGCCATGAAATCACAAGAAACCTTTTTGGCATCTTAATGGGGAAGAATCCTTCAGCCACCAAACCAAGTTGTAGCCTTCTAAGTGGATTCAGACGGACAGGAGACCCGACTCAAGCGCCCTTCCCCAGAAACACTCTAGCCAATCATCCACGTGCATCCTTCCCAAGGGGCCACCAAACAGACTCAAAATTGTCCCTTGTACGCTAGAGGCTTTCACAACTACTGCCTTAATATAGTGCTGGGAGGTGGGGGCTGTCTGTGGCATTTAGTCTCTCAAAACTGTCATGTGATTTCCTGATTGAGCTTTCTGCCTACATTCCAACTACACTAAAGAGGATGAAAAATTTGTCAGTTTTGTTCAACCGAAGTATTCCAAATGCCTGGAAAGTACTTGGTATTTTGAGTCCAGGAAATCTGTAGAGCGAACCCATCATCGGGATTAATTAGGAAAATTTTCCCAATATTTAGATAGAGAACATGACAAAATCAAACATTTGGACTTCCTTCTCCCTGCCCCATTTTAAAAATTAATATTGTTTCTGTTTTTGTTTTTCAAGACAGGGTTTCTCCGTGTAGCCCTGGCTGCCCTGAAACTCACTCTGTAGACCAGGCTGGCCTCGAACTTGTGGAGATCACTTCTGCCTGCCTCTGCCTCCTGAGTGCTGGGGTGACCACTGCCTGGCCACTTGAGCTTTGAACAACACGAAAATTCCCAACAAGCTGTGAATGGAAGGGCTGCCCTCCAGCCTAAGGGGGATCTCCATGGAAAGTTCTCATCCTTATGCCTAATGTTGAAGAACTGAGTGCCTTCTCCTTAGCCTAAGGAGCAAGACAGGGGTCTCAGTAGCATGTCATTTGTATGTGGCATTGTCCTAGAGGCTTGACTGAGTGCAATGAGGGAAGAAAAACATAGTGACTACGCTAGAAAGGAAAATCGAATGTCTTTTCACATATGACAGGGTTGTGTGTAGCATGTTCCATGGAAAATACATACCTATATATGTGTGTATGTATGTATATGTATGTGGCTATTAAATTTAAGTCTGGCCTACTGCCTACCATTAGTTCCAACACTCGGGAGGCAGAGGCAGGAGGATCTTGAGTTCAAGTCTAGCCTGGCAAACGGAGCAAGTTCTATGATAGTCAAGGCTACACAGAGAAAACTTGACTCAAAACAAAAACAAAACACAAACATTATAAGTTACAAAAATTGCAAATATAAGGGCAAAGATAAATAAGTAAATAAATGCAGTCCTTGAAGCCAATAACAAATAATTCAAATTTTAAACCCAAACAATATTTATAACCAGTGTTAGGGGAATGTAAGAGAGAGAAAAGCATCACCTAAACTGGGGAGAGAAAGAAAAAAAGAAAGAAAGAAACTAAGTAACTTGTTTCCAGATGACCTAGACCCCTATTAAAGTCCCACCAAAAGCCCCACTCACTAAAGTTGTGACATAAAATGGACATAGCCCCTCAGAGAAATGAAGAAAGTCCCACCTGCCAACAGCATCCTCCCAGATAAAATTCTTCAGAGTAAACTTTAATGGGGAAACAAAAGACCTATATGCCAACCTCTAAAACACAGATCAAAGAAACTGAAGACACAAATGAATAGGAAGGTCGCCCATGTGCACCTAGAGGAAAAATTAATATTATAAAAGTGCGCCCACCACTGCCCAAAGTCATCAGCAAGTTCAAGACAAGGCCCATCGAAATCCCAATAGCATTTTTTCACATGACTAGGAAAAAAAAAAAGCTAAATTTCATAAGCAATTAAAGACCCCAAATGGCCGAAGCCCTACTGAGTAAGAAAAAAGCTGGAGTGCTGGAGAGATGGCTCAGTGGTTAAGAGTGCTGTGTTCAATTCCCAGCAACCACATGGTGGCTCACAGCCATCTGTAATGGGATCAGATGCCCTCTTCTGGTGTGTCTGAAGACAGCTACAGTGTACTTATATATAATAAATAAATAAATCTTTTAGAAGAGGAGGAGGAGGGGGAGGTGGAGGAGGAGGAGGAAGAGGAAGAGGAAGAAAGCTGAGGGCACCACACTGCCTAACTCAAAAGTACAACTCTATAGAAAGCAAAACACCATGCTACTTAGAATAAAGCAGAGTTGTAAGCTCAGAAATAAATCCACAAGTTTATGGTTGCTTTGGGATTATGTATCTATCTATCTATTTCAAGACAGGGTTTCTCTAACAAGCCTCAGGTATCCTGGAACTCACTCTGTAGCCCAGGCTAGCCCTGAACTCACAGATAACCACCTCTCTCCTTGAGTGCTGGGTTTAAAGGCATGGGCTACCACCTCCTGGCACAGGGGACAAGGCAAGGACAAGGATCCATCCACCAGTCTGAACAGAGCTCTATACTTGGGTTCAGGCAATGATTTTTCTGGACAAGTCTAAAATGGGACAAGTGAATTCTATCCAGTTAAAGGACGTCTGCCGAACCAAGGAAGCAATCGGCAGAGAGAAGAGACAGGTGTGGAAGTGGAGAAATGCCTACTCAACAGAGAGCTGATAAGGGTAATAATCTGAGGAAGAGAAAGAAATCCAACAGCTTGGGAGCAGTGAAATAAATAACCCACCCGCCAGAAACAGGCAGCCATTTTTCAGCAGAAGACGTATAAGTGACCAAGAAGCCTTGGTGACACAGCCAGCAACACTAAACACCACGGACATGTAATCAGGTATCACCCCGTGCCTGCAAGGATGGTCACTCTCAGAAACACGACAGTAAAGGGATGTTGGGGGAGGGGAGCTCTCGCATACCGCTGGTGGGAATGCGATTGGCGCAGCCGCTGTAGAACAGTGCGACAAAGTCTCAGAAAACTACAATGGGAACCGCCATGTAACTCAACGACCCGACTTCTCGGGTACACATGCAAAGGGAATAGATTTGGTATGTCAAGGGGACGTCTGAATTCCTGTGTGCACAGATAACAGACGCTGCTCTATCTCCCTTACCTGTGGAATCTGGAATAGCTGAACCCAGAGAAGTAGAGTGTAGACTCAAATATGGTTTGCTACCCACCCCAACAGTCTGGGTTCATGAATGAAGGACACACACACACACACACACACACACACACACAGTCTTTATATTTTAATATGTCTTCTGCACTGTAAAATGTTGGGATTATGGGTCACAGGAAGAAGTGGTTTTTTTTAGTTGAATTTTTTTTTAACATTCCTCCTGAATGTAAATTTGTACTATTTAACTGACTATTGGTGTAAAATCTTGTCATGTGTATAAAAATAAAAAAAGATCCCAAATAATATGTCTTACTCAGCACAATAACTCAGCCACTACCTATCCTCCACCCGGTTAATCCCTATTGTAGATTGGTTCTGATGCTATTTGTGTTAATTTGGCTCCCAAAATTATTCGGGAACCTGCATGACGCTGAGGGTCCCTGCCCCTACTTGGCTTTGATTGGCGGAAAATGGCTAGGCCGGGAGACAAAGGAGAAGTTTTTAGAATCACCTTGCCGGGCAAGAGGAAACAGGAAGTCTCACAGCGGAAGGAGAGAAAGCAGAGAAATGGCTCCCGGGGCCACGCCCCCATTGGGTCTGGGGTAGCCGAGATGAAATATAGATTTTAGTAAGTAATAATTCAGGAATATCGGAGGGGAGGCATTAGCAATGTGGAAGTTGGGAGTGGCCCAGCCATTGAGCTGCTCAGGGCATATTAAAAAAAAAAGGCTGCATGTGTGTGTGTTTTATTCTCAAATCCAAAACACTTTGGGCGGGTAGCAAGGAGCACATGCGCACCCACTGGGGAATTTAGATTAACATGTTATACATCAAAGCCGGAGTTATTACTTACTAATTCTATGTTCTATCTTGGCTGCTCTGGGCCCAGAGGGATGACCAATTGGACCATGCTCTCCCGGTTCCTTCACATGATGGCTATGCCTCTCTGTCCTGCACTCTTCTCAGGGAAGGTGTCTCTCCTCTCTTCCCCACTCTCCCAGCATCACAAATCTCCTCCTTCCTCTTCTCACCTATCAGGGTCCCAAAGCCAGGAATCCTAAAGTCCCACCTCTGTCTGCCCTGCCCAACCATTGGCTGCCGGCATCTTTATTTACCAATCAGAACCAACTCAGGGCAGGTTCCCAGAAGCTACATATAGACATCACACGCAAACATTTTTTTAGGGACCCAAATTAACATTAGAATACAAACAGCATTAAGCTAAACCCATTACTGTAGAGGGTAGAATGGTGGTTGCAAAGAGATTAAAGAAGTCAAAAAGAGGAAGCGTTTTGATTTATTTTTAAAGCTATACATACACAAAAGCATAAAAACACTGACCTAGTTTGCTCTTCTGTTTGCCATAACAGAGACCATGGAGAAACACCACTTATTGGCTTGCTCCCAGACCAATGCATAATTAACTTTCTGATACAGGCCAGGACTACCTACCTAGGGATGGCACTGCCCACAGTGGGCTTGGCCCTCTTTCATCAATGAGCAATTAAGACAATGCTTCACACACATGACCATGGGCCCCTCTGATTGAGTCAGTCCTTCAATTAAGGTTCCCTTCTCCCAGATGACTCCAGGTTTGTTGACAGCTGAAATGAACTAACAAACCACCCAGAGATGAACTTAACATGTTGAAGATCTGCTTGCCAAGAAATCTACAAAACTTGACTGCTATTTGAAAAAGTTGCAAATAAAAAGGTGGTTGTAGCATGTGCTTAACTTGAAAGACTGGATATTTTGTTTCACTCTTTTGATTTTGTTACAGTCTATTAAAACTTTGTTTTCTTTTAAATTGATGTAGAAATGAACACAAACCCATGTTGGGCCCAAGTAAGTTTGTTTTCTAACTACCAGCATGCTGCTTATAAACTATGTATAAAATACAATGGACTAGGGTAGCCCACCCTATTGGAGGAAAAGAAAAAACACATTGGGGGTTGTATCCAACTTATTTCCAATATTTCACTATGAATTTACATTTTGTTGTTGACTATGATAAGTGAAACAGCAGTATTGGACAAGTAGTAGAAACACCAGTGAGCAAAAGAGAATAGACTAGAAACCCAGAGACGGATCCCCAGGTGCATAATCAACTTAGCTTCACAAAGATGCCCAGGTTTTCCTGTTTTACCTGTTTTCAGCTCAGATGTGAGGGGCAAGCCCTGCATGGATGTGTGACGGCACCCACCTAGAACCCTACAACCTGAGTGCATCTCTGAGGCCACAGTGATTTCCAGCCAAGTGCCAGTGAGGGTGTGGGCCATACATGTGGGCACCCATTCACATCGCATCACCTCTTCGTGTTTCCAGAACATGCTGAGGCCTGTGATCCCAGGAGCAGTGAGCCACGCAGGAATTGTGTTTGCCAGGGGCACCAACCCTGTCTAGAATTCGGTTCTTATCAGATTTCCATGGCAACAGAATGAGAAAGTTATTCCCAAACCAAAACTCCCCACAGTGATGGGAAAGGGATACATCTTTTTCTGACTCATCAGGAGGACTGTCAAAAAGGGCAAGAAAGATGATGCCAAGTCTAGAAAAGGACATGAGCATCTGGGATGTTCACTTCCCGCTGCAAGGAGATTAGCAGAACTTCTTTGGAAAACTGGCCATATGGAGCAAAGTGAAGCATGCATTCCAATCCCCAAATCCTTCTCTTGGGAATACATCCAACAGATATAACTGTCATGTATTCCCTAAAGACATGGACAGGAATAGTCACAGCAGAATGCAAAAAGCTGTGTTAAATTCACAAAAGAAGGGCTTCAGCATAGGACTAGTACACACAGCCAGGTGGGTGACACTCAGAAATACCACGGAAGGACAGACACTGTACACAAGAGAATTCGTACTCAGTGATTCCATGGACACGGTTTTTCATTACGTACTGGCCAAAAGTATTGAAAGGCATTATTGTGGATCACAGTAAACTGGGAAATTCTCCCAATTAAGTATACAAGATAGTTAGGTCCTCCAGAACTATACCAAACATGCATACCATGTGTATGTGTGAGCACATGTATGTGCACACACACATACACAAGCTAAAGATATCTTACTTATACATTGAGGTATCGTGTCCTATCCAGAGGAAGCGATCTATACATTTCCTAAACATCAATAAAGAGGAAGGGGAGAGAGAAGGGAAGGGTAAAGAAATCAAATTCAATTCAAAACAAAACGTCCAACAACTTCTGAAATGGCCCTAAAATTACTTCTGCCATTTTGTTCTACATATGTATATAGTAGCCTCAGCACTGACAATTATAAAATCAAAATAGCAATCAATTCTGAAAAATTTTAAAGATGCTACATACCAGAGTATTAAATATTTAGTCAAAACTTAATTATTTATATAAAAATAAACAAGCACATCCATCTCACTGATATACAAATCTGATTTCAGGTTAATACATTGTGAAAGTATATGTGTGGCAAATAATTTTTGTAAACGTTTTTATAATTTATTATCAATAAGTGTTTGATTTGTATACCTGTTATGTATATACATATGGGGTTGCATAAAAGTAGCTCAGATGAATAGAGGTTGTAAGTGGAAAACAAAATGTAAAGGCCCTGGTTTACCAGGTGGCTCTAGTGAGGTCTACCAGATATCTCCAGCCTTGGTATACTTAGATGGCACCAATGAGGTCTACCAGATGTCCCCAGAGTGGTCTATCAAATAGTTTCACTGTGCTCTATAGATGTCTCCAGAGTGGTTTGCTATAGCTCTCCAGCATGATCTAGAAGATGGCTCCCAAGTTGTCTACCAGATGTGTCTGCAGCAGTTTCTCAGATGTTTCCAGAATGGTCTACCAGATGGTTCCAGCCTTGGTATACTTAGATGGCACCAATGAGACCTACCAGATGTATCTAGAGTGGTTTACTATAGCGCTCCAGCACGATCTATCAGATGGCTCCAGAGTTATCTACCAGATGTGTCCTCAGTAGTCTCTCAGATGTTTCCAGAACGGTCTACCAGATGGCACCAGCCTGGTCTAGCAGATATCCTCATTTTGGTCTACCAGATGTTTCCAGAATCATGTTTTCAGTCTAGTCGACAGATGCTCTTAGAATGGTCTACCAGGTCTACAGATGTTCCCAGCTTGGCTCTCCAAGCTTGGTCTATAAGATATCTGAATCTATGTCTAGGTTAAGTTGCAGAGGCCAGGTAGCAGCAGAATATATAGCAGTCTCCTTGGTGGCTCCTCTCTGCCTCACCTCACCACTTTGCCTGGGTCTTCAAGGAAGACCAGGACAGAGGCCAGAAAACCTCATCCACAGCAAACATCTGGAACACCTCGTATAGAGGCTGCAGTGTGTTTGAGGGCAATCTTTATGTTACTACTCTTTGCATGGTACATGTGCACAGTAACATCACTTCTGGATATGTGAAGTACATTACAACAAACAAAGGAGTAAAAAAATGCTTAGCATTTCTTAGGAAGGCAAATGTGAATGAATTTTCCCATAAAACTCAACTCTTGGGGCTGGGGAGATGGCTCCGTGGTTAAGAGCACTGGCTGCTCTTCCAGAGGACTCAAGGTTCAATTCCCAGCAACCACCTGGAAGTTCACAACTGTCTGCAACCCCAGCTCCAGGGGATCTGACACCCTCACACCAATGCATATAAAATAAAGTTAAAAATCAAAACGAAACTGAACTCTTTTGCACAAAATTCTGAGTGAAAGACAGGCCATGAAGAAAAAAGCTCCCTCAGTCACCAGGGTGCCCTGAGGACACTGGAATGCTCCATTTCTACCCCCAACTTAAGAGGAGGCCCGGGGATACTGGAAGGAGCTATAGGGTGAGAAAAACAAGTGACTGTGAAATCCAGGGCTCAATGAGTTGAGTCTAGGGAACTGCCCAGGTGCCCTGCCCAGGCCAGCCCAGGGGCAGCATTGTTAGACAATTCATTGTGCTCTGAAGGTGTTCTCAGCCCTGTCTGCATCCCTTCCTCCCCTTCCTCCCCTCGCCTCTCACATTGTTTCCTTTTCCTCCAGCTCAGTCCTGGCCTCCCCATCTGCTTCCCCCTTTCCTGTTTTCTGTCCAGCCCTCACCCCTGCCACCCTCTAGGGGTTTCTATGAATGGAGGAAGAGGAAAACTCAGGATCTAGCCCAAGGAGAGCACAGGCTTGATCTCGTGACCTTGGCCAAGCCTGACCTGGCTGGGCATATCCTTTCAGTCGCTGTGGCCTGGTCATTCACTCGGGGCTTGTATATTTCCTGACATGGCTAGAGAAGAGTCCTTTCAGAGTCTGAAGCTGATGTTCCCTCCTCTGCCTCAGAGCTGAGCCCCAGCCACTGTATCTACCAATAAGTGTTTAAAGCACAGCAGAACCTCCCCTGAAGCTGGCCAGTTCGGCCACATGTGGTGGACTACTGAGCTCTGTTGTGGTAAATAGTATCTGAGGGCTTCTACCCCATCTTAGATCATTTAGTTCCCAAATAAAAGACACAAATTCTTTATATTTATACTAAGCCTTAAAGCACTAGAGCTGGGCAGATATCAACCCTCTGTAATTCGTCTACTTTCCCTATCAATAACCCCCCCTCCCCCCGAGATATCACTTGCTGGGTTCCATCTGGGTTGCTCCTACTCCCAGGCCAACAGTCATAGCCATGGCTCACGAGTCACTCACTCCACAGAACCTTCTTCCTTCCTCCTCCTCTCTCTTCCATGGTCTTTGCCTCAGACCCCAAACTTGGGGAACCGAAACCCTGCCTACCTCTCTTCCGCCCAGTTATGGGCTGTAGGCATCTTTGTTCAATCAATAGTTTTAAATTAAGGAGCAAGGTTTGCACAACAAAAGCTGGTACGCTGGAAAATTCACTCGTCCTGAGGCAGCTAGACCTTGGGATACAGAATCTAGCATTACAGTTATGTAGCAACAGGCCAAACCTCAACAGGCATACAATAGCAGAGAGCCACACGACCCATCTGAGTGGCACTGGACAGACACTGTTTGGAAGTCCTGCACTGCCTGTGTTGTGATAGAATCATGGCTCACATCCAGACAGACCTCACCAGGCCAATACAGTCCCATGTGGAAGAGGTTTATTGAGGACATCGGAGACAGAAGGGGGGGAAGAGAGAAAGACGGAAAAGAGAAAGGGGGTAGGAAGGGTCTTCCTTTTATTTCAACTGTGACGTAACTGATCCCAGGACAAAGTGGGAGCTGGACCAAATGGATGTTGGGAATGTATGGCCATTGCCATGGCAACAGATGTGCAGGTTCCTGTCACCTGCAGGTGATGTCACTGCTGGAGGGGAAAGCAGTTCCTGATACCAACAGCCTGTCCACCTTCCTTGCTGTCTAGTCTTAGGACATGGTCTACTGTCTTGGTAGAAGGGGGCTAAGCCCCTGAACCAGAGCCCCTAACCAAGGTGGGGTTTTGTGGCTGTGGGTCTCATGAGATAGCATCTAGAATCGTCCACCGGGCTTGTTGTCCCAAAGAGAAGTCACTGATGGGGGTGGCTGTCTACCCGGCGTGGCTGTTAAGAGTCTGACTGAAGGATCTACAACCAACAAGTTCCCAATAGAAGGGCAAGGGATAATACAGTTATAGAGAGATGCAATTTACCATCTAAACTGGGCTATACTTGGGAGTCAAGAAGCATTTTGAAAAGTTACACTAGAGTAGCCGGGCCTGGTAATGAACGCCTTTAATCCCAGTACTCAGAGGCAGAGGCAGGTGGATCTGTGAGTTTGAGGCCAGCTTGGTCTACAGAGTGAGTTCCAGGACAGCCAGGGCTACACAGAGAAACCCTATCTCGAAGTAAAAAAAAAAAAAAAAACAGTTACACTTGGGAGCACAGTCCCTGAAAGTGCTACTTAGCAAACACAAAGACCAAAAGGTTTAATACCAAGAACCCATATCAAATAAAAAATAAAAATAAACCGGATGCATGGTGGTATGTACTTGTAACCCTAGGGCAGTGGGAGCAAAACCGAGCAGATCTCTGAAGCTCGCTGGCCAGCTAGCCTAGTGTACTTGGCAAGTTTCAAGCCAGTGAAAGCCTTTGCCTCAAAAGAACAGTATGAATGGTGACTGAGAAATGACAACTGATGTTGTCTTCTAACTTCTGCATGTATGCATAGGTACATATATGTGAACTTCCATCCATATATCCCTACATATGAACATACACAGAAGCACAGCATACCGTGGGACAACTAGTACCGGGGTTGAGCGTGTCTAGCAATTGTTACAAATGGGACAGGCACTGATCTATCCAAACACAGCCCTATTAACTACCCACTATCCACGTACCCAGGTGTGTATGACTGGAGACTGCCAGGGAGCAAGCAGAGTCTGCGCAGATTGCACACAGAGGCAAAGTCTGGATCTGCAGTTCATCAAGAAGTCCGAGTTTAATCCGGGGGTGGAATTACTGAGGGCTCTAAATACATTAGAGACTCGACGACTTGCAAGCAGGAAAGGTGTTCTCTGTGTCAGTGAGATCAGCTGGAGATGCATGGGGGAGACAGCAGGACAGATGAGGGGTATGTGATCTGCCCCTGGGGACAAGAGTCAGGCCAGAATCATTATTAGCATTTTCTTGCCCATTCCTTGGGTTTGTTTACTTGTTTGTATATTTTATCACACTGGGGATAGAACCTAGGATCTTGCATAGGCTAAGTAGGTGCTCCACCACTGAGCTACAACACTGGTTTCCTTGTTCTATTCAGAGTAACCTGCAGAATAGAAGTTTTTATAGGAGCTGTCTCCTCTGCCCTCCCAGGGCTTGCCCGTGGGCCTGCACACTGGAGGAGCCTAGTGAACCTGCTCAGCTTCAGGGACTTCCTGAAGCTAATTTGACTTGTTTACTTTCTTGTACAGAGAACTTTCTTGCAGGACAGAATTTTTCAATCTTGAAGTGTGCCTAGAGTTTATGTTCTGTTTTAGCCAAAGGTTGAGTATGGATGGAGCCTTCCCTATTCCTGAGACCTCCAAGATTTTAAGTTTACTATGTCCAAAATCAACCTGACCTCATCCAGGGGTGTCTCCATATACTGACCCCACTGTGGTGCTAGCCTATGCCTGAAGTCCAATTGGAAGTCAAGGATTCTATACTTGCAGATGAGCTAAAGCCACTAGACATGTTTCTCCCTTGCAGAAAGAGCCTGCACAGGGTTATGTGAGAAAGTCAGTGTTGTGTGACAAACTTTCCCCGGGAGATGAATCACCCATGTCTATTCACCCCAGATAGTGAACCCACAACAGACCAAAGTATGGATACAACCAAAGTCTAATTTGGTGAACCATGCATTTTATTGGGATTACTTACAGGTATATGGGTGAGGGGTTACTTACAGAAGCAGAAATGACACAAAGCCAGCTGCATCACCAAAGTCAGCTCACAAAGCTGAGAAACCTGGAGCATACCACGCAGCTTACAGGCAGCTCACCAGGAAGGAGAGGGTCCTTTCCAGGTGTCACAGTTGGTTTAAACCTCTTCTGGGGAGTTTTTGGTCTGGTCTCAGAGTCTTCTTTGCAGCTCAGCTTCCCTTTGTTTGAGAGGGACTTTTAGCTCTTATTGTTTACTTGGCAGGGAGGAGCCTAGTGAATCTGCTCAGCTTCAGGGACTTCCTGAAGCTACTTTGCTTGTTTACTTTCTTGTACAGAGAACTTTCTTGCAGGACAGAATGTTTCAATTTTGAAGGAAACTATTACACAACAGTCAGCTGGGCTTTTCCCTCCTGAAACTGACTTTGTGTCCTGCCTCAAGTCTGCCAGGACTCTCAGCCTCACACTGAAGCATAGGAGGCATGCCGCAGAGTCTACCAGCACCATCAAGATGCCCTGTGATTGATGGAATGGGGGAGGGGGAAGGTCAGCCTCAACCATTGGTGCTGCTTTCAGACACCCATGTCCTTGGGGGACCATCTGCAATAGGACCCAATTGTGTGTGGTTCCAATGGTGGGTCAGCTTAGTGAGGTAGCAATGAAGCTTGGGGAGGAAGAGGTGGGAGGGATCAGGAACAATGCACGCTTTTGAGTGAGGATGCCGTGAGCTTGTCTCCAGACAACTGAGCCTTCCAACCCACTTTGAGCAGACAGGGAACCTAGAATGCGACAGGAAGCTAGGCAGTTTGCACAGCCTTTAGACACTGGACTACTAAAAGCACTTCTGAGACTTACAAGAGTACACCAGAATCTTAAAACATCATGCTTAGGGGTTGGGAATTTAGCTCAGTGGTAGAGCGCTTGCCTAGGAAGCGCAAGGCCCTGGGTTCGGTCCCCAGCTCCGGGAAAAAAAAAACAAAAAAACAAAACAAAACAAAAAAAAACATCATGCTTGGTTAGAAGGCATGTTAATGCCACCCAGACCACCTCCCCATGTGCACTGGGCTCGTTCCTGCTGCCCAGCTCCTATACACTCGCACCTTCCTGTAAAGACCATTCACTGATGGCAGTACTCCCTCTGCCTTGTGCTTGCCAGAAAGGTCTGTCTTTCTCTCTTTCTTTCTTTCTTTCTTTCTTTCTTTCTTTCTTTTTCTTTTCTTTTTTTTGGAGCTGGGGACTGAACCCAAGGCCCTTGCTAGGGCCTTGCTCTTGCTAGGCAAGCACTCTACCACTGAGCTAAATCCCCAACCCCCAGAAAGGTCTTTCTTGATTGAACTTGAACCCACTACCACGTGGCTAGAACCTAAACCTGTCGAAAATCTATTAGGAATTAAAGAAGAGAAGATAGAGCTGTCATCATTTTTAGGTTCGATGGTTTGTTCACATTAAAACCCCAAAGACTATATAGGCATGTTATTATAAGTCATAGAACTTAATGAGATCATCACAGAAAATATTTATATACAAAGCTAGTACATATGTATGTACGTATGTATGTATGTATATTATGTATGCTAGTGGCATTCTCCCATAAACAATAGAGGACACAGGGATATCAGTATTACAGAATATCAAATATGAACAAGATATATATGGTCTCTGTCTTAGTCAGGGTTTCTATTCCTGCACAATCATGACCAAGAAGCAAGTTGGGGAGGAAAGGGTTTATTCAGCTCACACTTCCACATGGCTGTTCATCACCAAAGGAAGTCAGGACTGGAACTCAAGCAGGTCAGGAAGCAGGAGCTGATGCAGAGGCCATGGAGGGATGTTACTTACTGACTTGCTTCTCCTGACTTGCTCAGCTTGCTTTCTTATAGAACCCAGGACCACCAGACCAGGGATGGCCTCACCCACAATGGGCTGGGCCCTCCACCCTTGATCACTAGTTGAGAAAATGCCTGACAGCTGGGTCTCATGGAGGCATTTCCTCAAGGGAGGCTCCTTTCTCTGTGATAACTCCAGCTGGTGTCAAGTCGACACACAAAACCAGCCAGGACAGTCTCTGCGGTGAGAATTACAAACTTCCTTAGGATGCTCTTTGAGACATCCCTGTATGATAAAAGTCCTGGAGAATCTAAGAATCTAGGCAGCAAGCCTCAATATAATAAAGCGATATGCACGAATAAATAAATCCCACAGCCACCATTATACTAAATGGAGGGGGGGGGGAAGCAAAGTATTTCCAAAAACATCAGGAACGAGATGAGGGTACACACTCTCTATTCTCCCTACTGCTGATAAACACAGTCAGCAAAGAAACAAGATACAAAATTAACACAAAAATCAGTAGCCTTCCTGTATACCAGTGGTTCTCAACCTTCTTAATGCTGTGATCCCAACCATTAAATCATTTTCATTGCTACCTCATAACTATATCTTTTCTCCTATTACAAATTGTAATGGGAATATATGATATGAAGGATATATGATACACAACACCCCCTCAACCCCTAGTGAAAGAATTGCTCAAGACCCCTACCACTCCTCCCAACACTCTCCTTACCAAAGGAGTCAAGACCCACAGGTTGAGAACCATTGCTGGACATGAGCACCAAACATACCA
Source organism: Rattus norvegicus (assembly GCF_021556685.1). Classification (NCBI taxonomy): domain Eukaryota; kingdom Metazoa; phylum Chordata; class Mammalia; order Rodentia; family Muridae; genus Rattus; species Rattus norvegicus. The sequence continues at coordinate 12,215,073 of NC_141553.1, read as the reverse complement.
AGAAAGTAATTGGGGAAATAATCCCATTTGTCATAGCCTCAAGGCTGTAGTGAGATGGCTCAGCGGTTTCAGGCACTGACTGCTCTTCCAGAGGACACGGGTTCAAATCTCATTACCCAACAGCAACTCACCAGCAGCAACAAATCCTCAAATAAATCTAATCAAATAGGGGGCTGATGGCCCAGCAGTTAAGAGCACTGACTGCTCCTCTTCCAGAGGTCCTGAGTTCAATTCCCAGCAACCACACGGTGGCTCACAACCATCTGTAATGGGATCCGATGCCCTCTTCTGGTGTGTCTGAGGACAGGGTAACTGTAATAAATCCAACAATTCTCCCCAAAACACTGCATAGATCCTGTGCATTGCCAACCCAAATTTCCCAGAACTTGATGGAACTTTTCAAAAACCGTTCATAGGGGCTGGAGAGATGGCTCAGCGGTTAAGAGCACCCGACTGCTCTTCCAGAGGTTATGAGTTCAATTCCCAGCAACCACATGGTGGCTCACAACCATCTGTAAAGAGATCCGATGCCCTCTTCTGGTGTATCATGAAGACAGCTACAGTGTGTACTTATATATAATAAATAAATAAATCTTTAAAAAAAAAAAAAAACGTTCATAGGTGGAAAAGGACCAAGGGCAGCAAATGCCTCTGAAGTAGGGAGGCCTTCCATTACACTATGATGGTTGATACTGCGGGCCACCTTTACAAGAAGGTTCTATGAGGGAGTTTCTAGAGTGGGTTCATTGAAGTGGAAAGACCTATGCTGTGTGTGTCTGGAACCATTCCACGGGCTGGGGTCCCTGACCGAATGAAAAGGAGAATGAGAGGTCAGCGCCAGCCAACATTTATCTCTTTCTGTTTCCTGACTGTTTTATCTCTTTCTGTTTTCCTGTCACCAGCGGCCTCACCGTCCCACCTCCCTCACCATGGTGGACTCTACCCTTAAACCTTAAATGGACAGATCAACCCTCCCTTCTAAAGTTGGAGGGGGCCTGGACATGGGTGGAACGGATGGTAAGGGGTCAGCGGGAAAAACGGAAGCGGTATGATGGCGCTAGGAAAAAATGGTTACTGTATGGAAAAGCGAAAGCGACTCCCAAGGGATTAAGTTCAGTGTCAGAGATGAAAGATACATTCTAAGTGGAAAATACAAGGGAACTCTCCTTCAAGGGATGGGAGGGGCAAAAGGTTTAGAAACACAGCACGCACAGCTTAGATCAGGGTCCTGAAGGACACAGGAGGGACATTTATGGGAGTATTGAAGGGGACATTATGTTGAAGGCTGGTGCAGGGTTTAAAGGGTCCTGCACAGCACGGGGGAGGGGAAGGGGGCAGCTGTGGAAGAGTGGGAAAGAGAGTTCCAGGTGGAGGATGTTTGTCCTTGGAGGGCAAACGGTCAACAGGGAGAAATGTTTAATCTCAAAGGCAAGTCACAAGGTTGTGTAGGGGATATCTACAAATGGCCGACAAGCGGGCACCTCAGAAAAGGGGAAAAAACGGAGCAGGAAAGTCACATGACTGAAGATGGCGGGAGGGAGAAAGGGAAACTGATACTTTGGGAATGGTTTTGAGATTGCCCCACAAATCTGAACCCTATGAGCTTGAATTCGACTTCTTGGTATATATACATTTGTTTGTAACAGCACTGTTCACATGCATGAGACTCAGAGAGGAATCCACAGAGATATTTTGGACCCAGGCACACCATGGGACAGTATACAGCCATCAACACAGAGAAGGGGCGACCATGAGGGATGCCTTACAGATCCATGTGAAGGGGAGTGAAAGGGAGCCAGACAGTCAAAAGCAGCTTGAGCCAGTGACCCCTTCCATCCAGTGGAAGACATCAAAATGGAGACGCACAGAATCGGTGCAGTCACCTGGAAAGGGAGAAGCGAGCCAGTGGGGTGAGAATAGCCGAGGGGATCCTTGGTGGGGAGGCAGCAAAACTGGTTGGACCCAAAGTCAAGCCCGGGCCACAACTAAGATCTCGATTGTGCCTCATCATTTAGGAGAACAGAAAATAAAGTTAAAAAAGCATACAGTTTCCTTCTGTGGACAGGTAGAGGAAAACCTCCCTCAGGGCTTGTATCCGGCCAGCCTCATAGGCTCAGCCCTAAGGTTGGAAGGAAGTTTTGTGCCGAGGGAATCCTTGCGCTCTCTCCCCTTCACTACAGCATAGATCAGCCTTCCCCCACCCCAGCACTCACATCAGTCTAGCTGGGCCATCCTGGAAAAGCCCGAGTCCAAAATAGCTTTTAAATTCCTCAGAGCTGGAGAAAGCTATGACCTTGGGCCGCAAGATCTTTGGGGACTGGACAGATGTTCCTGAGCAGGGTCTGCTTGTGACATCTGACCTGGAAATCCCTAGACAAGGGTTCAAGGGGAACACTCCTTTTAGGGTATCATCCCTGGGACTGGGAGCTGTTCTCAGAGCAACCAGCTTCTGCGGTTCTGGGGGAAGCAGCCAGCATTCCATGAGCAGGGTTGCAGATGTGGCCTTCCCCGCTTTCTGAGATCTCAGACCATGCCCAGTATTGGAGTCAGGAGAAGAACCATTGGCACCAATGTCCTACCATCCATCACCCGAAAGATACCATCTCCAAACAGGCCAGGGAAGGAGGCTGGGGCTTGGCCAGGCACCAGCTGGCTTCTCTCCTGTTCATTGGTTGTATATGAGTCAGGGACCCTTAAGAGTTTGCTGTCTCCGTTTTCCTTTTGTATTCAGTTGGAGTTTAATAAAGGAGCAAGACCTTTACTGTGGAAGCTTCTGGTCTAGCAGGAGCTCCGAACTGCCTCAGCTGCATGTATACGCTCCCATCTCTCTCTCTCTCTCTCTCTCTCTCTCTCTCTCTCTCTCTCTCTCTCTCTCTCACACACACACACACACACACACACACACACATACACACACACATACATGTTTGCACACCACAAACTCTCACACACACAGGAGGCAGAGAATTGCTTGTGGCGCCAAGAGCACGGGGTCTCATTTCTCATCGCTAAGTGACCTTTATCTATGAACAACCATGATAGTACTACAGGAATTGATTGTGGAATTGCCAGTCAGTTTTATCCAGAATGTGAATTTGCAAGTAAGTCTGAGAGACGGGAGACTTGGCTGTATTCTATTTAAAAGGAACTGTAGAGGCCATTGCATTGTGGGAAAGCAACATCACCAGACTCTTTTACTACCACAGGGTCCCCAGGCTGGGAGGCAAAGCCAGACCCTTTTGACCCTTCCAGGGACTTCTGAGCTGGGCAGTGCACTAGGATTAAATGCTTGCCTGGAAATGGCCCTAATGCTGAGCGACTAAGCACAGTAGTGTGGGGCAGGGAGGGAGGAGCCTTCCACCTCTGGGGAGGTCACAGTGTCTTCTAGACAGCTTTTATCTGCAAGTAACAGGTAAGTTATTCCTACCTCATGAGCCCCGAGCCAGGACTTGTTTCAAGCCTCCCCCCAACCCCCCATTGCCTGATGCTAACTGCTATCTTTCAAAGAAAAACAAAGATGAGATTTGTCCCCGGATGAATCATCTGCTCTTCCTGGGATAGCTCATTTTTAAGTAGCCAGGATTTATTTAAGGTCACCGTGACTTCTGCAGGCTAATAGTGCTAAGTTACATGCGTGGGACCTCACAGAACAGAACCCTATCCAGTCTGGCTTTCTTGCAGATTAAATTGGTGTGGAGGTTACAGTGTTCACAATAGGATTGCCGCTCCCAAATTAAGTTTCCAACAGTGCGGCTAAAGCTCTCTCCTGCAGGCTCTTGTGAGCACCGATCAGGTGTGTGTGTGTGGGGGGGGGGTGTAGTGAAGGACCACCCACCTTCTTGGACACTTAAGCAGCCCTGTCCAGCCCTGGCTTGCTGGCTGGGGAATTCACAAGGAAGGGATGCGCCTGACCCTGCATGCCCGTTGCCACGGCAACCACCCCATGCTGGTGGGCTGCACAAGAGGCGGATTCCTTACATAGCTGGGAGCCCAGGTGGGGGTGGGTTGGGGGGTGGGGGTGAGGCGGGGGTGGCTGGAGCCCGGACACTTAGAATCTCGCTGCTTCCCAGAACCCCGCACGAGCTGCACGCGTCTACCACCTCGGTCTCTGACCCTCGCCACCTGAGGCTCAGCTCAGCTCTGGTGGACTCAGGAATGGATCAAGTCTGGAGTGAAATGGGGAAATCTGAGGGTGGGAGCGTCTATAGAAAGTGATGTTTCGGGTTGGGGATTTAGCTCAGTGGTAGAGCGCTTGCCTAGGAAGCGCAAGGCCCTGGGTTCAGTCCCCAGCCCCGGAAAAAAAAAAAAAGAAGAAAGTGATGTTTCTCTCCATCTGAGGCTGCAAAGGTCCCTTAGTCACGGACATTGTTACCCATCAGAGCAGGAGCACGATCCAGCTGTCTGTGACAAGGCCTACGGCCCTCCTGGCTACTGGAAGGAGCCCGATCCTAGGGTTTCCAGGAGCACGAGCCTTAAAACAGCCCTGGGAGAGAGCAGAGCGGCCATACCTGTTTTCCTCTTTCTGTGAGTTAGCGTCAGGGTCACCTTCCTGGAACAAAGTGCAGGAAACAAGACCTTGTGACTCCTGCTTTCTTCCCACCTGGCAGGGACAGTTCTGCTAGAGGATTCTGTCCCGTCTTAATCAGGGTTTCTATTGCTGTGATAAAACCTTGACCTAAAGCAAGTTAGGGAGGGAAGGGCTTATTTCAGCTCACACTTCCACAGCACGGTCCATCACTGTGGGAAGTCGGCACAAAAGCTCACACAAGGCAGGAACCTGGAGGCAGGAGCTGATGGCAGAGACCTTGGAGGGATGCTGCTTACTGGCTTGTTCTCCTGGCTTGCTCAACCTGCTCCCTTACAGCACCCAGGACCAGCAGCCCACGGTGAGCTGGGCTCTTCCATATCCACCATCAAGTAAATAGATGAACCACAGTCTTGCCCACAATCAATCAGGCGAGGGTGTCCGTGTCCCTCCCCACCCCCCTCCCCGGCACCGAACCCAGAGCCTTGTGCTTGCTAGGCAAGCGCTCTACCACTGAGCTAAATCCCCAACCCCCCCCCCTTTTTTTTAATTAAAGTTTCCTTTTCCGGGGTTGGGGATTTGGCTCAGTGGTAGAGCGCTTGCCTAGTAAGCGCAAGGCCCTGGGTTCGATTCCCAGCTCCGAAAAAAAGAATAGAAAAAAAAAAGTTTCCTTTTCCAAAAGGACCTTAGCTTGTATCAAGGTGAAAGAAAACCAGCCAGGATATGCCCCAAAGCTCTAGTCAACCCCACTGCCCCTCCACTTGTTTCTGCCTCCCCTCATCCCAGCACCTCACAGCTCAGGTACGACAGTGTCTCTCTATGCCCAATGGCACCCCATCCCTACCCCTACCTACCTTGATCTCCCTTTTCATCCTTCTCTTTCCTAGACACAAAGAGATGGTCCTACACCCTTAAAACAGTGGTTCTCGGGGGTTGGGGATTTAGCTCAGTGGTAGAGTGCTTGCCTAGCGCAAGACCCTGGGTTCCGTCCTCAGCTGGTGGGGGGGGGAGGGGGGCTCTCAACTTGTAGGGGTGGGGTGGGGTGAAATGGCCCTTTTCCAGGAGTCACCTAAAACCATCAGAAATATCAAATATTTATATTACGATTCATAACAGTAGCAAAATTACAATTATGAAGTAGCAACAAAGGTTGCAGAACCTAGGCTCAACTTCGCCTTACATAGTGAGGGGTTTGACATGGTCACTAAACTCCAAAGGGACAGACCCTGGCTCCGGGCTTCTATGCCGAGTTCTGCAGTGTGTCCCTGCTTCTGGGATATGAGAAGCAGAACTTGTGGGGGAACAGACAGACAGGGCTAAAATAAAGGCTCCCGGCTGAAGACAAGGCTCTCACCCAGCAGCAGGGACCTTGGAAGTCAAAAGCAGAGCCTTCTGCTCTCTGCAGGTCCTGATCTCTCTAAACCTACGTCGATTTTCTCATTGCTGAGAAAGCACTTTGGCTAGAAAAAAAATAAACAAGCAACAACATATGAACCCTTCGTGGAGGCTCACGGGAGTTGTTTCACGTCATGTTGTACGCATCTGGCGGCGTCCGCTCATCCAAACACCTGCCATTCATCTAAGTGGCAGCTTCCAGCCTCTCCAGAGCCCTACAGGCTCCACTTTGCACCATTTAAGCTGATTCCCGATACCCACGTCATCACTGTGCTGTTGGCCTGACTCCCATGGGGACAGAGAAGTCATTTCGTGACGATGTTATCACCACTTTTGGCTTTTGCTTCGCTAAAATATTTTGCCTCTTGGACATGAAGATGGCCGCCCCAGCTCTCACAACTTCCATTATGCTCTATGCCGTTCCCTCGCCTTGTCTGAGGTGGCAGGGATGAGGCACTGCTCAACACGGTCACCCAAGCGTCCTGACAAGTTTTTTTTTTTTAACAGAGACTAAAATAAAACCAAAACTTTTGGCCCTGGCACAGAACTCCAGTTTGAAACGGAGTTAAGAGAGACATTTTTAAGAGAGACTTTTTTTTTTAAAAGATTTATTTATTTTATGTACGTAAGTACACTGTAGCTGTCCTCAGACACACCAGAAGAGGGCATCGGATCCCATTACAGATGGCTGTGAGCCACCATGTGGTTGCTGGGAATTGAACTCAGGACCTCTGGAAGAGCAGTCAGTGCTCTTAACCTCTGAGCCATCTCTCCAGCCCCTTAAGAGAGACTTTTAAAAGTACTTTTTACTTATTTATACATATGCCTATTTGTGTGTGTGCTCACGCATGTACATGCTTGTATGTGTGTGTGTGTGCATGCGTGTGTGCATATGCGTGTGCATGTGTGTGTAGGTCAGAGACTGACATTGGGTGCTGTCACAGATTGCTCTTCACCTTTTTTGTGGTGGTTGTTGTTCAACAGGGTCTCACTGAACCTAGAGCTCACCGATCGGCTACACTGGCCAGCCATCAAGTCCCAGGCATCCTCCTGTCTCTACCTCCCCCAGTCTGGGATTACAGGTGTAAGTGGCCCTGTCCAATTTTTCCGGTTTTGTTCTACCTGGTTTCTGGGGGCTCAAGCTGAGAACCCCAGGCTTACAGGGCACACACAATGCTGACACACACAATGCTGGCACACACAATGCTGGCACACACAATGCTGACACACACAATGCTGACCAGCCATTTCCCCAGCCCTCTTTGACTGTGGCCTAGCAGCGGATTTTGTTAAGTTTTAAAGTCATTATCTTCAAAGAGTTTCTAAGGAATTTAAATGAGGCCATTGCAGGATCTTTCCGGAGGGCACCTGACATGATGACAATTGATAGGTTAAAACTCTAGGTCTCAGGAATGCAGGAAACCAGAGTAGCTCCAATGTAAACAAGCTAACTGGCTTGTTTGTGAGGTTCCCAGAAAGTGCCGGTGGCAGCTGAATTCAGGGGGTTCTTCCCAAGGACATTCGGGACTTAGGCCTAGATGGATATTTTAATGTGCTGCTATTTCAACGTGAACTTCTTTAACATGTTCCTCTTTCTACACAAGGAACATTATCCCTTCAGCAGAAACTGATGCTAATTATTCTAGAATTCTTGTTTGGTGAGAGGCTTGAGACAGACTCCAGAGTGAGATTTCCCTCTCCTATCCCATGACCCCTAATATCTTTCTATCCTATATCAACTTGACCTTCCAGAGCCCCAAGGCAGATGACTATTTCATAGACTGAGCATCAGGACGGGAAAGCTGATCACCCGTGGAGACGGATGACTGCGAGAAGTTCTTGCCTCTTCCACCCCTCATGAGGGTCCTTGGTCATCTGGCTGCACGCAGCCTTTCTCTCTGTTTAATGGGCCACTGCGGCCATTTTAGTTCATGGCACCCAGGGGGCTGAATTCCATCACAGACAGGATCCTCTCACAGGCACAGACAATCAGTGTAGGTGACAAAGTCCCTGCAGGAACCCTTATCTAGCAAGGACAGGACAAGGGTCACAGGAAAGTCCTTAACAACAGAACGAAGTGCTCCACTAGCCCCAGAGGCCTTCCAGAATGTGACACTGTCTCTGGATTGCTCACACCTTGGGGGCAAAACTCAGGCTCAGATATGGGCTTGATTCTAGAGTGTCTCAGATTTCACTATTAGCTAGCTGTCACCCTGAGCTACACTGTTCCTACCTCAGGGGGCCCACAGTATCCTCTGTAGAGGGCTAACTTGGCCTCCCAGAATTCAGTGCTAGAAGAATTAAGACCTAGGGGGTTTTTGTCAACTGAGGGATGGCCCTGCCCCCTTCTAAGGATTGACAGGTCACCCCCTACAAGGAATAAATGGATCGGTGAGGACTGTGGCCTCCCAGCACTCAATCTTGTGGGATGAATATTGTTACCCAGACCCTGCAGAGATCCACTGAAGGCTTGGTCCAATCAGGTTGGGGTTCTACTAGAAAGCTAGAAGAGCTACAGGTGAGGTCTTCCCAGAGGAGGACAGACCACACAACTGTGTTTTTTAAAATTTGTGATGTTTTTAAGTTTACAATTTCATGTTGGGCCACATTCATAGCCATCCTGGGGTGTCCATGTGACCCATGGGCTAGGTTGGGACTTGCTTGGGAGAGCATCTGCTAGCCCCCACATGGTACAGCAGCTGTAGAAAGGGAACGTGTTTGTGTCTAAGCATCAGAGTGTGCGGAGGGGAGAGAGAGCCATCGATGGGTGGATGGACAGACCAACAAACAGAAGGAGAGGCTGAGATAGATGGAGTCTGTCTCGGTCCCTGTTCTATGGCGATGAAGAGACATCATGGCCAAGGCGATTTTTATAATAGTAAGCACTTAACTGTGGGTCTGCTTACAGTTTCAGAGTCTTAATCTATTAGCATCACTATAAGAGTATGATTGTAGGCAGGCGGGCAGGCAAGTGCTACAGAAGACATTGAGAGCTACATCCTGATTCACAAGCAAAGGTAGAACCTGGGCCTGGTTTAGGATTTTGAAACCTCAAGCCCAACCCTACCCCCATCTCCCACCCCCCACCTCCCACTCCTCCCACTTACCCCTCCCCCTCACACTTTCTCCAACAAGGCCATGCCTCCTCATCCTTCTAATCCGTTTAAACAGTCCTGCTCCCTGGTGACTAAGCACTCAAATATTTGAGCCTATGGCTGCCAACTTATTCAAACCATCCCAGGGTCTAAACACTCCAAGACAGCAGTGTCATTCCTGTCACAGCATAAGCTCACCTGGCACGCACCCCAGCTCTGTACCTCAGCTGGGTTCATTCATGTCCCTGAGCCTCAGTCTCCTCCTCTCCCTTCGTAAGACCCATGATTGTGGGTTCCTGAGGCAGCCCCAGAGACCAGTGTCTGAACTGGGATAGAGGTGAGGTATAGTTTAGCTCTGACTTGAAGACCTGGCTGGAGAAACCAGGTCTGTAGCTGTTGCAGGAACTCAGGGAAGCTACAGAGCTGCAGGTAGAGAGGGGACCAAAGGCTTGGATATGGGTGATGTCTTGGTTAGGGAGGACCTGGAAGCCACCCAGTCAAACAATTGACAGTGACACTCACCGTGAGGAAGTTTGAACAAGAAATGGGGAGGGAGGAGAGGCAGAATGAGCTGTTCCTTGGGTCTGGAGGTAAGAGAGTCAGGTGAGGCCTTTGAACCTACAGAGGTACAGTAAGGAACCCATTCCTTTGCTGAAGATATGTCTCAGTTAAGGTTTCTATTGCTATACAAAGACCCCATGACCAAAGCAACTCCTGTAAAGGACAGCATTTCTTTGGGGGCTAGGTTATAGGTTCAGTGGTTCAGACCATTATCATCATGGTGGGAAGCCTGGTGACACGCAGGCAGACATGGTGCTGGAGAGCCTGTGGGGGCCATTTTCAGTCAAACAACTACTGGATATAAAGGGACCCAGGTTGTTTCCCTTTCATGTGTGTCCCTAAGAAAAGGAGAGCTGGGCTGCAGAGATGGCTCAGCAGTTTAGAGCACTGACTGCTCCTCCAGAGGTCCTGAGTTCAATTCCCAGCAACAACATGGTGGCTCACAACCATCTGTAATGGGATCCGATGCCCTCTTCTGGTGTGTCTGAAGATAGCTAAGGTGTACTCATATTGGGGGTGGGGTGACGGTGGGGGATGAGGCCTGGTGGCAGGCTTTAAAGGCCTTGGGTCTGAGACTCCAACTCTGCAGTTCTGTAAGGAAGGCTCACAGAGGTCAGACAGGCAGCTGCTTGCGGCTGTGTATAAGCTGTGTGTGTGAGCAAGCTGTGTGTGCGAGCGTATACATTAAAACTGACTTCCCAGCCTAGACAAATGGCTGGGCGTAGGTCTGGGAGTCTCTATGGGGCTCAGTGTAGAGGTTCAGCAGGAGGTTAGCTTTAGAATTTGGCTTAATTACCAAACCGAGGGAAGAAGAATAATAGCTTAGGGGCTTCCTCCGGAGTTCTCTGTCCTAGGGGTGGGGGGGGCGGGGGTGAGGGGTAGGGGATGGGGGGTGGGGGGTGGGGGTGGGGGGGGTGGTCCTCGAAATGTGGCTTTTATTTTGTAACAAAGCAAATGTTTTAATGTTTTCTTTCCTTCAACAAATAAATACCAGCTCCAACACATGTCTGAGGAGACTGTAATAATAAACCCAAATACCGGTGACAGACAGGAGGAAGTGGCCTTTGCTCTCCCCAAAGGAAGGTTGGAGCTTAGTCACAGAACTTAGGCTCCCTGTGGATCCCCGGAACTTAAGTCACAGAACTTAGGCTCCCTGTGGATCCCCGGAAAACCAAGACACCCCTGCTAGGTTTCTGTGAGGTCCAGTTTTTTGTTTTTTTGTTTTTTGTTTTCAGCCAGGAGACTTAGTGAAGTGGGATCAGGAGTCTGATTCTCCACTCTCAGTCCCAAGGAAGGGCTCTGCACAAAGCCAGTACTGCGTGCGTTATCTATGCTTAGAACAAAAACAAAACAAAACAACAAAAAACAAGACTGGCCCAGAGTATTGCTGCAAGTCTTTAATTCCAACACCCAGGAGGTAGAGGCAGGCAGATCTCTGTGAGTTCAAGACCAGCATCAGCTACAGAGTGAGTTCCAGGACAGTCAGGGTTAGGAGAGTGGGGGTGGGAGTCGGGGGTAACGGGAGGACACTAGTCTTAAAAAACAAAACAACCCAAGACCGCAGTAATTTGCAACTCAAATGTGGCATCCGCCAATCCAGGGACACAGCCTAGGGGTAAGGTAAGGTGGCGTTTTCTAGCCAGCACAGCTGTCCAGGACCCCTGTGTGGTGAAGAGCAGCCCCTACATAGTCTATTAATTACCAAGGTCCAAAACTTTAACTCCCAAAAGACAGACTGCCAGGAAGGAGGGCATACAAATTTAGCGTTAAGCTTAGGTACTTGGATGATTTCCAGACAGAAAGGGAAAAACCCAGAGATGGGGTTGGGGATTTAGCTCAGTGGTAGAGCTCTTGCCTAGGAAGCGCAAGGCCCTGGGTTCGGTCCCCAGCTCCAAAAAAAAGAACAAAAAAAAAAAAAAAAAAAAAAAAACCAGAGAAATCCAGTTGTACAGGCCGTCTTAATAGAAAGTGATACACAGTATGGAAAAGGATAGGGAGGTTAGGCTCCTCGGGGCCGTGGCCTGAGGCCCTTCCGTGAGGTCCTTCCTACTGGTGCGTTCATTGCTTTCCCAGCAGTGGGACACAGTCACACAAGGACACTGTGCCCTGATGTTGACAAGAGTAGAGTGGGCTCCTCTTATGCCCACGAGGCTCAAAAACCCTGGGGTCCTGTAGTTTGTTATCTTACGGAGCTGGGGGGGAGGGGTGTCCCAGGACAAAAGTCCATATGTCCTCAGGGTGTTTTCAATTAATGGGGTGCCCATCCTGTCTGACAACCAAGTGTCCTGTACTCCTAACCTGTCAGTCAACAATGAGAGTTCTCCCTCCCTCCCTCCCATCCAATCAACACGGCACTCTCCCTTCCCGTCCTGTCTGTCAATTGGGTATATTCTGCTTAGCAATCGGTCAACAGGCTAGCCCACTTCCTACCCAGTCAATACAGTTTGGCCATCTGCATTGACCCAGTCAACCTCCCCTGCCCCAGCTCTCCCACACAGTCAACAGGATGCCCTCCTCTTAAGTCCAGTCAGTGAATGGCACCACCCTTTCCATCACCACTCAGAGCCCTCCCTGCTGTCTAGCCCGGCACTTCCTGGACAGCTTCATCTAGCCCCATGGCTCCAAAGAGCGTACCACTGCCTGGTCCTGTGACCTTGTGTGTCACATTGTCTTAAAACAAGCATCCCCCCCCCCCCCCCGCGCTTCAGACACTAGGACTCCTGTAACAACATTGCATGTGGGAAACAAACATGAGTGCTAAGCTCCTCAAATCCACCATGGGCCCTCAGGGTGGCCTTCCTTGCAGCAGACAGCACCAGGATGCACCTGTTCCTTCTGCAGATGACAGGTATGCACAGGGACGCCTCATGTCCCCCGCAACCTCATGTTCCACACCGACCTCACCCATGTCACACACACCTGTGTAACACACACATACCTCACGCTCCTACCTCACACACCTCACACCTACTTCACAACTCACCTGTCTCGTACACGTACGTCACACACACAAACACACCTACCTCATACGCACGCCTCAAATCCACACCCACTTTTCACGGCACACCTCACATACATGCCCACTTCACACGCATATCTCACACACGCCTACCTCACATACACTTGCCCCACACGTACGTCACACACCTACTTCATACATACCTTTCTCATATACATACTTACCTCTTAAACACATGTCTCATACCTGCCCACCTCACTCCTCACACATATATCACACACACTTTACATATACACCTCTCTTAGCTCTCACATCTCTCTCTCTCACACACACACACACACACTCCTTTCATACATACCTACCCATGTCCCCTCTACGAATACCTCACGCCTGCTCGCCCACACCACATAGGCTTAACCTCACACAGACACGCACTGCACGCTTACCTACCTCACATATGCTCACCCACGCTTGACAGACGTGTGGCATCCCCAGCCACTTCTTTGCCTTGAAAGAATCACACAGTGACCACACCAGCATCTGCCCTGTCAGGCCTGAGTGCTCCCAAGCCTCATGTGATCCCCAGACCTCCTCAGGCCAAGAGCCGGCACTTCTTGGCCTTCTGCTGCTACCAGTGATTCAAAAGTATCGACATTGCTCCCTGTAAAAGTCAAATTCGCCTCTAGGGAAGTGAACGGGAGCCAAGAGACTCACTAGTGGTATCGGGTCTTCACAGATCATGAGAGCTGCTGATGCTGAAGACTGAGCCAGGGCTCAGAGCCACGCCTGCCGTTGGGAAGTCTGCTGAAGTGATTTCCTTTCTTTCTTTCCATCTTGCATTTTGAGGATGGAAAAAGTACGGGGAAGAAAAAAAAGCTGGTGTTGTGCTCCTCCAGTATGGTGGACTCCACATGCGGTGGGGACAAGATGGTGGGAGGAGGGCATACAGACAGGAGGTGAAGGAGGGAATGGAGGACTAGAGAGCAAATAAATCCCTGTTAGGGAAGAGGCGGGTCGGTATACCTTATCCTGTCTGCTTTTTGCAGCAGAGTGTCCACCAGGAGCTATGGGCTCTCGTGGGCAAACACCTACCTCTTTCTACTCTGGGAAGACCCAAGGATTCATGGCAGACTGTTGGGTAAGAAGCGACCCTTAAATTTTCTCCTCAAGGCAGCCCACTGAGGCCCCTTTCTACTTCAGGTGACTGGACCTGATGTACTAATGATGGGACAGCCAGAAAGGGAACCCAACTGAGAGGCCCAGCAGGAGGATGGGAACTTCAGCAGAAAACCCTTAGCAAGATGGTAGGGTGCTAGCTGTGGATTCTCAGCGGGAAGATAGAGGCTTGACCAGGGACCATTCTGTAGGAGGGGGTAGGGCCTGACTAGGGAGCCTCATCAGGAGGATGATGGCTCAATCCAGGAGACCTTTGGGGGAAGAGGGGTAGGAATGACAATACCCTTGCCCAGGGAGGATCTGGGCCTTTCCCTGACCCTACTGAATCAAATGGCTTTGATTAGAGCATCTTGTTACTCTGGAATAGTTCTATCCCCTTAGTCATTCATCTATCAGAGAGATGCCCATGGGGAATGACCACAGTGGAACCATCCCCTTAGACCAGTCAAGGTTATGTGAGACAATGAATCCCATCTCAGTGGGAGAATCGACTTAACTCATGCTGGCCAAGCACCGTGACTCTTTTTGTTGAAATGACATCAGGTAGAACCTCCAGGTTTTGACAAAGACCAGCAGCCAACCTGCTCCCTCCCATACCTCGGCCACAACCATCAGACCGTGCCCAGGCTAGTCTGAGGGAGGAGAAGCAGCATGTGTACAGCCATGTGAGTCACCAGCTAACTAAGCTCTGAATGTGAACGAGCCCAGACAAGACCCCAACAAATATAAAGACATGTCACACATCCTGAGCTGGCTGCTACAGTCAGATCCTCCAGCAGGAATGAACAGTTGCTCCCAGAGGAGGTGGGACTCATAGCCAGCTTTAACAAGAAGCTAGCAAAACCAGATCTGTAGAAAGTACAGAAAGGTCCAACTTGATTTTGGTAAGATTTTAAATAGTTGAACCCAACTGTTGATGTTACACATTTACTCAAGAGTTACCATGGATGGCCTGGAGAGATGGCTCAGCAGTTAGGAGCACTGACTGCTCTTCCAAAGGTCCTGGGTTCAACTCCCAGCAATCACATGGTGGCTCACAACATCTGTAATGGGATCTGATGCCCTCTTCAGGTGTATCTGAAGACATCAATGGTGTACTCATATACATAAAATAAATAAATAAAATCTTTAAAAGAAGAGTTACCATGGAGTCTTAACTAGGTTTTCTCTGTGGCATCACCAAACTAAAACATTAACTTTGGTACAAACTAACAATCAAATGGCACTGTCGGAATCCCCCAGTCCTTTACCAGTGTCCTCCATTCCAGGGTACCTGGTGGTATTTTCTCAAGTATCCCTCAATTTCTCAAGCCTGGGACAGTTTCTCAGTCTCTGCTATCTTTCATGACCTTGATACTCTTGAAGAGCTCTCTCTGGACAGACTCCTGAAAGCCCAAATGGACTGTCCAGTGCCTCTCAGAGTTAGACTCGGGTATGAACTTGAAGAGTCAAGTGTCTTTCCCATCACACTAGACATGGTACAGAGGTCACCAAGAGTTATTATTGTAACACTGGTCTTGGCCCTCTTGGGTGAAGTGGTTTTCTCCCACTGTTTCTCCTTTCATTCTGCTGATGGGAAATGGGTCACTAGGTCAAGTGGTTCATTAAGGGGTAAGGATGCTAAACATTATACAGGAAATATTATTAATACTGAAGCCAGGCAAATATCCTGCCTTTCTCGGAAAGTTCTACCCTCTAACCTGAGCATTCACCCACAGATCTTGGCACAATGGTGATGAAACAGAATAGACTTTTCCCTTCACTCCTTTTAACATAGTAATTCAAATTTTATTGTCATTATTTCTCTCTCCTAATTTATTATGAAATCAATGTGGACTTTGCAGGTGCTTATTTTATTCGGAGGGCTGTAAGTCAGCAGTATCTTTATGTCTGCAACTGTGTATCTCCTGTCCACAAAAGAAACCATTCATAAAAGAAGGCACTAAGGCACTGGAGCTGTTTAGACAAACCAAAGCAGAAACAATGTGTTTCTTACAGAAAGCTCAAAGATAACCCCCAGGCAGGAGAATCATACACCCCCCAAAAAAATTATCGCTGGAGAGATGGCTCAGTGGTTAAGAGTTCTGCTCTTGCAGAGGACCTGAGATCAGTTTCCAGCACCCACATTGGGTGAACCCCCTACTCTATTGTAAATCCCACTCCAGAGGCTCAGATGCTCTCTTCTGGCCTCCTCAGGCACTCATACCCACTTCTGGCATTCATTCTACAAATACACATAAACAAAGGAATAAATAAATTAAATAAATAAATAAGTTGGAGGACAGGAAGTATGAGTTCTACCCAAGGTCACTGAAGATGTCTAGAAGGTAAACCAATGTGGGTTAAAAGTCCTGACCTCGGGCTGGAGAGATGGCTCAGCGGTTAAGAGCACTGACTGCTCTTCTAGAGGTCCTGAGTTCAAATCCCAGCAACCACATGGTGGCTCACAACCATCTGTAATGGGATCTGATGCCCTCTTCTGGTGTGTCTGAAGACAGCTACAGTGTACTTGTATAAAATAAATAAATAAATCTTAAAAAAAAAAAAAAAGTCCTGACCTCCGGTTTGCACGAAGTCTTGGATTCAGTCTCCAGCTCAGCTTAAGGCAAGCATAGTAGGACACACTTACGATCCAGCACTTGGGAGGTAGAGGCGTGAGGATCAGAAGATCAAGGTCATCCTTGGCTATATAGAAAGTTTGGGGCTAACCTGAGCTTTTTGAGACCCTGTCTGTTAAGCTAAATTAAATTCACGAGCAGAATGAATGGAAGGGGCGTGCTCTAGTTCTCCCTTGCTGTGCACGTTCCGTGGTTCAAACCTCTCCCCTCATGCTCCTATATGGTTAGTCCATGTGGGCGTCTGGGCTACGACTTGAGGCCTCTTGCAGACACAGTCCAAATTCTGTGCAGTCTAGGTCTAGAGGTCCTGGGAGAGTCACCCCACGACTCTTTCAGGCCCCACCATTGTGGTCCTAAATGGCTGTCTAGGGTGTTCGCTGGCCACCCCACACTCCTCATCACAGCCTCTCCAACTCCCAACCAAAAAGACCTACAGAACCTCCTCATGGTGGAACCTTCCAGCTCAAGATGAGCAAATGCGGTGCCTGCCCAGTCAGGATTTCTGTTGCTGTGCTGAAACACCATGACCAAAAAGCAAGTTGGGGAGGAAAGGGCTTCTGTGGCCTATATTTGCAGATCACAGCTCATCGTTGAAGAAGTCAGGACAGGGACTCAAGCAGGGCAGGGACCTGGAGGCAGGGGCTGAGGCAGAGGCCATGGAGGGATGCTGCTTACTGGCTTGCTCCCCCTGGCTTGCTCAGCTTGCTTTCTTATAGAACCCAGAACCACCAGCCCAGGGATGGCTCCACCCACCATGAGCTGGACCCTCCCCCATCAATCACTAATTAAGGATCTTATGGGGGTATTTTCTCAATTGAGGTTCCCTCCTTTCAGATGACTCTAGCTTGTGTCGAGTAGACATAAAACTAGCCACCAGGGGGTTGGGGATTTAGCTCAGTGGTAGAGCACTTGCCTAGCAAACGCAAGGCCCTGGGTTCGGTCCCCAGCTCCTGAAAAAAAAAACAAAAAACTAGCCGCCAGCACTCTGCCTCCAGAGCTCATGGGTTTGGGTGGGTCCTGGGTAAATTTTGTTTTCCAGGCATCAAGAATCAGAATGAGGGCATAGGGCATAGTTCTTCTACCCACAGTGGGAACAGATTAGCATTTAAAGTTCCTGGCATTGTCAGACCAGAAAGTAATAATTCTTAAAAGTTAGCCTCTTAAAAGTCAAGGGAAGCCTGTCATGTCTAAGCGACTGTTATTAGAACAATGAGAGGCAGTTAGCAAGCAAACCGTGTGGGAATGCAGAATAATAATGAAGTTAAAAAAAAAAAAAACCAAAACTTTAAAGAGGATCATAAAAGAAAGGAAAGAGAACTGGGAGACAAGAAACCAGCAGTTACCCCAATGCTGGGAATTACATCAGACAAATGATACAGCGTACATCAAAGATTGGCGGCTGGGTTTTCAAACAGGAAACAAAAGTAAATGCCAACATTCAGAAAGGAGGAAACAACAGAGTTGTAAGGTGCGCCTGCCCTGTTAAAGGGAGTGGTGGGAGAGCAGCTTCTGGGCAACTGTGTGAGGAAGTCAGGGGACTGACTGTAAGACATCCCCATGGCCAGTTGGCTGATGGGTGGTAAGTAGATTGAACATTTGTGGGGAGACCATGAACCGTAGCATGCCTCCTTCTTTTCCAGCTGGACCACTCTGAAAGCAAAGGGTGAAACTAAGAGTTGACAGTGTAACAGAGAAACTGGCAGGGTGGCTCAGTGGGCAGAGGAACCTGTGCAAGGCACAGACCCATGCCGTGGAGAGAGAGACCAGACTCCTGAATGTATCAGACCTCCACATGGGCGTCATGGTGTGTGCACACATGTGCTATGGCATGTGCACATGCACATGCACACACCTATAGACACAATACATCAATGTAAACAACTTTTTTTTTCTTTTTTTCAGAGCTGGGGACCGAACCCAGGGCCTTGCGCTTCCTAGGTAAGCGCTCTACCACTGAGCTAAATCCCCAGCCCCCGTAAACAACTTTTTTAAATGAGACAAACAAGAGGTATAAGCATGACCTCTCATCAGACCTCGAGCAGGGCACATTAGACCATGTGAAAAAACGAGGCAGCTCAGTGTGTGGGACTAGCATGCACGACACTGTGGGTTCTGTCCTAGAACCCCAGGGGGAATGGTAATAGCTTTTGTCATTAGAGGTCCCTACCAAGAAGATGAAAAAAAAAACCCAGAGAGATTGGGGTGCACATCATTCCCAGAATGGACAGATGCTTTGTGTAAAATGAATGTAGATGGTTTCGTCATTAACATACAGACCCAAGATGCAGGCTTAGCTAGTCAGGACCCCAGAAAGGCTCAAACTCACGGACCTCCCCCCACCAACTCCAAAAATTGCAAATTAAACCACAAGATACCTGGCTAGCAGTCAGGCCAAAGGGAAAAATCCTGATTCCAAGTGTCAGAGAGATGTAAGGACCTGGGGCTCTTGCTCGCTGCTGACATAGCAGGACCATTCACAGCCACATCATTCACAATGACTGGAAACACTTTGACATAGGACAGGAGGGGAGGCCCTAGATGTCTCAAAGTGACCTGGGCTCGGCAGGCAAACAGAACAATGCATGTGTTGCAGTATGGCAGCATCTCCATCCACCTCTCTCTGTCTGTCTCTCTCTGTCTCTGTCTCTGTCTCTCTGTCTCTGTCTGTCTCGGTCTCTCTGTCTCTGTCTGTCTCGGTCTCTCTGTCTCTGTCTGTCTCGGTCTCTCTGTCTGTCTCTGTCTGTCTCTGTCTCTCTGTCTGTCTCTGTCTGTCTCTGTCTCTCTGTCTCTCTGTCTCTCTGTCTCTGTCTCTCTGTCTCTGTCTCTCTGTCTCTGTCTCTCTGTCTCTGTCTCTCTGTCTCTGTCTCTCTGTCTCTGTCTCTCTGTCTCTGTCTCTCTGTCTCTGTCTCTCTGTCTCTGTCTCTGTCTCTGTCTCTCTCTGTCTCTCTCTGTCTCTCTCTGTCTCTCTGTCTCTGTCTCTCTCTGTCTCTGTCTCTCTGTCTCTGTCTCTGTCTCTGTCTCTGCCTGTCTGTCTCTGTCTCTCTCTCTCTCTTTCTCTCTCTCTCTCTCTCTCTCTCTCTCTCTCTCTCTCTCTCTGTATCTGTATTCCTCTCTGTCTCTTTCTGTCTCTACCTGCTTCTCTCTGTGTGTTCTCCATCTCTCTGTCTCTGTCTACCTCTTCCCCCACCCAAGTCTTTCTCTTTTTCTCCTTCCCTCTCTTAATGCCTTTTCAAAAATTATTTTTAACTATGTGTATGTGTGTGCATTATGGGTTATGTGCATTGAATACAGGAACCTACGGAAACCAGAGGTGTTGGAATGCCCCAGAGTTGGGGTTACAGGAGGTTGGGAGCAGCCTGACACCAGTGTGAGAGGTAAACTCTGGTCCTCTAACCTCTAAAACCCAGCAAGTGCCCTTAACCACTGAGCCATTTCTCCAGCCCTGCATTCTGTTATTGTCTTCCTGTTTCTCTCTCTCTCTCTCTCTCTCTCTCTCTCTCTCTCTCTCTCTCTCTCTCTCTCTCTCTCTCTCTTCTTGTTCGTGCCTATCTCTGTCTCTGATGCAAATAGGGGCAGGTCTTATGTTACTTGTCCTGAACTAGGATGCAATACTGGGCAGAAACTACTTAGAGGAGGATGTATTTTGCTCATGGTTTCAGAGGTTTCATCTCAGTCCCCTTGTGCTTGGGCAAAGCATTATGGGAGTGAGAGAATGTGGTGGCCATCGCTCACCTCATGGTAGGCAGGAAACAGAGAGAGCAGGGGCCAAGGACTTACTTCCTGAAGCTAGGTCGCACCTCCTAAGGTTTCCATCCCAAATAGCATCACCACCTGGAATGAACCAGCTTTCAAGGCCCGAGCCTCTGCGGGACATTTGAGGTTCAAACCACAACCAGAAAGAAAACTCTCTTCTTTTTCTCACACTTGGCCTTTCCCTGCTCCAGCGGGACCTAGCAAGATTGCTGGAGTGCGGTATCTCATCACCTGCACAAGCCAGTCCACTTAGAACTTGTCCCACAGCAGGAGCTGGGTCAGCATTTGCAGAGTGAGTTAAGGAAGGGGGTGGAGCCAGAGCTTGGGGCCCGTTTGCGGCTGGCTGCCGAGAGGCTCTCTGGGACCCTGCTGAGTCATAGCTTCCTCTGGCGGCTTGGATTTATTTTTAATTGTATGTTCTGAACAGATGGAAATTTCTTGGCTGTTGCGAGTGAAACTCTGGATATTTGGGAAATAGATCCAGAAGGAAGTGGCTGGGATATGAGTCACGCAGCCATCTGAACCCTGATGGGGTGAGAAGCTCCAGCAATTCTTGCTCAGCTGCAGAGAAGCCACTGGGCTAAAACCTAGCAGTGAGGAGAGGGGGGCGTGGGAGGAGCGGGGATGGGGGGGGATACAGAGTCAATGGCTGAACTTAGCTTTGCCTTTTCCATGTAGAACCTGGGACGTTGGGCTGACACAGTTACCCGCCCACGCGTGCTTTAATCAATTAGATGAGGGACAGGCACCCATTCCAGGGAGAAGCTGGCCAACTGTCCTGTAGAGACAGGGGAGGGAAGTCTGAAGGGACAGAGGGGTGACCAGCCAGGCTCTCTAACCAGGAGATAGGTGCAAAGGCTAGGTAGGAGGATCCGAAGGTGGGAGTGGAACCGCCTGAGAGCTGTTTAAGAAGGAAGTCAGTGCCAGGCGTGGAGTGCCACACTTGTATCCCCAACTCTGTGGAGGCTGAGGCAGAGGCAGGAGGATCACTCTAACCTTGGCAAGAGAGCGAACCTTGTCTAAGACAAAGGAGATCAGGGATTTCCAGCCTGTGACAAGCTTCTGAGAGGTGCAAGTGAGTTGCAGTTTGCCCTGGCCTCAGAGCAGCGTCCTTAACAACAATGAGCATAAAAGCTGGGACACAGGGGACCCCAAGATTGATGGCAACTCCCTACGGTGAGACAGGAGAGGGAGGGCCAAAGTACCACACAGCCATTGGGAATTAGGTTTCCTTTTCCTCTTGTGCAGGGAAAGGCAGCATCACATACACACAGTCGCACACGCACACATGCATACACACGCACACACATACATACACACACATACACACTCACACACACATGCACACATGGATACACACATTCATACACTCACGTGTACACACACATTCACACACACATGCATGCACGGACACATACATACATACACATTCACACATATACACACTTACACATGCATGCACAGACACACATACACACACTCACACGTGTACACACATATTCACACACACGTGTACACACATATTCACACACACATGCACGCACCAACACACATACTCATGTGGGAGGGGCTAGACCACCCCCAGTGGGGTGAGGTAACAACGTAGAAGAGAAAACTGTTCCGCATTCTGACAAGCTTTTGGGGCTGGAGCAAAGGCCATTTTTTTCCAACACTTAAGATACAATCTGAAGATAAGATTCCTAGAGTTTACAGCCCACAGGGACCTAGGAACAGGCCGTTCCCCCTCCCTGAGGGCAGAGGCCCACACTGCACTAGCTTGTATCTCTTATCCCACGCATGTAAACACCAGCGGTCTATGCCTGTGGTCTCCCCCCACGCCGCCCCCAGGCGGTTTTCGCTCATCTGTGACTTGGCTACTATTCTCCAGAGTACGGAGGAGGATCTTTGACAGTCCTGTTTTCGGTTTTGGAAGAATGAGTTTATTTAGGTAAAGTCGAAGAATATATAGAGAGTATACAAAAAAAATCATCAAATTTGACGCTCAAAACATCCGAAACATCAAAAAAAATCAAAACAGCAAAAAAAAAAAATGGGAGACTGGGCCCCCATAAGGGCAGATAGCTGGAGTGTCCCCCTCCCCTTAACTCCCAAGGTCCGAGAAGAACAGAGTCCTCGCAGTGGGGCCTCCAAGCAAAATAACAAATAGTAACTGACACAGACGACATCGCTGAACTGGATATTCACAGCATCCTGCAGAAACTGACTGGAGAAGTTGGGGCACCGGCTGGAGATCCCCAGGGAGCCCCATTGAGCTTTCTCCAGGTGGCCGAGCTCCCCACAGGTAACAGTCCAGCTTCCCTTTCCCGCTGTGAGCACCACTGTTTATTGCCACGGGATAAACAGTGGTCACCTTGGTTGGAAACGGTTGACCTCTAGCTGTGCTCAAGGTCACTGTATTTTGCTCTTGGCTTGTTTTGGTATTTTCTTCTCTCCATGCCACAGCGAGTGGGGCCATCTCCAGACATGGGACCAACATGTTTGAGTGTGAAATGGGGTGGAGGGGGCAACTCCAGAGGCAGCCTCTCAAGCAGCACACGGCAGCTTACTGATTTAATCTTTAAGCTCGGCACCCGTGACAGAGGGTTACCCAGAACCAGGTTTTGCTTCTCTACTTCGCTCCTTGTGCCTCCTGGGTCAAGGCTCAGCCAAGGGGAGAGAGGTCTACTGTGATCAGATCAGCTTTCAGACAGGAGACTTCAGGACTAGGGAAAGTGACAAGAGGCGTACACTTGATGCTCTTTCGGAAGACTGTTCTCACAGGCCTCTTCCTGCTTCCTAAGGTGGTTCCCTCCAGCTGGGGGCCATTACAGCCCACAGGCCCTCAAGTGTGTTTCCAACTGTGGAGGAAAGTTCATGAGGAACAGAGAGCAGGAGAAAAGCCAGGCCCACTCCACCCCGTTCCTCTGGGTACCTCACCGGCCTCAGTTGGGCCAGCAGGGGATCGTGTGGGTGGGGAAGGTCAGTGGTAATGGCGTGGTGATCAGGAGGCTGGAAGAAAGGTTAGAGGCAGCTGGCCGCACTCCAGGCTGAGAGGAGGGTCAGTGGGGCCTGGGAACAGAGTGGCCCTGGTAGGGGTGACTCAGAGATAGCTAGTGGGGGAAGGACACAGCTAGGGGATGGGCAAGAAGGTCTAAGAGCCCAACAGCCAGCTTGACTTCCTGCCCACACCCCTTGCCCATCCCAGACATCTGTGAATGTTCTGGAGGCTTCCACTTTAAGCTATTGTGATCATTCCAGCTGAGCACAGCCAAGGTACTTGATAGCCAGAACACCCTCTACACTTTCAGGGCCCAGCCAAGAGCACCATGTGCCAGCCACTCATCCCAGATACAGTATGTGCATGCATATACGAGTGTGCATGTGCACATGTTTTAGGTGACAACATATGTGCATGTGTGTGGAGGTATGGGCACATGTGTGTGTTGTGAATATAGGCGTGTGTGAAGACCGTTGATTCCAAGGTCAGGTTGTGGGTGGCTGATCTGTTCTGAGGACTCTTCATCCAACACTTTCTAGGGCTGATCTTTTATCTTGACAGAGGCCAGAGGAAGGTAAGTGACATGAAGAAAATGCCTTCTAATAGGCATGGTGAAGGAGATACCTCAGGGTATCTGTGTGGCCATGTCATGTAGGTCTTAACTAGGAAACCAAATGCCCCTGGGTCTGGTTTATGGTAGAAGACAGCTAGTCCAAATTGTTCAGCTGTCCCATGGCTGTCAGGAAAGTACAAGCTTGTGCTCTCGGAGATGAGAGAACCCAGGGTGGAGTCATTCCCTTGGCTCCCATGATCGACCCTGAACAAGTATGTATGTATGTGCAAATGTGTGTACGTGAGGAGCACGTCAGGGCATGAATAGAGCCACACGGTCTAGTCCTTCAGAGCAAGTGGAGGCGGGAGAAAGTACCACTGTCCCCACATCCTGGGACCCCAATCCTTACCATGGCCTTGGCCATCAGGGACACACAACCAATACAATGCCTGTCTTTACCAAGGTTAGTACTCCTTCCTAGAGAGGGATAGTCTCTTGGCTGAGGTATGTGCCAACCTGGATGTGAAGCAAGATTAGCACAAGACTTCTCACAAGTTTCCAGACAACAGCCAAGACGGAAACCACGCCCAGGGCTCAGGAGAAGAAGCCACCACACCCCCAAGGGGTACCTTGACCCCATTTTCTTCAGCTACTGCCTTTCTGTGGCCCATAAAGAAAACATGGTGTAAAATAGAGTCTGCTCTCAACTCCCAAAGCTTAAGCAGGAAGACGAGGGAGGAGCTTCGTCTCAGAAGGCCCCTGAAGGCTTCACAGGAACATGACTCAGGCAGTGACTACACGCCAGCACCTCTGGAGGCCCATAGCTTGCTGACTCAGGCCCTCTTCACCCAGGCTCTGATTTCCAGGGCCTCGAGGAAGAGTTCCTCAGGCTTGGCAATTTGCCTTTGTCTTCTCAAATCTCTCTTAGGAGACAATGTTCCTCACAGGAAGTCTGCCGGACAAGCAAGGAACCAGAGCCTTCCCCCTCCAGCTGACTGAGAAAGTTGAGCATGGCCAGTGTTTCCATTAGCAAACAAGGACACAGGGGCTTCCTTGAAACAGAACATAATCATCATCATCACCACCACCACCACCACCACCACCACCATCATCGACATCAGCAACAACAGCAACGATAACGTTATTTGCCCAAATCACAGCCTCAGAGTGATTAAGCACAGAGACAAGGGACAGGGGACGAGTGCAGGTAACCAGAACGTCACTGATGGAGTGTAGATCAGAAGAGGGGCAGGGCTTTACTCTACATCAGAACTCAGATTGGGGTTATCAAGCAAAAAAATAAGTTCATAGAAATTTCATGAAGAGGGGAAAAAAAAACCTCAAACAAACAAACAAATCCTGAAGTTTCACTTGACACAAGATAGGTCACCCAGGGGAGGAGGGGACATGTTATAGCACACACTGATTTCTGCTATGGAGTCACAGTGTGAACCATTCTGTGGCCAAAGTGTATCCCATGAGGACATTCCCACTTCAGCCTCTGTAGAGGGCACCCCAGGCCTCGCACAGGGCAGCTTCCTTGGTCCCCAGCAGGATGTTCCCACGAGTGGCTCTCTCCTGATGGTATCCTCACCTGAGTGTCCCTGTGATCCCGCTTCTCAAGGGGAGCAGCTCCCCATCATAACTTCTCTCCATGTCTCCTGATGTCAGCCAGGAGTCCAGGACCCAAGGGTATGGCTGCCCCAAGTGAAGTCCCCTCCCCTAGGGATCCAATTGTCCTGAGCCAGTTGCTCCAAAGTCAAGAGCAGAGAGAAAGGAATACATACATGCTTAGTACTAAGCTAGCTTTCTTAACCCTATGTAGTCAGGGACTAGACTCAGGGAATGGTGCTGCCCACGGTGGGCAATCTTCCCATACCAATTAACACACTCAGGACAAAATCTCCTACAGACTTGCCCATTGACCTAATCCAGGAAATCCCTCCTTGAGATTTTTCTTCCCCAAGTGATTCCAGGCTATGTGTCAAGGTGACACTTAGAGTTAACGGCCATGGCTTGAAGAGGAGAGGAAGCATTGGAGCAAGGGACATATGAGGGGGTGTCACACAGATCCTCTTCCAAGCAGGACTGTGACCCAGCTCCCTGCTGTCCTGCTACCTCCCTCCTCAACTGCATAATCTCTTTGCTAGACTGCCTTCCCAAGGCTGTCTCATACTTGAAAGGACCAGTATCAAGTTCTCAGCACAAAGAAGATTTATTGGCCCCAGAGGGACAAAGATCAGGAAATAAGACAAAGACAGGAGATAGAAGAAGGGGGAGGAGAGAAAGTGAACAGGAGAGGGGAGGGGGGTCTTTATCCCAGAGCAGGGATATAGGATTGCCTCTGGATAGAGAGGAGACCATCTAGGCTCATAGGCAAATGGTTGTTTATAAAGGTAAAAGGGCTGGGGGCTGGAGAGATGGCTCAGCGGTTAAGAGCACTGACTGCTCTTCCAGAGGTCCTGAGTTCAATTCCCAGAAACCACATGGTGGCTCACAACCCTCTGTAATGAGATCTCATGCCCTCTTCTGGTGTGTTGGAAGACAGTTACAATGTACTTACATATAATCAATCAATCAATAAATAAATCTTTTAAAAAAAGGTAAAAGGGCAAACCCAGTGTTAGGATAAGGTGCTTAATTTTAATTGGACACGCTAATTAGGTGAGCTAAAGAGAACTTTTTGGATCGCTGGACTTCAATACTTTGATGGCTGGACCTTGGTGGTCAGCCTCAGGAGGAGGAAGTGGACAAGTAAGGGAACAGACCTTGGTGGCTGGCTTTAGGAATGTTATTTAGTGGTTTAGTAAGGCAGAGGGGGATGGGAGAAGGGCAAGGCCTGCCGGAGCCATGTGGATCACCTGTGATTCCCCAACATGAATCCTGTAGGGCTTTGGTCTCATGCAGAGGCCAAAGCAGAGAAAAGACCCCATCCCTGGTTGACCTCTTTCTTCTAAGTCTCACCAAGAGGACTGGCGACAAGAACCTTTCAGTATGACCTGGGTGACTATCAATGTGACCTGCACTGAACCTTCTCCGTCACATTCCTCTAGGGTAACCAGGACACTAGAAGCCAGCCGAGGTGCAGGGAGGCAAGGACCAGACTCCAACAAGAGCTCATGGCATTGACCTAACACTTGGTCCCATGAACACTGGCAGTAGCTCTGTGGCCAAAGGCTCAGAGTAATCATTCTGACTTGGCCTTTGCTGGGGACAGGCAGGGACAAACCCACCTGAGCACACAGACACCCCTGCTTCTTCACAAGACAAATTCTGTCTACCAGGAAGATAGGGCCCGTGGGCAGATCTTGGACTGTGGGATTCCTGTCTGTGATGCTGGTCTCTTCTTCTTTTTGTAAATAATTGGTTTTTCTTTTATGTGCATTGGTGTTCTGCCTGCGTGTCTGTCTGTGTGAGGGTGTCTGATCCTCTGGAATTGCAGTTACAGACAGTAGTGAGCTGCCAGATGCTGGGAATTGAACTGGGGTTCAATTCTGGAAGAGCAGTCAGTGCTCTTAACCATTGAGCCATCTCTCCAGCCCTCACACTGGTCTCTTTCTTAATCACCACTTTTTTTTAGCTCCAGCTGACCAGCATGGAGTATTCCAGAAAAACAAGGTTTTATTGGTTCTGGTCTCTTGTTAATCAGCAGATTTTTCAGCCCCTACTAACCAGAACCAAAGATTCTCAACTCAAAATAGCACATGTCCCCAAGAGAGTGATTAAGTGACCCTCAAACTTCTCTCCAGAACTTCCCAAGCCTGGTAGGACGCTGCCTTCTACACTGCTCCCAACAGTCTTACCTCCCAAGCTCCACACAGCAAGCTTTGAACCCTCAGTGACTTTTCTGGACCAAAGTTCCAAAATCCTTCCACGATCATCCCCCAAATAACATGGCCAGGTCCATGACAGTGATACCCATGATCCCTGTACCTTAGGGTTACTATGGCTATGATAAAAAACCAATCCCAAAAGAAACTTGGAAAGGATTACTTCACTCACAGTTCTATGTAACAGTTCATCATTGATGGAAGTCAGGGCAGGAACTCAAGCGCGGCAGGAATCTGGAGGCAGGAGCTGATGCAGAGGCCATGGAGGAGTGCTGCTTACCGGCTTGCTGTCCATGGCTTGCTCAGCCTGCTTTCTTATAGAACTCAGGGCCAGCAGTCCAGGGATGGGCCCTCCCACACGGGCTGGGCCCTCCCCCATCAATCACTGATTAAGAAAATACCCTACAGGCTTGCCCACAGCTAGATCTTATGGGGGCATTTTCTTAACTAGGGCTCCCTCCTCTCTGATGGCTCTAGCTTGTGTCAAGCTGGAGTAAACCAGCACAACAGGGATCTCAGGTTCCATAGGTCTCTGTGAGAGTCCTGGGTTCTTTTTTTTAAAATTTATTTATTTTATTTTATGTATATGTGTACACTGTCATTGTCTTCAGACACACCGGAAGAAGGCATCGAATCCCATTACAGATGGTTATGAACCACCATGTGGTTGCTGGGAATTGAACTCAGGACCTCTGGAAGAGCAGTCAGTGCTCTTAACCACTGAGCCATCTCTCCAGCCCGAGTCCTGGGATCTTAAGAAAGGGTGTCCTTGGCCATCTTCCCTGTCTGTCTGAAACAGGTCTCTTTTCATACTTCCTCCCTAGGTGTGTTGACACCTCAGATTGAAGGCTCAGACACCATAGTACCCTGTGAGGTCAAGTATGCCTTCCATTTGTGACAGGAGAGTCTGTTGGCTTGTGAATCTGACCTCTAGTGCCCAGACAGAGCTTATTGTGGGGGATATAGGTCCCCTGGGTAGTATGTGACAAGTGGCAGTGACAGTCACCTTAAAAAGAAAGAGAAACGGGCTAGAGATATGGCTTAGCAGTTAAGAGCACTAGCTGTTCTTCTAGAGGTCCTGAGTTCAATTCCCAGCAACCACATGGTGGCTCACAACCATCTGTAAAGAGATCCGATCCCCTCTTCTGGTGTGTCTGAAGACAGCTACAGTGTACTCATATATAATAAATGAATAAATCTTTAAAAAAAAAAAAAAAAAGAACTCGAGAGGGAGCTAAGGTCGGCTTCGAAAATATGCAGCCTCAGCACACTGCCGGCAAACAGCTCCTTGAACTTGGTCTCAGGGCCTCTTTGCTGTGATCATGAACATATGGTCACTTCCCTTGGAAGGAAATGGCCGTTTCTTACTCAACCTACCCCGCCCCAAACACTGCTACTGCTTTGTTTTAAAATAACTTAAAACGAAAAAGAAAATTAAAGTTACAGGGATGAAGAGGGGCCGTTCCGAATCCTCGGTCTTCCTTGATGATTCTTTGCACTTAGGGTCCTACCTTCAGCTCCTCTCCCCCAGGCAGTGGCTCTCAACCTTCCTAATGCTGTGACCCTTAATACAGCCCCTCATCTTGTGGCGACCCCAACCATGATTATATATATTCTCTATAAGCACACATATATATTTATGCATATAATATATGTAGGATTCATTCTGCCACTATCGTGAATTATATTTCTTTTTCAGTAGTTAACAAAGCTGGCATTCTTGAGCTAAGCGACTCCTGGTCAGGCGGGCATGTAAAATCTCTTCTAGGTTCCGGTTCTCCTGCACTTTATGAAGCATTTTGTGTACGTGTTCAAGTGTTAGATTGCTACTTCTCGTTTTCTTCTCTAGTAATACCTAATTCAGGCATGGCATCAGGGGCGTGGCATGGGGGGGGATGGCGTCGGGGGCGTGGCATCGGGGCGTGGCATCGGGGCGTGTCAGCCCCCAAGTGAAGTGGAGGCTCTGAGCATCCTAATGCTGTAATGACAAAAGTCTTCTGCGGGGACTTAAGTAACCCACCAATACATACTGGGCAAGCTGTCACAGATCAGATTCCTCCTGAGCCTTTCCTCCTGTGTGTCCGTGTTCTGCTACCTTCTTATAAGGACACTGACATTCTGGATCAAGGTCTACCATGATGACTTCACTTTCTCTAAATCACCTCTAGAGCCTCATCTCTGAACCAGTGTGTCAACAATGTGTATGTGTGCACGCACCTGTGTGATAGTTTGGTGTGTGTGCATGTGTATTTTCCTGTGATGTTGGGTAGGTGTGTATGTGTGTACCTGTGTGATAGTTGGGTATGTGCCCACACGCGTGCCTATGTAATAGTCGGGTGTGTGTGCTTGTGTGATGTTAGGTGTGTGTGCATGTGTGATGTCTGGTGTGTGTGCATGTGTGTGTGTGATTCTGGTGTGTGTGTGTGTGTATGTGTGATGTCAGGTGTGTGTGTATATATGGTGTCAGTTGTGAGCACGTGTGTGTGCTTGTGTGATATTAGGTGTGTGTGCATGTTTGACGTCTGGTGTGTATGTGTGCATGTGTAATGTCTGGTGTATGTGTGTGTGTATGGTGTCAGGTGTGTGCATGTGAGTGTGTGCATGTGTGATGTGTGTGTGTGCATGTGTGTACCCCTGTAACAGTCGGGTGTGCATGTACACACACACATACACACACACACACGCACTGGTGTGTCAACACGCTGGCTCCACCATGGTAAGGCATCATAAACAGGCTTACACAACACACACTCGGCATCTCAGCTCCTTAGGTCAGAAACCTGGGAGGATGCAAACAGGCTGACCCCTCTGCACTGCAAGGGAAGGGAAGGAGAAGGCTCTGCCCATCTCTTCTGCTGCCCACTTCTCCAATTGCCTGCCATCTTGCTGTCCCATGAGTTGTAGGACACCTGATTGCCACTTCCACTTTCACATGGCATTTTTCCTGTGTGACTGCCTGTGTCTGTGTCTTCTCTTTGCATAAGGACATAGTCACACGCAAGGAGCCAATCCAAAGTCCTCACTTGAAGCAGACTGGAAAGACCTCATCTCCTGAGAAGGTCACAGTCACAGGTCCAGTGTCATGACTCCAGCACAGGACACTGCTCAACCCACAACAATATTAATGTGTGCATGCTTTTGTTTATACATGTACACACAAGCATATGTGCATGTATCATGTGTGTGTGTGCTTGGTATGTGTGCATGTTTTCACCTATACAGGTACACACGCGCATGTGTGAATCTATCATGTGTGTACATGATTGGTATGTGTGCATGTGTATTGTGTGTGGTATATTTGTGCTTATATGTGCATACCCTGTGTATGCTGTGTATATGTGTCCTCTGTGTGTGTGTGTGTGTGTGTGTGTATGTGTGTGTGTGTGAGACATTACTCAGCATAGCAAGTAATAGTGAATACTAACAGATAAAGAAATGGAGTCCACCCAGTACAAGGACAGGACCTCAAAGGTCAAGAAACCTGGCAGTCACTTCCCCTCTGAGTGTGACTTACAGAGATATGGAGGCCCTTGAGCCAAGTGTTACCCACGGCAGCAGCGCTCTAGCCACCTGCAGGACGGGGCAAGAATGAGGGCTGTGCGAGCCTGGGCTGAGGGAGGCCATGGGCCATGAGAGGCAGGTAAGAGAACCGGTGGGGCAGGCAGAGAGAGCTGTTGGTGGAGCACACTGGACTTGACAGCCGGTCTCTGAGGGCAGAGAGCGTGGGTGTTGGCAATGGTCAGTTGTCCAGCCTGCAGCTGGGCTGGGAGGTGGCCTTCCTCTGTGAAGCCCCTGGAGGCACAGACCTCTGGCTTTCATCTCTCAGGCACCCTCCACACAGCCTGCTTTGATCAGACCTCAGCATCCCACATCTTAGCCTGCAGGCCTGCAGCTCCTCTACAGCTGGAGCCGAGATGGAGAAGGAGATCTGGGCTGTGCCACAGTCTTAGCACAGGAGGTTGCCCTCGGGGCTAGCCCATAGCCTCCAGCCAGCCCCGGGGCAGGAAGTAGGTCCCAGGTGCCAGCACTCAGCAGGATGTGCAGCCTCCTGATGTATGGAAAGAGGTCAGGTTGAGGCCACGCTGTCAGACTTTCCAGGGATGGGTTCCATCCATTATCTGCGTGGGAGAAAGGAAGTGGTCCTGGGAGGGGCAGATAAGCCCTCTGCCCCACAGGAAGGGTGAATATTGCACTCACCCAAGCCCTCCTTTCCCCCAGCATCTGTGGGCCCCGTTAACCCCTGAAGGCTGTGGGAGACCCACCTATCATGGCCACACATAGCCAGATATACCCCACACACAAGGGCCCCTCACTTAGAACTTCCAGGGAAGCAGATGGAGGTGCCCATCTTAGACCCGCGAGGCATGAGCTGCTGGGCAGGTACTCACGGGCTGGCGCGCATGGGCGCACTCTGACACACTCTGGCCACTTAGCACCCAGCACTGGATCTCTATGGTGCTCCCAAACCCTGAGAGACCACAGGTGTCCTGAGGCTCCATGCTGGCCTCTTCTGGGTCTTCTCTTTGCAGAGACCCCAATGATCCCTGGCCTTTGTGTCTGTTGCCTGCCCTGAACATGTGCTTCTTCTCATGTGAACTTGAAGTGACCACGCCAGAGCCACCAAGTCAGAACTGGGGAGGAGTGGGTCTCCCCTCTTTCTTGGTCCTGGTTCATTTCCTAGTCAACTGTGCTCCTAGGCTCCAAGGGCTTCCGCTTCCCAGCATGCTTCTTGGTGTCTCCGATAAAAGCCCTTAAATTCCATGTCATCTCAGAGCAGTTATCGGCTAATTCATCACCGGGCAAATTGTCCTGGCCTGGTATCTCTACAGATTAGACAAGACTGAAGAATAAAAGCCCAGCCTGGCTTCTCTAGGACTTGAGGGGAGACTTGGGCAGGCCTCCTTGTCCCCAGGACCTGGGTCTCAGAATTCCAGCCTTGGGTCTCCTGGGGAGCTTAGGAGGTATGGTGGACCCCTCAGCCCATGCTGGGTTGAGCAAGGGTCCCTACTTGCCATTGCTAAAAATCAGTGGGTTCCAAAGCAAGTCGGGCCCAGCACTGAAGAAGTCTAGGCAGATGTATACACTTGCGTGTGTATGTGTAAAGACATATGCCATGGATGGACATGGTAATGCATGTAAACACACACATGTGTACACATGTAAAAGCTCATGTATGTTCATATTATAATTCATGTGTATATGTGATGAGACTCTGTGTGTGTGTGCGTGTGTGTGTGTGTGTGTTTGGCTTGAGCACACATCTGCAGTGTGTGTATGTGGGTATGTGTATGTACGGACACAGGCATTTTCAAGTTCGGGAGCCACACCCTTGAATGGTGCAGAAATGAAGAGAGGGGAGCTCCGGCGCTTTGCTCCCAGCTGGTTCTGAAGCAATGGAAGAACAAGGCTGGCCATGCCTGTCCTCCTGGGCTCTGGAGTTCCCAAGAGGCTCCTTAGGGAAGATGGATGAATCCTGGCAACTGGAAGGCCTCTGGCGTCACATGTGTGTGAACACACACACACACTCACACTCTCACACACTCATACACTCTCTCACACACTCACACTCACACACATGCTCTCACACACTCACACACACTCTCACACACTCACACTCACATACACTCACACACACTCACACACACACACTCTCACACACACAATACATGCATACTCTCTCACATAGTCACGCACGCATGCTCACACACTCAGGCACACTCACACTCACACATACACACACTCACAATACATGCACACTCTCTCACACACACAGTCACGCACACTCTCTCACACACATTCACACACACTGAGGCGGAAGTATGGCCTGCAGAGCTCATTCCTGACAGTGTCCTGAAGCTTGCTTCCTAGAAATGACTGGGAACAACAAGGCAGGAGTGTGAACTGTGGACAGACGTCCCCAGAGATGCACTGGGTCCTCCGCTGAGGGCAGAGGCCAGTGCTGCTCCTAGCACAGAGCTGAGGCTTCAGCCCAGAGGCCTTTGGATTCCTATCCTGGCCTCACAAGCTGGTCACAGGACTTGAAATCAAGTGGTTCTGGGCTTACAACGGCTCAGGGGACTTGAAGAGCTGTGGGGTGCATGCCCATAGAGGCAGTAGAGGAAGGAAAGGGGGCTGTGGGTCTCCATCACTCTGCCCCACCCCTGCTGTGGACTTGGGAGAAGGTGCGGTCAGTTGGATAATGGGGTTATTCTATCCAATCGTCATCCCTAAGGCAGAATCACAGCAGACACATACAGCAGGTATCGAGTTGGGCTGGTCCAGAGCATGAACGGAGCCCATGGATCTGGGAAATAATTCTTCCTCTCTCACTGTGGCACAGTGTAAATCTTCAGCATCCCCAACATCTGCCCAGGAGCATCTACACCACACCTTGTACCAGTCCCAGGGAACCTTCATTTTAATGGTGGGGCGATATCCTATTGTCTAGGTAAGCTGACCTGTTGGGAGGCATGTCACCAATCTTTGCTCTGCCAGTTGGGTTCCCAGCTAACCTCCCTAGATACACACAAGCCCCTGACAGTGAGGTCTCTTGAGCACCCATTTCCAAGCCTCTGTTTTATGTAGACAGGACATTGTCCGTGAGGATTTGTCAATGTTCAGCCCAGGGAGTGGCACTATTAGAAGGTGTGGCCCTGTAGGAGTGGGCGTGGCATATGGGAGTGGGCGTGGCCATGCTGGAGTAGGTGTGTCACTATGGGTGTGGGCTTTAAGACCCTCCTCTTAGCTGCCTGGAAGCCTGTCTTCTAGCAGCCTTCAATGAAGATGTAGAACTCTCAGTTCCTCCTGCACCAGGCCTGCCTGGATGCTGCAGGCTCCCGCCTTGGTGATAATGGACTGAACCTCTGAACCTGTAAGCCAGCCCCAATTAAACATTGTCCTTATAAGAGTTGCATTGGGGGGTTGTGGATTTAGCTCAGTGGTAGAGCGCTTGCCTAGGAAGCGCAAGGCCCTGGGTTCAGTCCTCAGCTCCAAAAAAAAAAAAAAAAGAACCAAAGGAAAAAAAAAAAAAAGAAGAGTTGCATTGGTCATGGTGTCTGTTCACAGCAATAAGACCCTATGACAACCCTGTGCTCCCTTCTGAACACAACATGGTCTCATCCTTCATGCCAGTTCATCTGTCACTGGTCCTGGCTCTGGACCTGGTTCTGTGTGGCATGCTACATAGCTCTTCCCGTCTATCTTCTCACGGGGCTTCCTACACTGCAGAGGTTCCCTAAATCACCTGAACTGTGGCGTCTGTTGCTCCACCCACCTCGGCTGAGTGACGTCATTTGCCTGGTGTCTGTAACTGTGTTCTGCCTTAGCTTCTGGTGGTGAGTCCCCCTTTTCCTTGCTTGGGTGACCAAGAGTGTCTCCCTGCGTTCTTGTCTCTGTGCCATTGCTGGACCCACGGTGTCCCAGGCCGTATACACTCATATGGGAATCCCAGGGAATTTTCAATGACCCACCCACGGGATCTATTTTTTTTCTTTATGATTTTTGTAATTTGTCTTTTAGTGCCTGAAAATATGACCTCCCTTCGTCTATCTAAGTTTTCCTTCACCAACCTTAGTAAATAGTTTATAGTCTTCGAAGTTCTTTGTGAGGAGAGACAGGTCAGTGGGGAAGGGTGCTTGCTCTGTTGACCTGAGAAGCTGAGTTCAAATTCCTGGTCCCTACAGAGAAAGCCAGGCTGCCTTTGTCTGTACCCCTAGCTCTGGGGAACCAAGACAGGTGGATGCGAGACGCTCACTTGCTGGTCAGCTTAGCCGAATGTCGGACTCCCTGATTGGTGAGAGACTATCTCAAGGGCAATATGGCAGAGATAAGAGAAGACACCGACACCCTCCTATGGAACTTCCTATGTTCATGCATATAGACTTCACACACACACACACACACACACACACACACACACACACACACACTAGCTATTTGGTGGTTTTCAATGCTATTGAAATCATGGCATTTTCTAAACTTTCGCTTCGGGTCTAACTGTTAGGTGATGTTTCTATATTTACCTCACCCAAGGTCTTTGCCATACTCACTTTTTAAAAAAAAAAAAAAAAAGCAAGCAACTGACTGCTTTGTGGAGATATAATTCACCTACTGTAACTAAAAAGTAAGTGTTTGCTGAGCAGATCCACAGACCAGCGTCAGAAGAGCTACGTCATCCCCTATCCCCACAGGAGAAAAAGCCAAGGCCTGAACTGCCCGCCAAGAGAAAGCAGCGAGATCTGCACTGACACTAAACTCACCTTTAATCTGAAGGACTTATCTACAAATTCTTTGGATTTTCTACACACTCAGTCAAATTCCTGGGTTTGCTTTTGCGGGGCCTGCAAGGACCAATGGAAAAGTCGGATAAAACCAGACCTGCTGGAAGGGGAGGTGGGCATTTAAAGGCCAGTTTGCAAATTTGCTGACATAAGCCAGACACAATTGGCCACAGGGTGTGGACAGTCCAAGTTTTAACCAAAGTTGCCTTCCCAACTTTGGTTGAGAGATTTATTTTATGTGTATGGGCATCTTGCCTGTGTGCATATACATGCGTACCACACATGTGCCTGTTCCCATGGATCCTCTGGAAGTGGAGTTACAGACACTTGTGAGCCACCAAGTGGGTGCTGAGAATTGAACCTGGGTCCTTTAGAGGAGCAGCCAGTAAGGCTTCCAGCCGCTAAGCTCTTTCCTTCAACCCCACTCATAGTCAGTCTATCTTAAAGGGTATTTCTGGAACTTCTTTCTCCCCTCTCCAGAGAGTGTCTACTGTGAAGGTGGTGCTGACACAGCCAGTGAGGCTGTGCTGTAGGCAGGCCACCCTCTCTTGGTAATCCACAGAATCCCACTAGACCGGCAGGTCCCCTTGATCAACCCTCTTCCCCCAGCCTGAGGAGAGCCCAGGGAGCCCACATGGAGAGCAGTGAATCACAAGTTAGCCCTTCCGTTGGTGTGCAGAGCAAAGCACCTGCCCTCTGCAGAGAGCCCACTCCAAACCCCAGGAGCCAGGCAGGACGATGATCAGTGAGAGATACACTAAGGGTGAGAATCTATGTGGAAAGATAGGCCCAGCATATCACAGAGAAATCATGTCAACAGTATAGACACTTTCGCCCAAGAAAGTTTGCACACTTGTAAAATTTGGCATATCCAACAGAATAAGAATTTTTAAAAAATGTTTCTTTGAAGACAGGGTCCCATGTAGCCCAGGCTAGCCTCAAATTCCCTGAGTAGTTAAGGATAGCTTTAGATTTCTTATCCTCCTGCCTCTGTCTTTCAAGTGATGAGACTAAAAATCTTCAAGGATAACTGGGCAAGCCGTTCTCTACAAAAAGCAGCAACATTCACCTTCCTCTTTCTCCCCTGCCTTCCATACCGTCCCTCTGTCCTGGGATAGTTGAGGAGTATTGGAGGGTAGAACAGAGGGCCACCTGGTCCCACCCGTGCAGCCTCTGCACAACTCCAGTTCCTTTCCACAAAGCTTGCCTTCCCTCCCAAAGAGAGCAGGCAAGGCTGACACCTCTGTTTGAAAGATGACGGCTTCCTGGCAGACGTGAGCGAGTGAGCGCACAAACTCGGATACGTGTCCAGGAAAAGCACCGGCCTCCTCCCTCACTTTCCCCATAAACTTCAGCCCATAGCGCCAGCATGCTCCTCTGGAGCGAGCAGTGTTCTGAGTCAAAGATTCCGTTCAGGTGTCAGCTTCCTCCGGGAGGAGGAGGAAGTTCTGGACCACGTGTCTGTAAACTCAGATAAGATAGGCAGACTGCTCTGTGGACCGATGCCTGGAGCTTGAACAGTGGCTGCGTATGAAAAAGGCTTCCTTCCAAAGCTAATATTTTCAGAAGGAAAGAAAATATATGACAAAGCTTATGACTGTTACATTTTGAATCTTGACGAGGCCCCGTTTGATCATTAACCTGCTAAACAGGGCCAATCGACTGGTCATGTGTCATTAGACATTTGTCCAGCCCCACAGAGTGCCGGACGGAGGGCAAATCTGAAGGTATCCCACTGGGTCATTAATAAGAATGCATCCGTATCCGCTCAGCGCTGTGCCTTCTGTGGATGGGTGGGATGGCGACACGGGGAGTCATCGGAATGGCGTGCGTTTCTTAAAACCTGAAACTGCCCCTTAAAAGCTAACTTTAAAAAATGCTAAGAACTCCAACCACAGCACCCCTTCCTTAATAAACCTTACAGGTTTCTCCTAAGACAACATCAGTCGCCTTCACTGTCAGGCTTGAAGAGTTCCATGCACAGTGTTGGGAGGGCTGGCGATTCGGGTGTCCTCCGGGTGGCTGCTGTGTGTCTGGGTGTTATTGAGCATTGTGTAAGAGAACATACGGGTTTGCTTCTGAATGACCTCCTTCTCTTGGGTCAGCCATGATGGTTGCCGTAAAGACCCCCCCGTGAAGACCTCATCTACGGCTCTTCATGTGAAAATCGCTCACTCTGACCCGCACTTTTTTAAAAGAGGATATCGGGGTTGGGGATTTAGCTCAGTGGTAGAGCGCTTGCCTAGGAAGCGCAAGGCCCTGGGTTCAGTCCCCAGCTCCGAAAAAAAGAACCAAAAATAAATAAATAAATAAATAAAAATAAAAAAATAAAAGAGGATATCCCTGGTGATGTTAACCTGAAAATATCTTATCTGATCTCGCAGCGGCACTGACGTTCTCTATGGCCTTTGTCCTGGTAAGACCATACCACTAAGGAGGAAAAGCCCATCCAGTTGGAAGTCTGGAGTTCAAAACCACCCTCCTCAGGGCTGCAGGCCATGAGGCTGAGAAAAGCAACGTAAGGAAGAGTTGATTTTGGCTTACAGTCTGAGCTCATCGTGGAGGAAAAGTCACAGCCTCAAGAGGCAGGGCAGCTTGTCACGTAACATCCATAGTCCCCCCATGCCCCCCCCAAAAAAAAGAAAAAGAAAAAAAAGAAAAGAAAATTGTGTGTGTGCAGTGAATGTATGTGCCCAGCCTGGTTTCTCCATTTTATAGTCTAGACTCCCTGCCCAGAGAATTGTGCCAACTCACAGTGAATGGTCTTCTCACTTGAATTAACCCAATCAAAACAATCCCCAACAGGCATGCCCAGAAACCCATCTCTCCCGTGACTCTAGATCTCATGAAGTTGACTTAAGGGTGACCACCACACCAGGTACCTCAGACACTCCTGGGGAACCGCTGTCTGAGGACGGTAGCATGGAGCAGTTCTTAGGGGCTCGCCCTGCCAGGCATGACGAGGAGTCTTGGGCCCCCTAACAGATGGCAAATGGATGTGCGAGTGAGCGCCCACGGGACAGGCAGCTGTGGCTCTGACATCTCCCCAGATTCCTTGGACAGCTGGGAGGCGGCCTGTGGCTTCCACCTCACTGCCTAGCAAAGGGAATAAAAGAACAGAAGGAAAATTGACGTCAGGAACCATGGGACAACGTGGGGTCGGGAGAGAGAGAGGCAGAATTGGGCATCCCAGGCTGCACGAAGAGTTGTCTGGAGATGGTTAGCGGTTGCTAGGGTTGGAAGAGATAAGCAATTGTGACAGTCAAGGGCTCAGGCGATTCCACCAAAAGCCCAGAGAGGTTCTAGGGAAGGAGGAGAGATCTAATGACTTTCTCCCTGTAACCCCTGCAATACTAAAGGGGCCACCCGGACTTTGCCATGGCCCCTTGGCATAATGAGGCACAGGCACAGGCATCATCCAGTGCATGCCTGAAGGGGGGGTATGAGCCCCCAGTCAGGCTGCATCTGAAGCCAGGTTTCCATGAGAGGAGGACCCCAGGCCAGGCTGCAGATTCTTGCCTGTGTCAGGGACATAGCCAGGCAAGGGTTTGTCTAAGGACAGCTGGGAGCTGTGAAAGGGCATCGAATATAGAAGCCATACCTAGCCACAGACTGCAAGCTCACTCCAAGTGACACAGAGTCCCATAGTCCCATAGGCGAGGCTGCACAGAGAGAAACAGCCCTGATAGGCTGAGTGCCTTCTCCTAAAAGTCCTAACTCTCAGGGCCCTGGGGATGACAATGAATTTATTGATGGGGTGCTGAAGGAGATCATTAAGGCAAAATAAAGGGGCCATCATGGGCCCCTTGTGTCACCCATGAGGACAGCTCTGTTGGGTGGAAGCCAACAGAAGTCTCTATCAGGCTGTCAGTGATTCTACTGGGTATTCGGGAATCCCAGTATAGCCCTGAACCTTTCTCAGGGTGAACTTCTAAAAGCACAAACAAGAGAACATGTTCTAGGTTGACATATTTCGATCAACAAGAATAGTTAGCCAGAAGCAGAGCTATGAAATCCAAAGAGCAAGGTTAGTGCATTTCGAGGCTTTTCCAGAACTATGTGGACTTTGATGGATTAGGTCTTTCTTTTAGTTTCGGAAGCTGATGTTGTCTACCTATGCACTGAGCTATACAGCCTGAATGGTACCTTCCATCACGGACGTGGTAAGGTCTGGGGACCTGTCCCAGCCTAATCCAACAGGACTCAGTCCTTACCTAAAGAAATCAGGACACAGATACGAAGGGGGACAGCCACCTGAGGACACAAGAAGACATCATCTACAAGCCAAAGAGAGACGCGCCCAGAAGGACCCACCCCGAGACACCATCCTCTTAGACTCCAGACTCCAAAGTGAGAGATCATGTGACCACGGAGTAAACCACAACCTGGGGATCCGTGATGCCATCCCCCAGAAGTCCTGGTGGGTATTCTGTTGCAAGCCTAGGGAATCTTTCTTCCCAACGTGGTCTCGGCTAGGTCACCAGCAGGTAGAGACACGCGGCCCTGAGTACCTCACAGTCCGTACAAGTGTTTACCCCGAAGAGATGTAGGCGTCAGTGAGCTTTGGCCCATATCCATTCCCAGAGGCTTCATGGATCACTCCTAGCAGTATCTTTGTCACAGTGAAGAAAGGAAACATCAGAGTCTTCAGGTATCGAACTGTGCTGCTCACTGGGTTTCTCAATCCGGTACAAGCCAGAGTCGTTTGGAAGACTGACTCTCAAGTGTGCAAATGGGAATCTGTGCGGCATTTCCTTGATTTTGATTCCTGTGGGAGGGCCCGGTCCACTGTGGGCGGCACCACCTAGTGGGCACTGGGGAGGCAGAAGGCAGGGAGACCTCTGTGAGTTCGAGGCCAGCCAGAGCTACAGAGTGAGACCCTGTCTTGAAAAACAAAATGGGGGGGCTGGGGATTTAGCTCAGTGGTAGAGCGCTTACCTAGGAAGCGCAAGGCCCTGAGTTCGGTCCCCAGCTCCGAAAAAAAGAACCAAAAAAAAAAAAAGAAAAGAAAAGAAAAAGAAAAACAAAATGGAGAGAGCCAGCTGAGCAAGGCAGCAATGAGCGCTCCTCCACGCTCTCCACTTTGGCTCCTGCCTCAGTTTCCCCTGATGATGGATGAGTCGACTGCAACAAGACCAATAAACCGCTTCCTCCCCAAGTCGCTTTTGGTCGTGGCATTTATCAGAGCAATAGACGGTACCCTGGGACAAACTGTCAGGCAAGCTGTGGCCCATCTGTCGGCAGATGTGACTCAGCACTGGGAAAGGGCTCCCAGCCTGGAGGCCCAGAAGCAATTATTAGCTCAGTGAAAGGAGCACTCAGATAAGAGTCACCACGAGGACGACAGGCTAGTGAATGCTACAGACCAATGGGGGAGGGGGAGCGGAGGAAGAAAAGGTAGCCCGGGCATGGTGACACAAATCTATGATGTGTCAGAACCCGTCCCACAAGAAAAGGACCATGCGACTCAAAGTGGGTCCAGGATAATCCTCACCACACCACGGAGGATTCTGGGTGTTACAAGGTCTTTGTCTTTTGCCCGGATAAGGATTCTACGTTTCTGTGTTTCTCAGAAACTCACTGGCTTTCCAAATGTGGCTGTGACCAACTAAAGGGTAAACGCTCTGTCTTAGGGTCTTATTGCTGTGAACAGACACCATGACCAATGTAAGTTTTATAAGGGACAGCATTTAATGGGGGCCGGCTTACAGGTTCAGAGGTTCAGTCCATTATCACCAAGGCAGGAACATGGCAGCCTCCAGGCAGGCATGGTGCAGGAGGAGATGAGTTCTACATCTTCACCCGAAGGAAGCCAGAAACAGACTGGGCATCCTCAGGCAGCTAGGAGGAGGGTCTCCAAGCCCACCCACCACAGTGACACACTTCCTCTAACAAGGCCACAGCTTCTAATAGTGCCACTCCCTGGGCCAAGCATATGCAAACCATCACATGCTCGAAGAAGAAAGTCGGCAGCCATGATCCCTTTCAACGAGACGATCCTGAGACGGGTGCTGAGACTGGATCATCAAGTCTGTCTTCCTCATCAGAAGGACTTGGAACTCTCCAGCAAGAACCAGTATCACAGAGCAGCCTCCTAGTAGCTCTCCAAGGCACGGCTGGTTCTCCTGTGGTTCTGAGCCCCTTCGGATGAGGCTCACAGTGTCCCTGAGTCATGGGACTCAACTTCACTCTCGATGAACAGAGCAAAGGAAAGCAATGACCGTCAAGGTCATCTGAGTTAAATCAGTAGCTCGATGCTCCCTCCCAGCATGAGGTGACGGAGGCTCCTTGCCCCCTTGCTTACTTTCTCCTTTAAAAGCTCAGACCTCAAGGTTACCAGTGAGAAACCATCAGCTAACTCTACCTTGAGGGGTGTGGCCACAGGGTCCTGTCAAAGGTCAAGACTTCATGACGTCCTTGTCAAGGACTCAAGACACACAGAAAATGCTACCCACGGAAGGAGCAGGGGAACCCCATCCTGAAATGTCAGGGATGCTGTGCGTCTCAGAGTCTGTGGTTTGCTAAGTGCAGACGACCCAGCTGTAATTTCTGGTTTTTGAAGATGTCCTGTGGTTACTCAGGACTGGAAGGGCATGCTGTAGTGTTTTCATTTTTTTTTCTTTTTCTAAATCAAAAGTTATCTCTTAAACCGCATGTGTTCAGGGAGACTGTCTCTGACCTCATGGAGTTGGCTGGCCCATGAAGTTGGGACCGAGACAATAAGGGGAGGTCTGTGTACCCACGGAGGCAATTGAAAACGAATCCGAAAGGATTTTGTAACGCTGAGAGCTGCAAGCCACCAATTACCAGCTGTACCTGAAAGTCCTTCCTCCCCGCTGGAGTTTCACAACAAAGAAGCAATTATTCCTCAACCGCAGATCAGGCGGCCCCTGAAGCAGCGCCCACCCCCCAGTATCAGGAATGTCCTTCCTTCCAGACAGGAGTGCCACTCCAGGATCCTTCACACCACACTGTGGGTTCTGGGCACTGAAAGGTCTTTGTCTTCAGCCAAGATATGGACTCTGAGCTTCCATTTCCTGGAGACCCACATGCTCCCCCAAAGTGGCTCTCCTCAAATTAGCCACTCTAAGGCTGTCTGTGCTATGTGCCTGTCATGATAGCCAGGGGCCACCTATCATGAGTGCCCACTGGCTGACTGCCCAGCAGGACACCTGCAGTTTCAAGGCCTCCAGGGCACCGGTAGGGTGTGCCCAGGTGGGCGTGGGTTCCCCTCTACTGAAAGCAGCCCCCAAAATGGTATAGAAACACAACCTCCTCTTCCCCTCCCTCTCCCCTACGCCCCTTTTTTTCTTCCCTCACTCCACCTCCATGCCCAATAAATCCAGCATCACGGTCTTATTTCGTAGGTGGCAAGAAGGCTTCCTGAAAGGTTAGGAGAAAAAGGAGCCTTGCCACACACACCCTAGGACCGAGTTCCACTTGATCTCCAGCCCCAGGGATCTGCCTGGTGGGAATCCGTGTCTTTCCTAGGACCTCTTTCATAATGGTCTATACCCCACCACAGGCCCTAAAGTGCATACTGGGGCTCCACACGTGCTAAACGCTTCCCTTCTCCCCAGCGTCCACTTGCAGCCCTAAGCTCAGTGCCCTGTGTGCAGGTCTGCCACAAGATTCAGCCCTGCACACCTGAGTGTTGGCAACAGCCTACACCCGGCCCTGGCCCCGCCTGCTTCTAGTTATGGTCAGCCAGATGCCTCTAGGCTCCTCCTGACCCCACCCTTCTGAAGACGTGTATTCTGGGGGTACCCCCATCTCCCCTGCGCTCTATTTACCTCAGTGGCTCCTCTTTCCACAGCTCCTCCCTTCTGCCAAGGACACTTAGATTTCCTGTCTCTGCCTGAGCCTTTCCCCAACCCATCCATCCCACAATGCACTTCAGCTGTAGACAAATGCCGGTCAGAGCTCTCGCCGTCAAACGCCCTTAGTCGGGTAACACATGGCAACATTCCGCCACACACCTGTGTGTGTCTTGGGGACAGTTCTGCCCTGGGTCCCATCTGTTCTCTGCAGCAAACCAAGCTC
Source organism: Rattus norvegicus (assembly GCF_021556685.1). NCBI lineage: Eukaryota > Metazoa > Chordata > Mammalia > Rodentia > Muridae > Rattus > Rattus norvegicus. The sequence continues at coordinate 12,171,288 of NC_141553.1, read as the reverse complement.
CATGTCCACGGTGGGCTCTTCAGACACTTTTGGACAGGGTGACAAATTACTCATGACTCCACTGTCTTCCCGCTGTACGAAGGCACAGAGGACTGCGGTCCCTAGCAGGGAAGTGACTTCGAGGACTGGCCTAAGCAGGGAGAGGAGGGGGCACAAAAGCCCAGAGGCAGTGGAGCAGCCAACAGAGGCTTGTCCCCATTGTCACCTAGGACCAGGAAACAAAGAGCCAACAGCACCCCGGGTGGATTTGGAAGTCTCCAGAGATGATCAGAGACACCCTATTTGTGGGAAGTGTCTGAGGAATACCTCTGTGGTGGGGATCGAGCTGAGAGTCGGGAATCAGAGGGTCCTGGCCTAGAATAGAACCACCCCGTCTTATATCTAAGGCTGACCAGAGCGATCAGAGGAACTGAGCGGCAAGCGCTGGGTTTCAGGTCCAGGCCGGGATCCAGAGGGAGGAGGGAAGAGCAGACCATAAGAGTTAATGCTAAGTAACAGCCATTTTTATGAAGCCCAGCGAGTATCCTGAAGCAGATTCGTGGGTACTGACGGTGGGCATAAAAGCCAACCAAAACCCAGGGGAGGCTGAATAGAGGCCAGGGTGCTTCTGAAGCAGTAGCTTCCGGTGGCTCCATAGATCTGCGTGCCTCACCCTGACTAGAACATGCTGGTTCTGAAGTGGTGGGTGTCAGGAAAACCTGCTGGGCAGGTCCAGGTCAGTGGCCAGGCAGAGAAGTATCTTAGTGTGCTTTCTAATGCTGTGATCAATACCATGGCCAAAAGAAACCGGAGGAGGAAAGGGTTTATTTGAAATTACAGCTTAGAGTCCCATCAGTGGGAGAGGTCAGAAAGGAGGGATCTCAAATCAGGAACTTGGAGGCAGGAACGAAGCAGAGCTAATCACTTTACACACACACACACACACACACACACACACACACACACACACACACACACACACAAAATCCTGGGCCACCTGCCCAGAGGCAGTATCACCCACAGTGAGGTGGGCATCCCACACTAATCATTAATTAACAAAATTCTCTACAGAAGTCTCTGCAGGCAATCTGATGGAGGCATTTCTCAATCTGAGAGGCCCTCTTCCCAGGTGTCTCTAGCATTTGTTGATTTGACCAAATATATATGTATATGAATATAGCATACACACACGCACACACACACACACACACACACACACACACACACACACACACACACATGTTGTATGTGGATATGACTGGGTACAGCATTGTCAGCAGGTTCTGTGAGGCCTGGAGAGACAAGTCCTGCAAAGAGAGAAAGACAGGGGTTGGGGATTTAGCTCAGTGGTAGAGCGCTTGCCTAGGAAGCGCAAGGCCCTGGGTTCGGTCCCCAGCTCCGAAAAAAAGAAAAAGGAAAAAGAAAAAAAGAAAAGAGAGAGAGAGAGAGAGAGAGAGAGAGAGAGAGAGAGAAAGACAGACATCACTGAGAGCCACAGCTGTGGATGGCCTTCTGGGGCTCTGGAAGAGAACAAAGGCTCTGTGTATCTGATCAGGGTGAAGCCCTTGTGGAGGACAGAGCCCCTTTCAATGCCAGCCAGCTCCCACCAAGTCAAGGCTGCCTTGGCCTTGGGGTATGGGGGCAACCCTGATGGGACTGACGCAAGTGGGTGATTTAAAATGACCGGCAAGGTGGCCGTGGCTGCTGGGAATCCCAGGGGACAAGTTCAACTGACTTTACCTAATCTCAACTCTGACTCCAAAGAATGGGCCCGGAGCCCGGGAATGAGCTGGTCAGAGCCTCAGGGGTAGAGATAAGGGTTGTGATAGCCCAAAATGTACTAGACGTAGGCAGCGAGCAGGCCAACTGAGCCAAGTAATGATGAGTTCACAGCCAGTCACTTGGGAAGGCAGATGATTGGCCGCAGCGTAATTACAGGGATGGCAGCCCACACAACCACAGGCCACGGAGACCACAATGAGCGGGGACCACAGCCGCATGAGGACCGTAAACCCATGGAGACAAAACCTTACAAGGATCATGGTCCACAAGACACAGCCCACGGGAACCACAGCTTATGGAAATGCAAGGTTCTGGGGGGGTTGGGGATTTAGCTCAGTGGTAGAGCGCTTGCTTAGCAAGCGCAAGGCCCTGGGTTCGGTCCCCAACTCCGAAAAAAAAAAAAAGAGAGAGAAAAAAAAAAAAGGAAATGCAAGGTTCTGCAGCTAGGCGGAGTCAGCTGAGAACCTGGGATACATCCCACCCCCCAGCCTTGATCCTGGAATATGACAGACAGGCACTCAGCCAATCATGTGCTTTTGGCTCTCATCAGGTGGACATCTCATATCTAAGACGTTAAGAGCAGACTTTGGCACAGAGTCAGATGTCCACCAACTTGTATCCGCTGTGTAAGTTGTAGGGGACCTAAGAATGTGTCCTCTGCGTGAGTAGACCAGAGCAGGGGCCTGACTCCTGTTTTTCTTTGCCCTCCCCTCAGTTCCTCAGCCAGCAGCATCATCGCTGAACTGGCAAATGGACTCTAGCTAAAGAAAAGGGACAGCATGACACAAAGGTGGCCAGGGTGGTTCTGGGAAAGAGTTATGTTTAGCAGTGACACGAGACAGAGAAAAGGTACTGACTGAGGTAGGGGTCAGTTTCTGAGTCACACTGGACTCTCTGGAGAGATCAAGTTTAGGGTCACGTCCAACTGCCTGGTTCTCAGATATGGCTCCTAGAAGAGGCCCTCAGTACCTATTGGGTCTGTAATCTTGAAGCAGATGCCCATGGACTAAAGAATGGGGTAAGGCAGTGCAGGTTTTAGGGGGCTATTTGGAACGAGCCATTAGGTGGTTTTGGGAAGGATGGTGTAGATGTCAAGTCCCTATCTCCCAGGAGAAAGGCAGGACCAGCATGCCTCACTCCTTCAGCTGATATCTACCCAAGTCCTGAGAAAGAATGTACAGAATCTTCTGACAGAGAGCTCGTGAAGAAGATCTGCAGACCATAGTTACATGCAGGACAGCAGCACCCTGGGAATAAGATACGGGCAACCAGGAATGACCAGAGCCGTGAACTCAGCAAGCAGGTAGCTGTGTTCCTGAGAGCCCTGCAGGGACCCCCTTGAGAAACAGGGAAGGTCCTGCAAACTTTCTGCAGCTGGTCTCCCCACTGCCTCCTTCCTAGATACCCCAGGAGATGTGTTTGTCCTGGGTCTTCAATATGAACAGCCTTTGTCCAGCTAACAGTCCAACCCTACTGTGTCTAGACCTACAGAGCTTCGCGGTCTGGTGGGCAATATCCCAGGCTTCCCAAGGTTGCAGGGCTGCATGGTGTCACACCATACAGATACATAGTGTCACACCATAGAGATACATGGTGTCACACCATACAGATACATAGTGTCACACCATACAGATACATAGTGTCACACCATAGAGATACAACAATGAGGCAGGAACATTCTTAATCTCCGATGACTTGGATGGCAAGGTTGAGTTGTCAGTGACACGATTTCCATGGTCAGCAGGGTCAGCAGGGTCGGGGAGCAGCTGTGTCCGATCCCCAGCTTGTTTACTGATGCCTGAGGCTCTCAAGGTGAAGCACTGTGTAGGACTGGAGTCAGCGAGAGGGAGAGTCTGAATCCATCCCTGCTGCTGCAGTGGGAGACAGGCCTGAGGCACTCACTGGGGGGGCTTAACACCTTGCTCACTGCAGGAGGATTTACTGTGCGCCTACTGCATGCCTACTGTGTGCCTACTGTGTGCCTACTATATGCCTACTATGTGCCAGATGCAGTTGTGGTACTCAGGCTCAATGGGTGAGTGAAGCCCCTGGAGACCAAGACATGACTCTTTCTGGAGATTTGTGTTCCCACAGATGACCAGAGTGGCTGTTGAGATAAAGAGGCAAAGCTCACCGTGGATGCTGGCTAGTTTTAAGGTCAGCTAGATAGAGTCATCGGGGAAGAGGGGACCTCAGTTGAGAAAATGCCTGGAGCTTGAGAACACTTTTTCAAATTAGCGATTGATGAGGGAGAGCCCAGCCCGTTGTCGGTGGGGCCATCCCTAGGCTGGTGGTCCTGGGTCCAGTAAGAAAGCAGGCTGAGCAAGTCATGTAGAATGAGCCAGTAAGCGCATTCCTCTATGGCTTCTGCATCAGCTCCTGCCTCCCGGGTCCTGTCCTATTTGAGCTCCTGAACTGGCTTCCTTCAGGGATGAACAGCGATGTGGGGCATAAGCTGAATAAACCCTTTCCTCCCCGAGTTGCCTTTGGTCACAGTGTTTCATCACAGCAATAGAAATGCTAACTGGGACACCATGTGCATAGGACTCAGGCCAAAGAAGAAAGACGAACCGGGATCGAGCTACAGGATCAGGATGGGAGGTCTGGAATGGCTCGCTGAGCGGGAAGTTGGAGGTCATGTGCTGACAGAGGGCAGTGGTGCTGAGCAGACAGAGCATCCCCAGTGGGTGGGCCTCTGAGTGGCAGAGAGAGGGACCCCCGTGAGTACTGTGGACAGAGATGTTCTCGGGAACACTAAGGAAGCAATCTGAGGGTACGGTTTCATGACTGGGCTTTCCCAGGGAGCACCATGAACCGAGGAAGGGGAGCACCATGCATCGAGGTGGAGCACCATACACCGAGGTGGAGCACCATGCACCGAGGGGGAGCACCATGCACCGAGGGGGAGTACCATGCACTGAGGGGGAGTACCATGCACTGAGGAGGGGGAGCACCATGCACTGAGGAGGGGAGCACCATGCACTGAGGGGGAGCACCATGCACTGAGGGGGAGCACCATGCACTGAGGGGAGCACCATGCACTGAGGGGGAGCACCATGCACTGAGGGGGAGCACCATGCACTGAGGAGGGGGAGCACCATGCACTGAGGAGGGGAGCACCATGCACTGAGGAGGGGAACAGGGGGAACTCAGATGGTGACTGAAACTGGAGGGATAAGGGGTCAGACTGTTGACAGTGTGAAGAAGGGGGAGGTGGCAGGTGAACCAGCTGGAAGGGTATTTCGAATGCAGAGCCGATGCTAGATAGCCAGCCCAAGGCACTTGAGATGCCAAGCGGTGCAGATTTTAGTGGGAAAGGAAAAAGATAAACTCAAAGGGAGCAGATGGCTCAGGGACAGACAGGAAATTCAAACTAACCCAGGTAGGAGACGGGGTGCAGCTGGAGTGGCCAGCCAGGAGACTTTGATCCTAGGACAGCTGTAGGTCTCAGGCCACCAGCACATGTCCTCAGAAGACCAGCGCTACACAGTGAAAAGAGGTGTGTCTGAGAAGGCGTGATAAGAGGAGGAGGTCTTTTATATGCAACTACTACCCCAGCAGTTCTCAAGCTGTGGGCTTGGGTCCTCCCCATAAGGTCTTTCACTTAGACCTTGGGAACGCTGGGGCGGGCTAGGGGGACTGGGTGCTTTCCTCACAACTCCGTAGACATCTCTTCAGAGGAGAAGACCCTGAAAGACAGAAGCCTGATGTGGCTGAGCCCAGCTGGCCTCTCCACCTCCACATCAGCAGAGAACCAGCGCTTGGTGCTATCCAGCAGCCAGCAGGGCTCGTGGAAGCTCCAGGGCCTCCTGTCCTGTCTTCTGCACTGCCTGTTTAACCTTGTGCTGTGCTTCTCATAGCTCAGCGATGTTGCAAGGAGAGAGAGGACAGCCAGCCAGAGTCAGCGCTCCCGTTGCTAGCTTGTGCCCATGACCCCGCTACCCACCAAAGAGAACAGACCAGAGGCTACGAATCTGTGTGACTTGGGTGTACCTGCACCAGACGACCAGGAGGAAATATTCCTACAGATCTTAGCAAGTACAAGGCTGACGCACGCCTACGGTTCTTCCCACTGAGTGGCTCACCAAAATGTTTTAATTTTTTTGTCTCTACTGAAACTAGTGTATCGTTTGGGCACACTCCAGATATTGGGTTAGGAACATCTAAAAATAAGTCCTCACCACTGGCTCCCAGTATGGCCAGAACTTGTCTCTACAGTGAGGTCAGGAGGCTCTAGGCTCAGTCCTTCCTCCCCACACATCCCAGGCCAAAGTGTGCTCAACTTTGTCGAAATCCAAGGGACATTCCTAGGAAGCAGGAAAGGGCGTGACCTCGGTTGAAGTAGATGCCCCATGTTCTCAGCTGGCAGAGGACAAACCTAGCCTTGGTGCTTTGAAGGCTGGACCTGGCCTTTTAAGGAGCCCCTGGTCAGGGCATCGGCACCAAGAATAGCCTCATCTGGCCTTTGGTCGGACCGGCGCCAGGGTCCCAAATAGGGCGCCAGGACAGCCAGACTGGCTGGTCAGGCCCTTGATGCCTGGTTTCCTTCCTGCCGACTGCCGACTGCCCGGCGTGACTCCCTGAGGCCGGGGGCTGGGCACACAGCAGGACAAACGCTGTCCCCAGACACCATGCTGACCAGCTTCGACAGGCGCAATCGCCCTTGCTCACGCTCTGAAATTCTCACTCTCTCCCCGCTCCCCTCCTGCCACAGGTAGCCCCTCCCACTCACATCCAGCTCCTTCTTGTCTCTCATGTGCCCAGACCTGTTAAGCGTCTGACTGTGCCCTTTGACCCTGACCTGACTCATCAATGAGTCATTAAAACCCCCGCTGTCTGGAATCTGTGGGACTTCTGGCCACCTCCCATCCGAATAACCCTGGCAGGCAGGGGACAGCCACCTCAAAATGGGAGCCTGTTGTCCCATACGGAAGAGTAAGTGTGGCCTGCTGGGTCCCAGAGCAGGAGGCAGAGGAGTCCATAGGCAAGATGGGGAAGGCTCGAAAGTCAGAGGAGGGAGGGAGGTGTTGCTGCAGGGGTCCAGCCTCTCTTCCTCACACCAGGGCCATGTTATTTCAAGGCAAGTCCTGGGTCAGCTCTCCTCAGAGGGCAGAGTCCGAGGTGTGAGAATTTCGGCGTGTGAGCAAGGGTGATTTCGTGAGACACCACAAAACTCACGTTGCTCCCTGGGATGTGGTCCTTGGAGTCAATCACAGTCCAGCCACTGAGGGAAGGTTAGTCCCCACGCTTGGCGTGAGCTGGAGATGGGAAGATAGCTCAGGGGACAGTGGGGGCAGTGTAGAGAACCCCGATGCCTGAGCAGAGATCGTGTTTTTCCTTATTGAGAAGGATGAATGGAACGGGGTCTTTCCTGAAGGCCTGGGGACTTAGGGACCCAGATATGGGGTTGCAGTTTTTATGAAGGAAGAATCACTGGGGCCAAATGTTGCTGCTCTCGTGTGTTCAAGTCCTTTGACCCTAGATATGTGATTCTAGCATCCAAGTGGGCTGGATCCATGTTGCCTGTGCCCTGAGACTACTCGCCACCTGACCCTCTCTGCCCTTGGGGGTTGGAGGTGAGGTGGTCAATGACACAGACTCCAGGAGCAGGTGAGCTCTGAACGCTGCTGTGAGCTCCTTTAATACCTTCCACCCGCGCCCCATTGGTCTCAAGAAAGCATTTCTTCTTAACAGCAATTCCCGATTGGCTGGCATTGTCTGTGCCAGCAGTCCTTGGCCTCTCCAGCAGTCTTCAATTAGGTCCTCCTGCAGGAGATGCTTTTGCGGCCGTGCCCCACCTTCACCCCGCCTGGGCATTTACATAGTAGTGGCCCCACAGATCGGCTTGAAAGCTGTGGAGACCTGCATGTTTCCTCCTCATGGCCAGCCAACCCCAGCGAGCTGTCAGATCAGGGAGGACCTGGATGTGACTTGGGGAGCTGCGTGTTCTTCCCCATAGCCACCCTCTGGCCAGCTCAGCTCCTTCTCCCGAAGCAGATGTCTGTAATGGTCTGGAGGTCCAATAAGAGGGCAGCCCATGGATGCCCCTAGCAGGACGAGAACAGTGAAGGAAGGGCTCTCTCTACTGACCTTAAGGGAGGTAGATGGTGGTTTAGCCTGGAGCCTGTGATCCTGGCCTGAGCAGGTTGGGGGGTGGCTGTCTTGGCCTCACCAGGACTGAGATAGTCACCTTCTGCATACTTCTTCCATTTCTCCTGCATGATGTCACAGGTGAGTGGCCTGACTTGGCAACACAGAAGAGCACAGAGTGTAGAGGACGCTACACTAAGTTAGTTAGTGTGGAGGGAGAATTGTTCTCGGCTCACAGAAGTCCACAGTGCCCCTCCCCCAAACCACTCGAGGGTGGAGACAAGGCCTGAGACTGTTTCTCCCTTCCTCTTTTTTTTTTTTTTTTTTTTTTGGTTCTTTTTTTCGGAGCTGGGGACCGAACCCAGGGCCTTGCGCTTCCTAGGCAAGTTGGCAAGCGCTCTACCACTGAGCTAAATCCCCAACCCCTCTCCCTTCCTCTTGAACATCATCAGATCCTTAGTACTGAGTGTCACGGGGGCAACATGGGCACAAGCCTGACTCTGCCATTCCCATAGGCATACTGGGTGCCGCTGTATGGCCTCACTTTGGGGGGCAGTGTTTAACAGCCGTGAGGGGAGGGCCACAGAGTAGCCCAGACATTTGGGGCTCTGGGTTGGAATGAGATATTGGGCCCCAGTCTGGACCTAGAGATCAGGGGCTACCGTTTAACAAAGAGGCTAACCTGAGGACTGTGGAGGTTGCTATCAGATAGACCCTGGGACAGGGTCAGGGTCCTGTGCGTATCTGACTATTCCTCACAGAGCACGAAGCCTTTACCAGTGTGTCCTAGGTCTGTGTGGGCTGGTGCTTTATACTCTGAAAACACCCAGAGGTGGGTGGGGAAGGACTTTGCTCTCTCTCCAGGCCCAGGGAGACAGGCCCAGCAGCTGGGAGAGGCTGTGGCTGGCAACCAGCAAGACGTGGTGTAAACATAGAGCCCCACCATAGAGGCTGACAGCATTGTCACCGGAGGGCAGCAGGTTTGCTCTCCCTGGAACCCGTTCTATGGGTCTGCACAGACGTTTAATGACATCCGTCTGCCATTACTGTGTGCTATAACAGCTCCCGGGCTCTTGAACACCGTGTGCACAAACCCACCCCGGGACCTCAGCAGCCCCAGATCTTCTCACCGCCCCCACAATCTTGCGGTTTACAGAGCATCACACTGTGGGGATCCTACAGCCTGAAGCCTTTTGGATTGACTTGTTCAATACTGTGCATTTAAGGCTCTCCTGTCTTCTTGAGGCCTGGTGGCATATTCCTTTCCAGCACAGCCATCATTGTTCTGTTACCTGGGTGTGTCTACTTATTCAGCCGTTCACCAATTACAGGACAGCTCCGTTGCTTCCTTGCTTGGCTGTTAAGGAATGTGGCCGCAGCGCACACTTATGCTAAGGCTGCATGCGAATGACCCTGTGGATAATTACATGGGAGCTTTGCTGGAGTGCCTGGGAAAACTGTTGAGTTTTCAAGAGTCTGCCCAGCTGTCTTCCAAGGCCACTCTGCCATTCTGCCTCCTGGCCAGCTTTGCTCCCCAGCCTGGCCGGCTCTTGGTGACTTTGACAAACTTTGGCATCATAGGGAACTGGGCACCTCTAATTACGGAAAGTGTTATCTCACTGACTTAATTTGCATTTCCCTGATGTTATTGGAAATGGTGCCTCCTTTCTCGCACTCATTGGAAGCCTCTGCACTACAAGGTTTTTCTGTGTAGCCTTGGCTGTCCTAGAACTCGCTATGTAGACCAGGCTGGCCTCGAACTCATACCTGCTTCTGCATTCCAAGCGCTCGGATCAAAGATGTGCTGTATGCACCACCACCCAACTTTTGGTGCCTTTTAAACATCATGTTATTAATTTTCCTTATTGTTGGGTCTTGACAATCCGTGGCATCCTTGGGGTATCACGTGTCATTTGAAAATGTTTTTCTCCCAGCCTGGCATGATGGCTACATATTCTCTCACCAACATCTTTCATGGAACAGAAGTCTGTTTATTTTAGATTTATTTTTATTTTTTATTTATGTATGTGTGTATGTATGTGTCTGTGGGTATGTATACATATGTGCCTATAGGAGGCCAGGGGAGGATGCTAGATCCCTGGAAGCTGGGGTTATAAGTGGTTGTGAAACACTGTTCTTGTTTTGGTTTCTTTTGCTATAATAAAATCCTAGGGGCTGGAGAGATGGCTCAGTGGTTAAGAGCACTGACTGGGGGTTGGGGATTTAGCTCAGTGGTAGAGCGCTTGCCTAGGAAGCACAAGGCCCTGGGTTCGGTCCCCAGCTCCGGAAAAAAAAAAAAAAAAAAGAGCACTGACTGCTCTTCCAGAGGGCCTGAGTTCAAATCCCAGCAACCACATGGTGGCTCACAACCATCTATAATGGGATCTGGTGCCTTCTCCTGGTGTGTCTGAAGACAGTGATGGTGTACTCATATACATAAAATAAATATTTTTTTTTTAAATCGAGCCAGAAGAAGCTGGAGAGGAAAGGTTTTATATCGTCTTACATTTTCAGGTAATGGTTTACAATTAGGGAAGTCAAGGCAGGAGCTCAAGGCAGGAACGTGGAGTTAGGAATTGAAGCAGAGGCCATGAAGGAATCCTGCTGACTGGCTTGCTCCCCATGGCTTGCTCAGTTTGCTTTCTTATACAGCCCAGGACTACCTTCTGGGGCCCGCAGTGATCTGGGCCGTCCCACATCAACCACAGTCAAGAAGATGCCCCCACTGACTTTCCTACAGGTCAGTCTGTTGGAGGCATTCTCTGTTGAGGCTCCCTCTCCTCAGATGACTCCAGCTTGTGGCAGGTTGACAAAAAACTAGCCAGCACGTCCATCATGTAGATGCTGGGAACCAAACTGGGGTCTTCTGCAGTAGCCACATCTCCATCCTCAGAACATAAGTTTTTAATGTGAACAAGGCTTGGCTGGCCACGGGTAGAGCATGACTTTCGTGTTGTGTCTTTTTTTTTTGGTTCTTTTTTTCGGAGCTGGGGATCGAACCCAGGGCCTTGCACTTCCTAGGCAAGCGCTCTACCACTGAGCTAAATCCCCAACCCCTCGTGTTGTGTCTTAAAAGCTGTAAATCTCTCCAAAGCCACTTGAGACTTCTGTGTGACAGTTTGGGTGGGTGTTAGCTTCGCATTTTACATTTAGATCTGGAACCCAACTAAAGTTAATTTTCAGCTAAGATTGAGGATTGTTTGTTTTGTGGGTTTTTTTTTTTTTTTTGGTTCTTTTTTTCGGAGCTGGGGACCGAACCCAGGGCCTTGCGCTTCCTAGGTAAGCGCTCTACCACTGAGCTAAATCCCCAGCCCCTTGTTTTGTGTTTTAATGCATGGAGCCCCCCTGTTCCAATGTCACTGACTGGAATAATGGTTCTGCCCCAGCCTTCTGGATTAGATGAAGTCCACGGTATTGGGTGAGGAAAATGGTCCCTAACATGTTCACCCTACCAAACTCAAGCATCATCCAAACACCGCACATGTAGCTCAAAGTCATGTCCAACCAGTTCCCAGAGACCCAGGGACCTGTCAAGTGAACACACAGAGCCAGCCCCCTGGACCCTGCTTCTGGCTTGTCACCCTGATCTACCTGCTCACTCTATCCTCATTACGAATCTTCCTCCTTCCCTGTGGCTCTGGCCTCCTCAACTATTTTCATCACACTAGCTCTCCCTTCTGCAAGTAACTACACATCTCTAGGGACTTGACGAGGGCCATCGTCATGTGTGGATCAGCCTGGGGGAACTGACATCCCCATTGTTTGGAGTGTGGTTGCCTCTAGACACTCATACAAGTGCTGTGTTCTTCCTAGCCCCACCCTAGTGACCCAAGAAAGGGCCTGGGGGTGGGGGTGGGAGGCAACACAGTCACTCAGTGCAGAAGCAGCGCTGGGGTTCAGAATAAGGCAGGATTCGAAGTTGTAGGTTGGTGGGGAGCAGAGTCCCGTAGGCAGAGACCGACACATTGCCCCATACACTTCAGGGTTGGGTAAGCTCCTGATCAGCACTGGACACCAAGGACTAGCTAGCATCTAGGATCTCAACGCCAGCCCTACCAGCTCTTGTTAAGGTAACTGCCAACATCGATACTAAGCCTTGGAATGAAGGCCGTGATGGACTGATGTGCACAGGCCCTCGTGTAACTTCTGGGCTTCTGTGGGGTTCATGTCTCATGGGCAGAGTGGGCTCTTACTGCCTGCTGGGCTTAAGAGAAAACCATCCCCGCTGTATGGATTTCCCAGGGTCCTTAGCAATCAGCCTCTCCGGATTGCTCCACCCTCCAGAAATTGGAGCCTCCTGCCCTGAGCAGACCCCGTGTCCGCAGCCGACCAGCAGCTGATGGACCTCTATTTATTTTGGCCAAAAGGGTTTTTCGGGAAATGAGAAGTGGACTTGGTTGTTTAGTCTCCTATCTCTCTGCTGGCTCTGGGAAAGGCCAGGGTGCCCAACAAATGAATTAGGGTCAGTGGGCTGTGAGAAGGGAACCTCTGTCCCCGGAGCCACTCACTGAGCTCCGAAGACAGGCCTTCTGCCTTCCCTTTGGGGAGGACCCGGAACTCAGATGTCCAGATGATTTCTGTCATCCTGAGGCTGAGCCAAACATGGCCTTCCCTTACTTGCCCATCTCTAACATGCTGGCTATCCCCCCAGCACACTTATGATCATATTATCACTTGACCCATGACTCAGTTTGTTCCCCACCCCCACTGTGGTGATAAAACTTCACGGCAAAAGCAGCTGAAGGGAGAAAGACTATTCTGCCTATAGTTCAAGGGATACAAACCATCATGGTGGGGAGGTAAGGGCGACAGAAGCCTGAAACAGCTGGCTACATGGCAGAGAAGGAGAAGTGCTGGTATTCAGTTCTCTTGATTTGTTTATGTAGGTCATAGGGAGTGGTGCCACCCACAGTGGGCAGGCCTTCCCAGTTTAATTAGCATAATTAATTTCCCTACCACATGCCCAGAGACCCATCGCTAGGTGGTTCTAGGTTCTGTCAAGATGACAGTGGATATAAGCCATGCGTGGAAATATTTTTAGAGAACTGCCATCACCCAGGCCAGTGGCTCACAGGGCATCCAGTCCTATCCCCATCTGCAGCCAGCCTCTTCCCTCACCGTCACTTCTGGCAAGCCCAGCATCCTGGGAGCATCTTTCCTGACCATTCAGAGCAGCCCCTGGGGTCCCAGGGCTGCCATGAAAAAGTGCCACATGGTGGAGAGAGACCAAGGTTCTTCCATTTGGTCAACGTGAGCCCCACTGTCACAGGATGAATCCTCCCTGCCTCTTTCAGAGCCCCAGGGGCCCAATACTGGGATCATACAGTCTAAGTTCTCTGCCTTTGGCATCACATGGCTTCTTGGTCTGATTTCTTCCTGTATCCTTTGCAAAAACACAGTGATGTCATGTAGGTACTGTCTGGGCATTCCCAAGGATCTCATCACCACAGAGCCTCACTGACGACGTTTACAAAGGCCTCCTTTATAAGGAGGGCCCCATAGTGGATCTTTGTGAATACACAGGTATGAAGAGACTGTCTTTCAACTCACAGAGCTGAGCACAGAGGTGCTCTCCTCTGCTCACAGGCATGCAGAGAGAGCTCTGGAGAGGGCTGCAAAGGTCTGTGAAGAACCCAGGCTAGAGTCAGTATCTGCAGACATCAGAGAACTCAGAATACAGATCTGCAACCCGTCGCTCACCGTGAGCCCGGATTCTTCCAGACCTCCCAGCCATAGTGAGCCGTGGTCCAGCAGATATCACGAGCAGAGGCTCTGCCCTCTGAGAGCTCGTGCCCACTGGGTTTACTGTTTGCTGCCGCTGAGAACACAGGTCTACTCCACGCGTTGGGGAATGGTCAGAAACGTGATTTCGCAATTCTCCAGTGTTTACAGTGGTCTCTTTCCGTTGCCTCAGTGCACTGTAAACACACAGGACCCGGCTCTCAGCTGCGTAATTGTGGTTTTAGGGGAGAGTTCCAAAAAACGCACACCCAAAGCCTCTATGTCTGTGATGCCGATGAACCGTGAGCAGCCTCTTCTCTGTTCTCATCCTGTCAGGGGCAGCCATGGGCTTGTCCTCTTATTGGGCCTCCAAACCGTTACAGACAAGGAAGAAGGAGCTAAGCCGGCCAGAGGGTGTCTATGAGGAAAAGCAGCAGCTCTCCAAGTCACATCCAGGTCCTCCCTGATCTGACAGCTCTCTGGGGCGGGCTGGCCGTGAGAGTGTGTGCAAAAGTTCCCATAGAAGATTGCGATCCCAGATCTCAGAATTCTACACAGGACTTCTGTTAGTCTCTAAAGTGTTCGTGTGTGCCCGGAGTTTCTGTGCCTGTACGTGTGTTCGTTCCCAGAGGACGTGTGCCTGCACACTCACGTGTGTTTATTGGTATGCATGCACGTGTGTGTTCATGAACTGTGCCCATCTTTTTGTCTCCTTCACCCACCAACCTCCTAAGGCCAGCCTTGTCTGTTCCCAGTGAGAGTCCGTGAAGGCCAAAGCTGTGTGTGCCAGCATGAGGGCCAGCCCTAGGCTAGTGGCTTGTGAGGGCTGCCTGTTTCTAAAACCAACTCAGTGGTTAGTCTGGAGAGACTTCTCCAGTCCAGACGCTTCCCCTGCAGTGAATGTCAAATGTCAAATGCAGCCCGAGGGACATGTTCCCCACATTTCCTCATTTCCAAGAGCAGCCAAGACTGGGCTTGAAGGCACGTGATGGGCAAGCACAATGACCCTTTGTATACATGGGCATCTGTAGCCGCAGCCTGAGGCTCACGGATGGGTTATCTGGCTGCCTGGCTGCCCCTGAGGACAAGGCTTTACCACTTGCTCCCTCAGTGCCCAAGTCCTATCCTGCCAATACCCTGAGCTCTGTCCCGGATTGTTGGGGGGGGGCAGGGGATACTGGCTGCAAGGGAGACCATTCTTCTAATAGAACGTTTTTAGGCCAACATATTCATAAATAGAATAACTTGCGACCAGTGCTCAGAGCCACTGGAACAAGCAGAAGTGGGTCGGTCACAGAAGCCGGTGCTGGCTGAGCAGAGCCCTGTGTCTTAGCTGGAAAGAGGCAAAAAGCAACACAGAATAGCAGAGTCCTGAGCCTTAGTGGCCTCTGAAGACGGCACGGCTTCCAGAAAGCCTTTCCCACTGGGGTTCTGAGACCCCTGAGGAGTAGAAGGACCCTTTAGTCTTCTCTACAAACTAACCAATACTGCCCCTCACCCTTCCTTTTAGAAGTGTCCCCTCTCCCTGAGAGACCTTGCTTTGGTTTCAAAGAAAGCCCCCCTCCTTCTTCCCACAGAACCAGGAAGGAAGTCCAATGGGCAAGACTGCCCGGAGTGGCCTGCCGGGATGCTGTATCCAGGATGACGCTGATAAGGGTTTGGAGGCATCAGTGGGAAACCACTAGTCCAAAAAGAAAACAGACATGACAATCTGCAGATAAAAGTACATTTATGGGGTTGGGGATTTAGCTCAGTGGTTAGAGCGCTGGCCTAGGAAGCGCAAGGCCCTGGGTTCGGTCCCCAGCTCCGAAAAAAAGAACCAAAAAAAAAAAAAAAAAAAAAAAAAGAAGTACATTTATATGTCCTCAAGGAGGGAGGTGTCTGTCCACGAGGTATGCATACATGTGTGTGTTCTCAAAGAGGGAGATGTGTGCCTTATGTGTGCATGTTCTCGAAAGGGGAAGTGTGTGTGCATATGCTATGTTATATATGTGTGTTCTCAAACTCTGTTTATCATAGTTCACCTCTATCCAGAACTCAAGTCTCTCTCGCCAACTACCACTGGACCAAGGACTTGGGAAGCCACTGGTTTGGGAAAGGGTGCTGTCAGAGATGAGCCCAGAATGCCTTGCAGCAAGAACACAGTAACTTAAAACAACAACAACAACAAAGGCAGTGCTGAAAGACACAGAAAGCAGGGGCTGGAGAAATGGTTCAGCCATTAAGAGCACTGGCTGCCCTCCCAGAGAACATGGGTTCCATTCACAGCACCCACATGGCGGCTCCCAACCACGAAACTCCAGTTCTAAGAGATCTGATGCTGCCCTCTTCTGGCCTCTGTGGGTACTGCATGGATGTGGTGCAGAAAATATGCCCGCCAAATACAGAATACATAAGATAAAAACAAAGGTTGAAAAGACACAGAAAACAGCCTCCAGCATCTCCCCTGGGGTCAAAGTTGAGCAGTTGGATAAAGGAAACAAACACAGAAGGAGTCACATTCAGAGGTAGTCACAGACACTTACATTGACACAAGGGAGCCAGCACCCAGAGCATCTGGGTCTAATCACAAGACAGGCCCAGCAGGGGATGTGTGACTGCTCAAGTAGTCCAGGTCTCCTGCTGTCTAGGAAAGTCTGAGAAGGTGCCCCGGTGAGCAAGATGAAGAGACAGATAACGCATCGTGGTGAGGGCCTCTGGGGTTCTTAAGAACACTGGCTAACTTGAATGGCACCACTCCATCTCAGAAGTCCTGTGTCTTCACTGGTCCTGTGTCAGCTTTAGAGTCAGTCAGGTTGGCTGGGCAGTGGTAGTGCATACCTTTGCTTTAACCCCAGTACTGGCAAGGAAGAGGCAGGTGGATCTAGGAGTTCGAGGCCAACCTGGTTTAGAGAGTGAGTTCCAGGACACTCAGGGCTACACAGAGAGACCCCGCCTCAAACAACCATAAATAAGTAAATAAATAAGTAAATAAGTAAATAAGTAAATAAGTAAATAAGTAAATAAGTAAATAAGTAAATAAGTAAATAAGTAAATAAATAAATAAGTAAATAAGTAAATAAGTAAATAAGTAAATAAATAAATAAATAAATAAATAAGGGCCAGCCAGGTCTCATGGAAGGAATCATGTGATCAGAAACAGATGAGGCTCAAGGTACCTACCTCACCGTAAGGCAAACTCCACTAGCTGGGACGTCAGAGATGCTATCCTTGTTTGTGGGACAGATGGACAGACAGACAGACAATCCCTTCCCCGAAGGCAGGAACAGGTAACAAGGAGCTGCAGGTCCTCAGTAAGCCAGAGCCCAGCATCCAACCCCATGGGATCTGAAGGCTGAGGAATGTTCGACTCCTCACCCATTTGGGCTCCCAAAGCTCTTACGGGCAAGTGTCTCATGTCAGAGGCATTCCCGGGCTGGCCTTGCATACTGATGAATCTGTAGGTCCGGGGTCCTTGAGTGGGGGTGAGGTCTACCCGTAGCTTCCCTAAGCATTGCCCCAGTGGGTCTTATGCAGGACCCTTCCCTAGACCCAAGGACTCCGTGATCTCCAAGTGGAAGTAGTCCCGCCTACACCTTGATGCCTGCAAACCTAAGTTGGCCCCTCCTGGACAATGCTGACACTCCATACTCGAGCCCCCCCACGAGGAGCCTGCAGCTGATCCCGTGTGGACACATCAAGGGGCTGTGGCCATCAGAGCTGTCTCCTACCTAGTGAGTGTGGTAGGTGTGGGAGCCACCTTGCACACACCTGGAGCTGTTTGGACATCCTTATCTGCAGAGAGCCTGGCTCCCTCAGACTCCCCTGTAGCTGCTTAAACATCCCTGAAGTCAAACCACCATAGACTTCTCCAAGAGTTTGGGGACCCTAGGTCTGGACCCTGTCCCTGGACACAAGCTTCTGGGGTGGAGGAATAGGGTCATCTCCTGAAGCGGGAAGAGACACAAGGTACCGTAGAGATAAAACTGTCCCACACAGCTACACTGGCTGAGGGATCACCCCTATAGCCAGTCAGCTCCATACCTTTCCCTCTGTCCTTTGTAGGGGACGTCCAATCCCGGCCCTGTACCCCGTGAGGCAGGATGCTGGGGGCTGAACCCATGCCAGCTGCTGAGTGGACAGCAGCTGATCCACCTTGGCCAGGCCCCAGGATGAGAGACATCCGGGGAATGTTCCAAGAACAGAAAGAAAAGCCATCAGCCTCAAGAGTCCCACTTTCGCCACACGCCTGCCTCCTCTGATTGAAGCCACAACTTGTTTCCATCCGGACTGGCCAGGGGCCACCTTATACTAGCACCCAGAGCCCATCCCCAGGGCTGATGAGAAGGTGACAGTTCTCGGTAAAGTGCTGGAATGCTTTTTTGAGGGAGGAGTGGCTTAAAGGCCTGATGGAGAAGGCTCAGGGGTTTGGGGGGTGGGGGGGGGACGGGACACAGAGATCCAAATAAGGTAGAGGTGTAAAATCCAAAGGGAGCAGATGTGTAATGGGTGACTCTATGGGACTAGAGCCGGTTGGGATCTCTTAAGTGATGGGATGTTGTGCTACTGTCCCGACCCCAGGGCACCAGGTGCTGATGAGATATTGGGAACTGGGGAGGGGTGGTGGAGCAGCCAGTGCAGAGCGGCTCCAGGCACTGGCCAACCCCAGTCAGCCACCTGGTGTTTGCTAAGTTCAGGGCCCCTTTCCTGCCCTGGGCTTCTGGCTTCTGCAGTCTGAGATGGAACGCTGCAGTCTGCGAAGCCGGTCCGGGTAGATGATGAATTGACGTTCCAGCCCTGGGAACTGCGTGTGGCTCCCGGAAGCCCAGCTGTGGAAAATCTCTCTCAGACCTGGTGCTGTAGCCCAGAGAAAGGGGATGGGAACCACAGTGCCTCATGGCCCGAACTCCCAACAGGTGCTGCTGGGGTCACTACACAGTGGTATGAAGTCTGGATTCCAGCCCGTTTGGCTAACAGGGCCTGGTTGTTTTGCACATGTATGCGTCTTTAAACCAAGTGATGGATGACACAGCCTGAGCAGGGCCTGCCCACACTCAGAGGGAGGGAGGGAGGGAGATGGGGACTGGGAAATGGAGAAAGAGGCAGGAGGGGAAGAGAAGCATGGGGAGGAAGAAGCATGGGGGAGGGGAAGAGAAGCATGGAGGGGGAGGGGAAGAGAAGCATGGGGGAGGGGAAGAGAAGCACAGGGGTGTAGAGAAGCATGGGGGAGGGGAAGAGAAGCATGGAGGGGGTGGGGAAGAGAAGCATGGGGGAGGGGCTGGATTTCATTTCTCTCCTACTCTAGTTGCTGCCCACTCCCTTGAGTTCACAGCTTAACTGTTGCAGCAGGAAGCCTGGGAAGGCACACAGACATGGCCACCATACGGAAGTCCCTGCTCTGCCCGGACCCTTGGCATGCTGCTCTAAGCTTGGTATTTCAGGATTTCACATTTAACGTATACCTGTTCGGAACTCCTGATAGTCTGTCTTGGAATTTTGGCTCTAAACCCTTAGAAATATGGCCCATGTGAGACAGTCTTGTGCTAAGGTCCCCTGGGTGAGTGTCAAGATTATATATGTGTGTGTGTGTGTGTTTGTGTGTGTTATATTTTCATCTTAAAATTATTTTTATTGTGTATGAGATGGGTAATGTGTGTACTCATGCATATATACACACCTGCACATACACACACGCACATACATACACACATGTATGTATAGTTCATCCACTCTGTTCCTCTCAAGAACATGCCTCCATGAGGCATCCTATGAGGATGGCCAAAGCCCAGTGCTATCTCAACTCCACTATATCAGCCTGGCAGGGCTGGTATTATCAATCCAGGCTGAGCATGAAAAGCACTTGTGCTAGCCACCAACAGAAGCAAAGGCTGCTTTCTTCCCATGAGCCTCAGGGGGATGTAGGACCCAAACTATGTATCTATCTACTTCCTGTTCATGGGTGAGGCCTCCTTTGCGGAGGCCACTGTGGGGCTGCATCACTAGCTCAGCCCCGTGGGAAGAGCATCCTTCCCAAATTCTGGTAGGGACCAGAGCTGCTGGCTCAGTCTGGCACTTGGGGGAAGATTTTGTAGTTTCACGTATCAGGAAAAGCTAAGAAAAGGTGTTAACAGCAGCAAGACAGAAACAGGAAAGCTGTCTGTGTGATGTCACGGGGGACTGAGAAAGTTGTCACAGCTTTGTCCTTAGAGTGATGCTAGGCTATGAAGTTGTACCCCAACACTTGGAACTAATGTTATGGGGACAGAACGGCCAGCAGATCCAACAGTAAGGGACAAGATGGAGCTACTTCTCAAGACCCAGTAGCATCTCAAAGCCAATGTCCCAGTTGTCCCCAACTGTCAACACAGTAGTAACAGAATCTCTGCCAAGACGTGTTTTGAAACTCCATAACTGATTTTAGACTTTGCATGGGAGGGAAAAGGTGGGCGTATTGCAGAGAAATCTTACAGGGCAAGCAAAGGACTTGCTGTGTAATCACTGCCCTACGTCATTGTGTTTGTGGGTGAGGACTGAGGGGGGACAGAGAACCAAGTTCACAGGGGGCTCAACTGTGCTCTGAAGAGGGCAGGTGGTGTCACTGTGGAATTAAGAGGGACACGGAAGTTAAGGTGGAAGTGGCTTCCTGAGGTGGCTGTTTCTTATTCCTAGAAGGAAACATTTTGAGGAAAACCATCAGGAAGGCATGGGGGAGGGTATCTAAACAGGACGGAAAGGGGAAAGGCTCCACCTGGGGGCCCAAGCCAAGTGCTGTTTAATGGATGTCCAGACTTAGGTTTCTCCCATTCCTATTGTATAAATTGGTTACTTTGTTTCTCTGCTGCTGGGTCTTTTGTCTTTTCCAGTTGTTCAAGAGAGGGACCTAACCCCAGACAATTATTAGCTCCATTGTTACACTTCAAAGGGATTTTGGCAAGAGGGTGGGGGTGGGGGCAGTGGGGGACCTGGAGGGGTGGGGTGGGGGTGTAGAGAGAAGGCTCAGTTGGTAGAATGCTTGTCGAGCATGCACAAGGCTCTATCCTCTGTACCACGGTAACTGGGCATGGTGGCGTGCCCCTGTAATCCCAGCATTTCAGAGGTGAAAGGATCAGAAATTTAAGGTCATTCTCAGCTACATAAGGAGCTGGAGGCCAGCCTGGGATTCTTGAGACACTATCTGAAACAAAGAAAGAAAGAACAGTTTCCCAATAAATGTGGCACTGGCTGTGCTGGAAAGAATATAAAACTTGCCTCACACAGCCCTAGGGATAAATGAAGGGCATTTTCTGACCCATGGGCACTTGTCTTTTGTAATCTCTAACACCACACACACACACACACACACACACACACACACACACACACACACACACACACACAGAGGGGTGGAGGAGATAGGAAGGAGAGAGAGAGAAGAGAGGAGAGATAGAGGGGGGGGGGCTAGAGAGGTCAGTATTCTGGGTGGAATGCAGCTGCTACCCTGGACAGCAATGGGCCATGTTTATGAGATCCAGGGACAATAGGGGTGTGGCCATCCTTTCCTTGGCTTAGGTGTGCACTGGTCCAGCATCAACAGACGACATTAAGTTGGATCATGTGGAGCAAGAGTGGCGTCTGAGCCAACCCCTGCTGGGTTCCGGACTACAGACAAGCTCAAAACCAGGTGGACAGCTCACCTCGGTGACTGGTGCCTTCGGAACCTCACCCAGCCACTGCCAACACTTGTGTCAGTCCTGTGGCTCCTACAGAGGGCTCCACAGCATCTGCCCAGAGACCACAGACCACAGACCACTGTCTGTTTCATGTTCAGCTCTATGAAACTGGGAAGTTGTCACTTAGATGGCTCTGAGACCCAAGCCGGACAGATGCAGAGCCCAGCCCTTCCGGGTCCCCAGCCAGGCCTGCATTCTGAGTTGGCTACAGTCTGTGTAGGTTTGAGCGTTGGCTCCGGAACTCTGTGTTTCCCTGTTTGTCAATGTTTTTGGGTCCCAGATAGGGGGTTTCAGGCTTCTTGTAAAGTCTGTCCCCTCCCCTGTTCCTGGATCTTTCAGAGAGAGAGAGAGAGAGAGAGAGAGAGAGAGAGAGAGAGAGAGAGAGAGAGAGAGAGAGAGAACTCAGCAATGCTGCTTAAAGCTTTGTTGTCTTTGCAGAACCTGCAGCCTTCAGCTATGGAGCCCCCAGGTTGCGTGCAACTGTGACCCTGTAATAAAACCAGAGGTTTCTCATGAATCAGAAAAGCTCCACGAATGCCTCATTCCTAGGAAGCCTGGCCTCCACCCACCCTGCCTGCATCTCCCTACATTGCCATCAAGGGGAAGAAGACTGTCCTTGAGCCCAGTCCTGCAAACACAGCAAGCAGCTTGTTTAAATAAGGCACATTACGCACTTTGTGACATTTGCCAATGTTTGGGTCCCAGATAGGCCTGTGGAGTGGATTCTCACAGCCCCGAGCAACTCCAATCTTCCTCAGGAAAATGGGTTCCACATATCAGCTCCTGGAGAGTACCCACAGGAAGGCTAGATTTCCTCTGTGGGGAATGCTGTCCCGTGTCTTGCTCTAGCTGGGGAGAAGACCCCTAGGATAAGAGGTAACCCCAAGTGCAGGGGAACCCCTAGATCCACGGGCTTAACTGTTAACATTAGTCCAACCCTTCAGGGTCTACCCCGAAGCACAAATCTGCATTCCATGCTGCACCTTGGCAAGCCCCCGGACCCCCACTTCTAAGTGAACCCCATGCCTGGTCACATCTCAGGCATTTGATGGCTTAGTTCCACGGGCACTCCTCAAGCTGTGCCATCTCTGAGGGCTCCCTTTGCAGATAGTCTCAAGCTCCTTTGAGAAACCCTTTTGAATATGGCCTTTAGCCATAGATACAAAAACCGGAACTCCCTGCCCGGCTGGTGACTCACCAAGCATTTACCTCCCAGCACATTTCCAGAGACAAAGCCAGGATTTTATGACCATGGGATTATGATGAGCGAGAGGTTGGAATTCCACAAGAAAGCCCCAAACTTCAGCACGTGAATCCTGGTAACTGACTGGGTAAACAGAAAGGCCCTATTTGGGACGTGCACGTCTGTGCCCCAAGACACCAGTTCCCAGTGTCTGGACTCTCGGTCTGCCGCCAGCCTACTGCTCCCACCATCCGCTCCCTTTGGTGGCTGGGGAAGCTTCCTTGCCTCTACGGGCAGCGGTTCAACCCTTGACCTACTTCATAACTGTGGTGTGGTCTCCAATGAAGTTCCTACGATACTTTCCCATCCTCAGCCCTTACCTTCCTATGGTCGACCCGTGGTGGCTACCAGTTTGCCCCTAATGTATACCTCTCAACCCTTTCTATTGGCCCCGCTGGGTGCCTATGCATGTGGCTTCCACATTGTAACATGACAGCATAGCTGTCCCCAAGCATGGCAGGGAGCCAGATCCTTTCTGGGCCCCTCCCTACTTGTTCCCTGACTGAAGAGTCCCACATTCCCACCCCCATCCCTATATTACGGAGCCCCAGCTTCCAAGGGGGTCTGCCTGTTTCAAAGGAGAACCTCGTTGCTGTTTGGGCCAGGGACCTACGCCCCGGCCTCAGGACACTGTTCTCTCCGGGAATGGAGTACTTGTGCTGACACTTCTGATACCTGATGACAGAAAAAGCCTTGAGTGCTAGTATGTGTGTGTCTGCTGTTTGTCTATCTGTCTCTTTCTGTGTGTGTCTATCTCTGTCTGTGTGTGACTATCTCTGTCTGTCTGTGTGTGTGTCTATCTCTGTCTGTCTCTTTCTGTGTGTGTCTCTGTCTCTCTGTGTGTGTATCTGTCTGTCTCAGTGTGTCTGTCTCCTTGTGTGTCTGTCTGTGTGTATGTGTATGTGTATCTGTCTATCTCTGTCTGTCTCTGTCTCTGTGTGTGTGTATGTGTGTGTGTTTGTGTGTGTGTGTGTGTGTGTGTGTAAAACTTTGGACATTTCTAAGTGCAGCCCTGTGAACAAGATATACCTGCCAAGACTGAGATCAAATCAGGCTTCTTCTTTCCTCTGGTGAGGCCCTTAGCCCTGTCTTTGTGGGAAGCCTCAGCAGTCAGGCGCCAACTGCATGGAGGACCAAGGCCTGATCTTGGAGTTCTCTAGGAACAAGACCCAGTGGTCTGTACCCTTTTGTCTATTTCTGGTCTCAGCCCTGGTCTGACCACCCACTCTTCCTTTTGGGCCTGCTAACCTTCCCAGCTCCAGCAGAAGAGCTTCCAGAGAAAGGCTCGCCCGCCCTCTTGTGGCTGCATTGCTGAGGTAAGGTACAGCTGTATTCCAGTGAGCTCCCTGCTCCCCGGACAACCGAAGTCACCTTCACTGTAGACAGGGAGAGGAGGGGGCTGCTTCCGGCTGTTCCTTGCTGGGGCTTTTCTGGTTTTTGTGGTTCGGTGGGTTTTGTTTGTGACAGGGTCTCATGCATCCCAAGTCGTGGCCTGTAACTCATTCTACAACCAAGGGTGACCTTAAACTTCTGATTCTCCTGCTTCAGTCTCCCAATGCGTTAGGGTTACAAGTGCGCTCCACCACACCCTGTCTTAGGCAGCACCAGGGATGGGCACTGAGCCTGTGTGAGGAAGACAGACAGACAGAAGGGAACGGACAGATTGACAGACACTTTGTAAAGCGCCTACAAAGAGTCCTGGGCCTTGTCTTCTGGTTACTGTTGCTGTGATGGGACGCCGTGAACAAAAGCAATTTGGAGAGGAAAGCGTTTGCTGGCTTACTCTTCCCATCACTGTTCATCATTGAAGGAAGCTGCGGGAACAGGAACTCAAGTAGGGCAGGAACCTGGAGGCAGGCGCTGAGACCGGCGGAGTGCTGTTTAGTGGGTTGTCCTTGCTCCCCCTGGCTTGCTCAGCCTGCTTTCTTATAGAACCCAGGACCTCCAGCCCAGGGATGGCGCCACCCACCATGGACAGGGCCCTCCCCCATCAATCACTAAACAAAAAAATGCTCTATTAGAGATCACAGAGTTGGGGTTGGGGATTTAGCTCAGTGGTAGAGTGCTTGCCTAGCAAGCGCAAGGCCCTGGGTTCGGTCCCCAGCTCCGGGAAAAAAAAAAAAAAAGAGATCACAGAGTTTATGGCCCAGGGCTTTTCTTAGGTCCTTCCTCAGCTCTCTGCCCGCTTCCTGTGTCAGGATTACTTTTTCCTTTCTTTGATTTTTTTTTTAAAGAATTATTTATTTTCTGTCTATGAATACATTGTTGCTGTCTTCAGTCACACCAGAAGAGGGCATCAGATTCATTACAGACGGTTGTGAGCCATCATGTGGTTGCTGGGAATTGAACTCAGGACCTCTGGAAGAGCAGCCAGTGCTCTAACCGCTGAGCCATCTCTCCAGCACCTCCCTCTCTTAGTCAGTCTTTGTATTTCTGTTTCTAACCGTGTGTCCCCATTGCAATTCTTTGCTCTGGGACACAAGTGTCTGAAATGGGGTCTGACCTCTGAACTCAGATTCATGACTGGGGACTAAGCAAATCTTTTCTTTTCCCCATCTCTTTTCCAAACGCCAGTCGAATGCTTACGCATGCTTTCCCTAACACCCGGGACTTTCTTACTCTCTTTGAAGCCCAGACCCTCTTTTGCAGCATGTAACCGCTTGCCAAACCTCCAGTGCTGAAGGCACGGCCCTCCCTCTCTCTTCTCCATCTCCCTCCTCTGGGAACCTGCCAAGAATTAAGCTTACCTGCCCTGTTATTTTTCTCAAACCCCAATAAAATCCGTCTCAAGCTTCTTCCCCCTCCATTTTAAAACTTGTATTAGCAAGACTAAGAACTCAAAAGGGGACTTCAGTTTCCCGTACAACACCTGGGCTTTTTGTCTCAATGAAAACTCAAAATTTCTCACGGCGTACTCCAGGGCACCCAATAAACAAGTCCTAGGGCAGAGGAGGCCAGGGATCATAAAGAGAGGAAATGGAGACCCACACGAACATGGGGCCTCTACATGCCTCCTCTGCTCTGGGAAGAAACGGACAGGAACATAGAGGCCCTGAATGGGCAAGGCAGGGCCAGACCATCTGCCCCAGAATCACAGGGCTTTGGAGTGGGCTGTCAGTGGTGAGGCGGGGCCCATGGCTCTCTCTCACAAGGGGGTCTCATGAGCCACCCACAGTAATGATGAAGGACTCCACTAGGAATGGAAATGGGTCCTTGGGTAGAGCCAGTGGGTCAGGATCCCCAAGTATTAGAGGCAGAGCCATTCCCAGTCTGCCTACTGTGGTCAGCAGGTTGCGAGTCTTGGTTTTGGGGCCCTCCTTAAGAGAGACTGGCTTCCATGTGGGTCATTCCCAACACACCAGTGCCAGACAGTAGGACAGGGCGCCCCTCAGCCCTAACTCAGATCGGAGAGCAGTGACTATTCTGATCGGTTGCTTCTCTGCAGTGAGTAGGCCCCGGTTGAAGAACCTTGAAGCAATCTGTTTCTGGTGGCTGGATTTTGGTATTTCCAGATTCTTGGCCTCTTAGTCCAGCTATCGAAATAAAAGCCCACATTGGTTCGCAAAAATAACAGGAAAAGTACTGAAGACAAAATGATACCCATGCACTCAAATCCAGTTCAGGCCAGATTGGTGCTCTTAACCACATCACACCAGGATCTACACTGGAATACAGAGAAATAGCTTCTTGGTTGTTTTTCTTTTGCTGTGATGAGATACTGTAACCAAGGCAACTCATAAACGAGAGTCTGTTTGGGGCTTATGGTCTCACAGGGTTAGACTCCATGATTATCATAGCCAGGGAACATGGCAGCAGGCAGAAAGGCATGGCCGCTGAGAGCTTACATCTCATCCACAAAGACAAGGCAGAGAGAGAGAGAGAGAGAGAGGCAACTTGAATGGTGTAGGCTTTCAAAACCTCAAAGTCTGTCCCAGCAACCTCCTTCAACAAGGCCACACCTCCTAGTCCTTCAGAGTCCCACCAACTGTGGACCAAGGTATTAAGCTATATGGGGCCCATTTTCACTCAAACCACCACAAAAAGGAACTGCTGGGGGTGGGGGAGCGAAGGATGTGTGATCGTCATTGAGAAAAACTGAGAAAAACCGTATCCCACTGTTGCGTATATAGCCAGTTGCTTATGAAGTCTGGGGTTGCTAGGCGCATTGTTTGGAGGACAGTGTGCAAGAATAGTGTATCTGGGGCTGGAGAGATGGCTCAGCAGTTAAGAGCACCGACTGCTCTTCCAGAGGTCCTGAGTTCAATTCCCAGCAACCACACGGTGGCTCACAACCATCTGTAATGGCATCAGATGCCTGCCCTCTTTGGGTGTGTTTGAAGACAGTGACAGTGTACTCACATACATAAAATAAATACATCTTTTAAAAAAAAATGGTGTATCTGGGGAAAGAAGGCGGACTGAAAGGTCATCATTCCAAGAGATGGGGTGGGCATAACCCAAACAAAGCACCAAGTCCTTACCATCCCATGGGTGTGCTTAAATAGCCTGTTCCCCGAGCGCTTGCACAAAGGTCTTTTGTTCGGCATGGGAGAGAAATGCTAGCTCTTAAAGGGTGGAATAAGAGGTACCACATCCACACAGGAGGTGCAGCCCTGCAGCCTGCCGTTCTAGAGCTAGCCACCAGAGGCCCAGCAGTGTTAAGAGCCATGCTGGAGAGTGGTGGGATGCCAGGCGTCTGGTCAGACACAAGTGAAGAGAGCATACTGGCTGGGTCTACCACTGCTTTTCAACACTGTCTGAGCCAGGAGCTCGAGGTAGGCGGGGAGTCTGCTCATGTCCTTTCACACGTGTGGCTATGTCCACGTTTCCTAGGATGGGATGTCTGACTGGACTGCTGGTGTAGTCTTAGTTGCAGGAGAAGGTGTAAGGACACCTGGCGCCTTCTCCCTGTGTTCTGACCCAGAAGCACGGGCGATGTGACCACTCTGGACAGGCCACTGCAGCTTTCTATGATTCCTTGGATTCGAGTTGCAGCCCAAAAACACCGAAAGAAACTTGTTCCACCCAAAGCACACCCCTGACCCTGGACCACAGGATACACCAGGAAGACCATCCTATACTCCATGCTCTCTGCCTTGGGAGCATATAGCAACTCTGGCATTACTACTCGGCACCCCAACTGGCTCCCTCTTGGGATGATTTGGGGAGTTCTCCAGGTCTACCTACCTCCCCTGCTGCAGCTTTTGGGGCAACACCAGCCAGGGTCAGCCAGAACAGAACAGAATCTGTCGATCAACAGAAACTGATTCCAAAATGGTATACCACTTGCCACTCCCACTGGCACTTATGTGGGAATGCCAGTTGTCCCACATCTTCACCAAGGGCTATCTCCCAAGATTATCATGTTGACACCCCAGCCTTTCCATTATGTGTCCCTTTGTTCTCTCCCCCCTCCCACCTCTGCATTGGGTCATCTACATCTCGAGGTACTCTCGAACTTCAAAGATCTATGATTGGACACCAGTCGATTAGACACCAGTCCTCTGTTAGCGTAACTATTATATTCCAAACGCTTTTGCCCAGGCTCTGACCTTTCTTTTTCCTACCCCTGCCTTTCTTTTCTTTTCTTTCTTTCTTTCTTTCTTTCTTTCTTTCTTTTGGTTCTTTTTTTCGGAGCTGCGCTTCCTAGGCAAGTGCTCTAACCACTGAGCTAAATCCCCAATCCCTCTTTTTTTTTTTTTTTTTAAAGATATGTTTATTTATAATACACTGTAGCTGTCTTCAGACCCACCAGAAGAGGGCATCAGATCTCATCAAGATGGTTGTGAGCCACCATGTAGGTGCTGGGATTTGAATTCGGGACCTCTGGAAGAGCAGTCAGTGCTCTTAACCACTGAGCCATCTCTCCAGCCCCTACCCCCGCCTTTCAAAGGCTAGGTTTTACTTTTTGAGAAAGCTCAGCTTATCTCTTTAATGCGATACTTTCTGGTTTTGTGGCCATCCGAGGCTCTCTTTTTATCAGATATCCGACTGTTATAGCATACAGTAGTAGCTACGTCCATCATTCCGGGTCCTCCACCCCCAAAGCTGCTCGTTGCGCCCAGCGCTAGAACCCTACGCGGAGCGGAGAGCGCTCTCAGGTCCTCCTCACCATGGAAGGTCGCTCACCTAGCGTACTGCAGAACCATTATCTACTGCCAGCTCCGCCAGCACCCCGGGACCGTACAACGCCCAGCAACATGAATGCCTGGAGTGCTGCTGCTCAGCAGGTCCCGGATGAAACCCAAGAGAGTTCTCCCTGCCTTCGGGTCAATGCTGACCCGGCTACTCCGCCCGGCCAGGCCACCGGTGCACTCGCAGCGGAAAGTACAACTAGGAGAGTGCGAGAAGGGCGGGACTGCGCTGAGGACCCGCCCCACCCGAGGCCCCACCCCAGGCCACGCCCACATACCCATGCTCCGGACCATGTGAGGCGCGTGCGCACCGAGGGTCTGGTCGCGTTGCCGTAGTTACTGGAGACGCGCTCCGCCGGGCAGACAGGCGCGCTTCCGGAGCGGGGCGCGGCAGCCGGAAGTGCGTGGCCGCCGGGGCCATGGCGGCGCTCAGCGTCGTCTGTCTGCTGCTGGCAGCAGCATCCTGGCGGCCGGTCTCGGCTTCAGGAGAAGAATTCTGGCCTGGCCAGTCGGCGGCGGACATCCTGTCGGGGGCGGCATCCCGCAGACGGTAAGAGAGTCCACGCCGCCCGGGCCGGGCAAGGCATCTGGGACAGGGTCAGCAGCGGACCTGGGGCAGCGGGGTCGGAGCTGCGCGCGCAGGCTATAGGAATGAAGGCTGTGTGGCGAAGGTCGTCCTGGCCTTGGTCTGAGCTGGCTGTCTACTCCTGAGAGATCTCTACCAGAAGGTCCCGGAGCGTAGGTGGAGCCCGGCTCTGGCCACCTCAGGCGCGCTGTCCCGAGGCCCATCTTAAGTCCTAGCGAGTCAGAAGTTCGTGTGAGCTGTCGTGCAGTTTTCACGGAGATTCTACATCAGGGTTTGACTTTCTCAAGTGTCATTAGTGTTCTGTGGAGTTTTTCCTCCGGCCAGCCAACCGGAGCCGTGATACCACAGTGGGTTTTAATGCAAAAACAGACCCAGGTATGGCGAGACCCAAAATAAAATTTCAAAAATCAGAAATAATTACCTTCCTATCCTCTTCACTGTTTTCATTTTGAAAATGCATATTTCGGCTGGGGATTTAGCTCAGTGGTAGAGCGCTTACCTAGGAAGCGCAAGGCCCTGGGTTCGGTTCCCAGCTCCGGAAAAAAAAAAAAAGAACCAAAAAAAATGCATATTTCTCATCTAAAATAATCTCTGTTAATATAATGAGACTGTTGCTGTTTTTCAGTGGATGAATGAATACTTCTAGCTTTAGCTTCCAACACAGGAACTGTCAGTATATATATTTTTTTTTTTTGGTTCTTTTTTTCGGAGCTGGGGACCGAACCCAGGGCCTTGCGCTTCCTAGGCAAGCGCTCTACCACTGAGCTAAATCCCCAATCCCCCTGTCAGTAGATTTAATTCATAAACCAGATTTGTCCAACCTATGCCCATCGGCCACATACATCTCAGAATAGCAATGAATGCAGCCGACCATAATTATTGGTGACAACATCATGCCTCAGTGTCAAAGGCTTGACACCCACTCCTGAAAAAAAAAAAAACTGGCTTTTGAACACCTCAACACTTTTGCTCTGATTGTGATAGTCTTTGGACTTGATACCGTAGGAATGAATGGCTGTGGTACTGATTCTCCGGCTTGGTTTTGGCCTCTAAGGTCCCATTGACAGTCGGAATTGTCGAGAGAGAGAGTGTGTGTCTGCTGTTGGCACTTTTGAGCTCTGCTGGCCATTGTCACATAGTAACTGCTCTCTGTAAGCTGGGAGTGGGGTTGCCCTGTGAAGAGTCCTCACAGCTCACGGCTTATGTCTTGCTCCCTTCTCAGGTACCTTCTGTATGATGTCAACCCCCCGGAAGGCTTTAATCTCCGCAGGGATGTCTATATCCGGGTGGCATCCTTGCTAAAGACGCTGCTGAAGACAGAGGAGTGGGTGCTTGTCCTGCCCCCATGGGGCCGCCTCTACCACTGGCAAAGCCCTGATATCCATCAGGTCCGGATTCCCTGGTCTGAGTTTTTTGACCTCCCGAGTCTCAATAAAAACATCCCCGTTATAGAGTACGAGCAGTTCATTGCAGGTGAGGCGGGCATCAGGCTGGGAGGCTTTTCTGATGTGGATGGCTGGTGGCCTGGTCCAGCCTGCCTGACACTTTCCACTTGGCCCTGCTGTTTTGCTTGCTTCCATGCTTTCTCTAGGGAAACCAGTCTGAACAGCCATGGTAGGTATGGTCAGCAAAGGTCACAGGTGTGGTCAGTGAAGGTCACAGGTGTGGTCAGCGAAGGTCACAGGTGTGGTCAGTGAAGGTCACAGGTGTGGTCAGCGAAGGCTACAGATGTGGTCAGCGAAGGCTACAGGTGTGGTCAGCGAAGGTCACAGGTGTGGTCAGCGAAGGTCACAGGTGTGGTTAGTGCCGACGAGAGAGCAGCTGAAGGGCTATCTTAACAGAGAGACACACACCAATGTGTGCATCTTGTAGGATCACCGTGCTGAAGGGTCTTTGAAGAAGAGGCCTTTTGCTTGACCTCTCCCTGCTTCTGCCTTTTGAGAGGAGCCATGTTTTCCTGGGCACAGAGGTGTTTAGGGTTGAGTTTGGCTTTGGATGGAAGACAAATCCTTTTCTCCGCTGCACTGGAGGCCCCGGGAAGCAAGGGTTTCATTTAGAACCTGGCTGGTATCAATGATCCTTACTTAACCCACCACGACCTCCACCCCTGCCCGGGACTAATGCCTCAGGAGGATCTATTTCCAGAAAGTTCTCTACCCCGATCACATGGCATCCTTAGTGAACATTCTGTATTATAGTTGGTCCTAGGAACACCAGAAGCATTTTTTTCCTTACTTTTTCATTCATGTTAAAGATGCAAAGTCAGGGCATTGTGAGTTCCTGCTTAGAGCACAGCCTCCCCTGGATTTACTTGTGGGTCCTGGAAAATAAGAGCCGGGGGTGGGTCTTTAGGGTGCTGGATTCACCCAAGATAGCCTGACCTTTGCCTGAGCCTTGATCTCAGGTGCCTGGAGATATTGCCATTGCCTCTCTGTGGGGCAAGGCCAGGGGATTTCTCACTGTGGGAAACGCATAGATGAGGCCCCCGCCATTGGTTATGGCATCTGGAGGCATAGGCTGAATCTCTGCAGCTGGAGGAAGTCTGAGGAAGCCCACAGGAAAGATGATGCCTGTGCTATGGGCTTCCTGGGAAGACAGAGTGACTTTACTCGTGGAGTAGAACTGCCAGGATAAAGGGGTGCTGGGGCCAGCCCCACACTAAATGAATGATGAGTGTGAGGGGAGCTGCTTTAGCTCGGGTCACGAGTCCATCAGCCATGTGCAGACCTGCAGTGTGAATTTAAAGACTCATACGTTGACTTCCCTATTTGCCATAACTGGGGTCGCCTTCTGCACAAACCCTCATTGGTACTTTGGGTACGACCGGTGGTTCTCCCAAAATGTAGGTGGTAGTAGGCAGTAAGGGGAACAGGAACCTTCCCGGGACTCCCCTCAGTTGGGGGTTAAGGGTAAAGTAGGCAGCTGATAGGACATGCTGGGGTTTTGAGGGGCGGGGACAGCTTTGGAGGGGACACATGAACATATGTCAGGAGACAGTGCAAAGCAGCATACAGAAGAAGGGGTGAGGGTAGGCCTGCCCCAACATGTTAGGGTACAGTGAGGAAAAGCAGTTGATTAGGAGAGGCCAACGATCCCTCTGAGTCTCCCTCTGTCTCCCAGGCCCTCATGCTTATACCACAGGATTCCACTGTCTGCTCTTGGAAGCTTTTCCAAGCCTTCATTGGGCTAAGGAGGCCTCAAAATAAATCCGTGAAAGCTATCCGTCTGCAGTGCACAGGCAGCAGTGGTCACTGTCTTGTGGCACGCTCTCCGGGGTCTCTTTCAGAGTCCGGCGGGCCCTTTATTGACCAGGTGTACGTCCTGCAAGGCTACGCCGAGGGCTGGAAGGAGGGCACCTGGGAGGAGAAGGTGGACGAGCGGCCCTGCATAGACCCTCTGCTGTACTCACAGGACAAGCATGAGTATTTCAGGTAGTACCATGGGTGCAGGCCTCCACATAGTTCACAGAGACTGTCCTGAGGAGCCACAGAACTCAACACTGTTCTGTACATTAGATCACCTCACACTGTTAGATAGGCTTGCCAGTTTTAAAAACACCTAACTGGGATACTCCCTTTTTTTTTTTTTTTTACTTATTTTATTTTTTGTGGTACTGGGGTTTGAACCTGGGACCCAGTGCATGCTTAGCAGGCCCTCTCCCACTTGAGCTATATCTCTCTGGTTTCTTCCTGTTCCAACACAGTTCTCACTCTGTACCCCAGTGTAGTCTTTGGCCTTAGCCTCTGAAGTACTGAGCTTACAGCCACATACCACCTTGCTGTACACTTGAGCGTGGGCATGGCGGTCTTAGCCGAAACCTGCCTGAGGTCCTGGCGGTCACCTAGCACCCTCCGTGCGTGAGGAGCTTTTGGAGATTATGGCTGCCTAGTGAGGCGCGTCTCTGTCAGCTCCTCCTTCACTCACTCCCCATCTCCTGTCAGTGACCTGGGAAGTGTTGAGTTCTGTGGGTTTTCTCAAGAGTTCTTACAAGAACCTGGTGGTCTGTGGTGCTAGCCTGTCAGCCGCAGAGAGACGGGGTGGTGTCAGCAGGACTGCACTCTCTGGGGGAGAGCCCACAGGCTGACGGATGGCCATGACTGGGCTCTGTTTTCCAGAGGCTGGTTTTGGGGCTACGAAGAAACACGGGGTCTGAATGTCTCCTGCCTGTCCGTCCAGGGGTCGGCTTCTGTCATCGCGCCTGTACTCTTAAAAAACACATCTGCTCGGTAAGTGTCCGGGCCTTCCACTGGGATTGCGTCGTACGTCACCTTCCCAGTACCTCGCCAGGCGCCTCCCTGAACTCCAGCGGTCTGTGGCATCGATGCCCACCTCCACAATGGCAGGACTAGGCTGAGGAGGGGCTGGAGGAGGCCGCTTGTCCGAGAAGAGGAACCCCAGAGAGACTCCAGGCTGGGGTTGTCTCCTGTGCCCTGGTCTGGTGGGTGTGGTCTGAACTCCCTGCTCAGTAAAGCCATTTTACCCTTCCACTGTCATTCACCTCCTGTGCCCTGAGCAGCCGCTATAGACATGGGAGGTAGACACACTTGTGGCTTCCTTCTGCATTCCTCTTTGGGGTACTATGAGGATCCTAGCCCGCTGGGAATGTGCATGGGGGGGCTGTGGAAAGGTGATGGGGTGTCCAGTGGCGGTAGAGGCATGAACAGTTGTGGGGCTCAGAGGCTTGGCGGGAAGGTGGAATCCTTTGGGCTTGAGCTCCAGGGCTTCCAAAGTATTGCCTGATGCTGCTTCAGTCCTCTTTCCTGAGGACTGGGGATCAAACAGCACGGCCCGTTTCTGGAATCGGGCAGCCGCAGTGGGAGTAGCTGTTCCTTCTCTCCCTGGAAATAGGCATAAGGAAGGGGTCCACCCAGAAATGCAGGTGCGGCAGGCATAAGGGTCTGTGAGGTTTGTGTCCTCACGTCTGGGAGGAAGTGCCTGAGTGCCGTGACCCAGGAATGTCACAAGGCCTTGTCTGTCCCTTCAGTTCCCTCACCGTCTCCAGCAGCTAGTGTGAGCATTGTGATAGCCTGGGCACTCCAGGGCACACTCCCGCCTTCAGGCTCCGTGTCACCTCTAAGGCTGCACTGCAGAATGCCCAGCCTTGGCCTGGCCTCAGCAGCCAGTTGCAGCAGGCCTAGATACCGCAGCTTCCCCGTCACTGTCAAACATTCTGTGACCGGCTCCGATAAAATGTATGTTTTGTGCGCAGTTAAATTTCTCAGCCTATTTTGGAAAGACTTCCTTCCATCCTGCCCCAGGTCACCTGGTGTCCAAAAGTCCTCCATGTTCCACTGTGGAATTTCACTTTCTGTGTCTCCCCATCCCCCACAGCAGAAATCCGTGAGAGGACAGGCTGTGGTGACACAGGACAGGCTATAGTGACACGTTCCCATCCTTAGTTCCCAGTCCTGTCAGAACAAGATATTACTATAAGCTTGACACTTGGAGACCCAAGGGGGTGGCCCTCTTCCTCGAGCGAGGTAGTTTCCTTTGAAACAGGAGCAAACGTGTTCTTGTGCCTCGTGGCAAAGCTGTGAGCCTTGCCGTCCTGTCTGATGGGTGACGCAGCCTCCCTAGCCGTGTGTTCTGTTACTGCTGACGAGCTTTGTGCTCTCGTCCGTGGTTTCTTTGTCCTCTTCTTGCTCCTCAGAGCTCTGCAAGGACATGCTGGGCGTTATTATTTAGGGTCCCCAGCACCCTTGAACCGTCGGGGCCCAAGGCTTTTGTCAGTTTGTGTTCTTGGAAAATACAAAAAGAACCGTTCTGACCTAGCTCGCTGATGTCTTTGTCTTCCCTTATTTATTTAAATGCAGGTCTGTGATGCTGGACCGAGCTGAAAACCTGCTTCATGACCACTATGGAGGCAGAGAGTACTGGGATGTGAGTACCTCACAGCAGGCCCTTTGTGTGGGCTCACACAGTTTTGAAAACTTGGCAGTCAACAGTAGCTTTCAGCCTCCCTGACTGAAACCGTGGGCTGTGCCCAGTGGTTTGCCCCACCCCACAGTGAGCTGTCCGCTTTCGCTGCTGGACCCACTGCTGCCTTATGACGCTGTGTTTCATAAACACAGCCCTCTCCACATCTGTAGGTGGCTAGGACACTTCTTTGGGTTGGGGAAGGGGACATTTTGTGCAGCGAGTCCTGACACCATGCACCATTTGGGCTTGGAGAGGGGAGTGGTAGCCTGTGTGATTCTGGGGACAGTGGCTAACCTGGAAGGCATCAGGCCAGGAGCAGCAGCTCTGTTTGCAGCAGAGACAATCATCCAGTTCAGCGTAGGACAAATGAAGCCCGAATCGAGCAGAACATGAAGCTAGGAGCTGGGCAGACACTGAGACCGCATGGTGTTGCTGGCCAAGGGCAGATGGTTCGGGCCAGCCTTGCAGCCTAGACAGGCCCAGCTCTAGGGCTGGCTGGGGTGGCCCTCCCTGAAGTGGCTCTACACGAGCCTTTCCCGATCTCTGGCTGACACCACTGCTTGCTGAGTGGCAAGGAATTAATTAGAGGTCCCCATAACCGGCTGTGGTATGGGCAGCAGGAGTCACCAAGGACCGGGTTGGGAGGGCTGAGGAGCCTCGTAGATGGCACCTGCAGTAAGGAGGGGCAGGTGGTAGATAGTGAGGCTGTGACCTGGAGACACTCAGCCCAGTCCTGTCTGTGCAGACCCGGCGCAGCATGGTGTTTGCAAAGCACTTGCGGGCTGTGGGAGACGAATTCAGGAGCCAGCACCTCAACTCCACGGATGCCGCCGATAAGATGGTCCTGGAGGAAGACTGGACCAGGATGAAGGTAGCCACACCACTCTTTTTTTTTTTTTTTTTTTGGTTCTTTTTTTCAGAGCTGGGGACCGAACCCAGGGCCTTGCGCTTCCTAGGTAAGCGCTCTACCACTGAGCTAAATCCCCAGCCCCTAGCCACACCACTCTTGCCCAAGAAGGAGCTAGGGATGGGGCTCATCTCTTAATCTAGCATGTCTGACCCGTGGGTGACACTTGTTATCTGACCTGCAGGAGGCTTGGGGAGCCGAGCTTCACTGAATCCTTGTCCTGATGCCGAGTTAGGATCATTACTCAAAGTTGCCTCTTTTTTTTTTTTTTTTTTTTTTTTTTTTTGTAAGTTTTCAGACCTTGCCCAGCATGGTGGCACATGCCTAGGACCAGTTTTTAGAGGTAGGAGCAGGAAAGTTGTGGGATCCAGGTCAGCCCAGGCTAAGTAGGAAAACCCTGTCTCAAAAAATAAAGGCACGAGAGAAAGGAAGGGAAAGGAGTGGGGAACCCCAAAGCAGAAGCGGGCAATGAAAGTTGAATCTGTCAGCATTTCCTGCGGCCTCTGCCTGGCACAGAGGAAGCAGGCCAGCCCGCCTGCCTGAGAGCTCCTTCAGGCCTTCAGCCACGCGCTCTCCTCTCCGGGCTTTGCGTGTACTTTTCTCCTCAAAGCTGGGTTTCCCGCATCATCTTTCCCATCACCGGCTCAGCACTCGGGGCGCCTCCCCTGTGGTGCAGGATGTTAGGACTCCACTGTAGCTGCCCAGTGGCAGGCTAGACCGGTCCCAGGTGCCGTTGCCTAAGCAATAAATTCAGTTGCTCAGAGGCACCTGCCTAGAAGAATGTATTAAATAACTTTTTTTTTTAGTGATTCATTTTTGATTCTTATTTTGCACAGATAAAGTATTTGTGATGATTGATTACTTCACGGTCTTCTTGACAAGACATCTGTTTCCCTCAGGAAATTCTGTGTGAGACTCAGTGAAGCCTGGAGGGAAGCTTCAGAGAGCACGGTCATCCCCCTGCGTTTCAGGACGCCCAAGTGAACTCCGTTGAGCATCTTTCCAAGGCGTCCCTGTCTTTTGTAGGTCAAACTGGGCTCAGCGCTAGGCGGCCCCTACCTTGGCGTCCACCTGAGAAGGAAGGACTTCATCTGGGGCCACAGGGAGGATGTGCCCAGCCTAGAAGGTGCCGTGAAGAAGATCCGCAGCCTCATGAAGACTCACCAGCTGGACAAGGTGTTCGTGGCCACAGATGCCATCAGGAAGGGTAGGCAACCCTAAGCCCAGGCTCGGTCAGGCCTCTCACCCCCGGTTGATGGCTGGGCAGGCGCTGGCCTTCCTCGTGACCCTCCACAGTGTCCCTGTTCTTTCTGGAGGGTCAGCAGCCTCTCCCTTGCCTCGCAGAACAGGAAGAACTGAGGAAGCTGCTGCCGGAAATGGTGAGGTTTGAGCCCACGTGGGAGGAGCTGGAACTGTACAAGGACGGAGGCGTCGCCATCATCGACCAGTGGATCTGCGCTCATGCCAGGTGCCTGGGCTCACGGTGCTCTCAGAGGTTCCTGTCACCCCATACTCAGCAGCCAGAGCAGGTGGTTGTGACCGTCTCCCACCTCTGTCCCCATTTAGAAAGCTTCGTTGCTTTCTAAACTGTAACACCCAGCCCACCCCGTGTTTCCTTGGGTTGCTGGGAACCGTGGGATTAGACCCTGCAGGTCTTTTGCACACACATCCTCCGTGCCGCATACCTAGACCTCGTCTGCTTTGTCCGTCCAAGAGAGGGGCACTGCCCAGGCTGCTGGCCTCCTTGCTATGTTTGTGCCGCTGAAGCAACACAGGGCTTCCTGGGGCCAGAGGCCTCAGTGCCACTGCTCCAGGAGACCAGGAGGGCAGCTGGCCTTGTACCGTTCTTCTGTGTGTCAGCTGTAGGAGCCTCAAAGGTGGGCTCAGGTTGGAATGTCCTGAGTAGAATGGGAAACGAGGCAGAAAGTGTAGCTTCCCCCTGGCTCCAGACGCTGAGGTGCTCGGAGTGTGCACACAGGGCTAGAGGGCTGCTGTGTGGCCGCCTTGCCCTGCTGCTTTGCTTTTCTGCCGTGCTCTGGCCCGAGAGGTCCCCGCTGACACCATGCCAGCACCAGGGGTAGGCAGGTGAGGGCCTCATCGTTGATCTGCTGTCCACTTCCAGGCATGGCTTGTTTACTCTGAGTGACGAGAAGAGCCAGGCCCTTCTGTCTTTTTGCCCTGTTAGTGCTGCGAGCTGGCCCTTTCTCTCTGCCTGGGGTTCTTCCCAGGACCTGCTAGACAAAGTGCTTCACACAGCTGGTTGTAGTCGCCTCCACCATTGGCACCACCCGCCTGATGCCTCCATAGGTGGGGCGAGCCTCAGGCCCCGAGTTTCAGGATAGTCATGTGACACAGCTCCGCTTGGATCAGTTGGTTACTTAAGTGCCATCAGAGGGCCGGGGTATAGGAGTCAGGGCTGACTGCATGGCTGTCACCCCAGAACTCTGAAGGAGCCTGGAAAAGGGTCTCCCTTGGCTGTGACAGCATGTGTGTGGCACCTGCCATTGTCAGTGTGCCAAGGTGGACTCAAGTCCCTGGTGTTCGTTGCACAGCCAGGTGGAGGTCTGCAAGGCACAGTGGCTGCTGAGGTTTGGGCTGACTGTGCAGGTGCCAGTGCTGAGGGCAGCAGAGCCTCTGGTGGGGGGTGTGAGTGTGTGTGCGCGTGTGTGTGTGACCAGTGCCAGTCCCTGGTAACGTCTCGGTGCTCTGCAGGTTTTTTATTGGTACCTCCGTTTCCACGTTTTCCTTTCGGATTCATGAAGAGAGAGAGATCCTGGGGTTGGACCCCAAGACGACATACAACCGGTTCTGTGGAGACCAGGAGAAAGCGTGCGAGCAGCCCACGCACTGGAAGATTGCGTACTGAGGGCCACCTATCCACCACCAGTCACTCGGTCACAGGGTCCCCGAGGAGGCTCCCACTTGGGTAACAACACATCTGAAGCCCGTGTTCCCTTGTGTCCATGGGCTGACATCTACCTGTGTCTAGGCTCTGCCACCTTCAGGATTCACAAATGTGTCTTCTCTCAGTACCTGAGAACCCATGTCCCCATCACAGATGTCACATGCGTGCAAGTCCAGAAATGGGAGAACATTTGTCAGCTCCGGCACAAGCCTTTCAACCGCCTTCCTGAGCAAGTTGAGAATGGCCAGTGTGTGGCAACCCGTACAGGCGTGGATGCGGGCTCCTGAGGTGTTGGGGTGACTGACTTCTGAGATCACTTCACACATGGCCAGTGTGAGCAGACACCAGGTTTTGCCTCAGCCTCCACCTGTATGGAGGTTCCTTCTGAGTGAACGACTCAGGCACTGCTGTCATCTGAGTGCTGGGAACCTTAGGACAGCCCTTGAGCCTTGCCATAGACTCTCTCACCTCACGTGGATTCCCCAGACTCGTTGCACACTGCTGAGAAATAGAATGGAGAGGGAACAGAAGTGGCCTTCAAAAGGCCACATCTGAGACATGCCCCTGCTTTATGAAACCCTTTCCTAGGCCTCACGCTGCACCATGGGAGGCAGAGTCAGCACAGCCTTGGCCAGGGCATCCCCAGGTCCTTGACCTGGTGCTTACCAGTACACCCCTCCCCCCAGTGCTGTGCACTGAGCACCCCTGCCCCCTCAGCTACTGCCCAGGTCTCCATCCCAAGCACCAAGGTAGTCCCTGAGCACAGACAGGGCCCTGTGGCCCACTCAGCCAACCAAGTAGAATCACGTATTTATTTTCCATTTGTACATCCAAGAGTATGAATAAAATACTTTTTCAAGAAAGCTGCAATCCTAGAAATGGAGCCTTTAAGTTCTTTGTGTTCTTAGGTCAGAGGCTATCCGATGTGACGACGTCCACAGCTGTGCCTTTTGGGAGAATGAGGGAGTGTGCCACCTGGCACTGTACAGCAATGACCCTTGTTGAGGCTGCAGAAGGCAACCTTAGCCAGGTGACAGAACAGCGGTGTGTCCTGGAGCCTGGGGTTTTGTTTGTGGGACCAGCATGACCTTGTCACTGGTGACTATAAGCCAGTCCTCTGTCTGTCAGGGGAGAGCATTCTCCAGCTCTAGAAAGTCTGGAAAGCCCATCTTCTGGACTCGGTGGAGATGGCGATTCAGCATGAGATTTATGCTTCCTAGAGGAGTGACTGATCTGCTGGCAGATGCAGCAAGTTAGGGAG
This sequence comes from Rattus norvegicus, assembly GCF_021556685.1. NCBI lineage: Eukaryota > Metazoa > Chordata > Mammalia > Rodentia > Muridae > Rattus > Rattus norvegicus. Next base: position 12,131,073 of record NC_141553.1, on the reverse strand, counting down.
AGCACTTGGTGCCTGGACAGAACCTCCCGCTCTACAGTGGCAGCCAGCACCAAGAGCCTAGGGACACAAACCAGGGCAATGGAACAGTGTGCTGGACCAGGTCACCTCAGAGGATGGCGTGAGAGCCACGTAGCAAGGGTCTAAGCCAACACGCCATGTGGCCATTGATGAAGAGTGGCGCAGAGGTTCTGTCCCCATGGCCCACATGAAACAGGTGACTCAGGCGATGTAAGAAGGAACAATGGACCCGGTCAGCCTGAGCCAGGGGACACAGCAGCGCCTGGTGCCGTGGACAGCAGCCTCTGCAGGCAGAGCTGGGCAGCCTCGTGAAGTCTTGAACCAGCCTACTGGTAGCCGGACCAGTTGGTTGCGCTAGCCATCCGTCACAGGGACGGCAGTGAGTCTGCAGCTCAGTTTTGTACAACATTGGGTTGCAGTTCACCACGAACAGAGCTGGCTCTAAAACATTCAACAGGAGATCCCAGAGTCAGCTATCTCCAGGCGAGCCCAGGGCGCAGAGGTCCTCAGCGGACAGCAGTCCCAGCTATCCAGAAGGACGATGGGGTCATTTGGGTCGGGGTTGTTTGACTGTGGGTGGAGAGACTGACACTTGCAACCCAGATGGGTGGGACTTGCGATGGCTGCCTGTGCCAGGGTACATCCCACAGCCCCGTGCCGCCCCGGCTGTCACCCTGCCAGGATGCTCCCTTTGCCAGGAATTTAACTGTGGACAGTGGAGCCTGTCCTCCAAGTCCCTCTGGTACAGATGACACTAACAGAGCAGGCACGGCTGGACACACAGACATGTCCTGCTGGGAACCAGTCTACACTCGGCCCTAGCATCTCAGATTCCGTTGTGAATTTCCGGTGGCCCAGCTGGGATGGCTTACACACTCTCCCATCATCCATCCTTCCCTGCTCTCAGATGTAGCAAGGGAAACACAGCATCCACACTGGACTTGTTTAGAGTCTCCCTCGATGCGTGGCCTGAACCGTTACAGGTTGTGAGTACCCTGTATCAGTCAGGTTAAGGGATCTTTTATGGACTCTGGCTTCTGGGTGTGTACTGTATCATCTGCTAGCAGACTTCAGGCATTGACCATGTACCCTGCATTTGATGACCTAGGCAGGAAGTCCACTGCCAGGAGAGAAAACGAGGAACCTAGTATACCATAACCCACGTGTAGCAGGGGGACAATGCTTCCCGCCTCAAATGAACACGGCAACGTTGAGGATAAGTTAAATCTGGGAAGCTGAGTTCTACTCACAAGCCACAAGCTGGGAGGAAGGTCAGTGGGCAGAACAGCAGGACCATATGGCCTTTGGTGTCGCCCTGAAGTCACACCTAGGGCCTACCCAGAACAGCAGGGCATTGCAGGCAAATGGAATCCAAAATGCTTTCACCGGCATTGACAGTGCCATCCAAGTGGGGGTCACAGCACTGACCAACCTGCTTGGGGGTCTCTCTGTGCAGAGACCATGCAGAAGACAAGTGACCATCCTCGGTGAATTGCCACAGGGCAATCTGTTCCAAGGCAGCAGCTAATTGGGACAGCAAGGGCTATAAATCAGGCACACACACACAGCCCAGGGCATCTGGGACTGAGGCTCTGCAGTCTCTGAGGAGTTCTGTTCATCCACTCTGAGAAGGGGTCTATTTAGCTTGCAGCTTTGGAAACGTCACGGTGCCACCTCCACGGGCTCTACCTTGGCTGCAGTGGCTCACGGGAACTAGCCTTGCCAAAGGAACAGGAACAAACCGCCAGACAGAGGCTGAGAGACCGGAGGGCCTCCCAGCTGGACCTAACACTAAACGATTCCACCACATCTCACTGGCACTGCCAACTTTACAGCGAAGGGCACTGTGGGTGAGCACGAGAACAGCAAGAGCTAAACTTGTCACCGTCCTCAGGTCCACACCAGACAGCAAGCCAAGCTCCCCATAGAACTACCGCCGTCATTGGTTCAGAACGGGACACTTCAAGACCAGGGGGCTGTGTCCACCATCAGGGGCCTATGTAGGTGTCCTTGCTGCCAGCTGTTCTAGTAGGACTTAGGAGGGCAGGGACCCAGTATACTCAGTCACAGAACCAAGACAGGTCCCAGAACAACAGGAAGCCAGAGGGACAGACACACGTGGCAGATGACGGACCACAGCCTCAAACAAAAATTACATCTGGAACTGGAGCTCCAAGATCGTGGAGTGCAGTGCCATTCGCTCTGCACAGTCCTTGGCTTGCAGGGGCATCATCTCCCTCTCCTCACAGTGCCGTCCCTGTGTCCAGTCTCCTTCATAAGGCCATGGTCCTGTTGGATTTGGCTTGCCCTGGGGACCTCGGTTTACTGTAGTCACTCCTGTATCGGCCCCATTTCCAAGCAGAACCATGTTCAGATTTACTAGGTTAGGGCTGAATTCAGCATTCGAGTTTGAGAGACCACTGAGCCCTGATCCCTTACATTGGCTGAATATCACTCCTGACTCCAGAAGTCAGGGCTGACCCCAGATAGCGCACTCAGAGCCAGCTCACCCTAGAGGAGGGAGTAGCCAGTCCACTGGGCCTGGAGCCCACATGGTGGGGAGAGTCACGGGGGTAGATTGGTCAGGTCATGTATGACAAGTATGTAACAGGACATGAACCAAGGCAGGACAGAGATACTTCTGAGACCCCCTGTCCAGTCCAGAGCATGGGCTCTCACTCCCCATCTGCCCTCTGAGAGGATCCACTGGGAGGGCCGGGGTCTATGGGGAGCTGAGGCTGAGCTGGTGTGACCCTGGCTGTACTGGGGCCTGCCTCTCTTCAGAAGCGAGCCAAGGCAGTCTGAATTCAGTGACCTGGTTGCTAGCTTCAGAGAGAAGTGGAGAGGGACAGAATGGGCAGGAGGCACACTTGGGGACTGTATCCAGTCACACCTTGGCTGGTGTCGGCACCATCTGTCTCTGCTGTGGCGGCCATTACTCCTTGCTGCCACATCAGCTAACTAACGGGAGACTGGAGGCTGCAGTAAATGGCCTGTGACAAATTCAACCCTTGGCACTGAAGAAAGGCCTTCACAGGACAAAGCAGGGCTCCCTCATCTTCTAGATGTTAGTTCTCATGCCACACAGAGGGCTGGTAAGCCTTTAGACCCGCAGGACGCATGGCACCATCAGCTCTCGCCACCCCAAAAGGAGCACAGGACGAGTCCGGCAAGCCCTTGGAGTCCGTGGGCAGCAGCACTGCCAACCTGTCCTGTCTAGAACACGCACCTGTCTGCTCTTGAGAAAGGCAAGCAGGTTTGCAGAGGAAGCCTAAAACGGGCCTCAGAATAGATGCATGCGTCCTGTAGGAGTGGCAGGTCCAGGATGGGGTAGGAGAGGGGATGTGTTGCCCTGTCTGACCTTCCATTGCCTCAGGGAGCAGCAAGGACGAATGAACACACCCGGTGGCTTTTGTGCCTTTGCAAAGGGTAGTGAGGCTGAGAGAGACAAAGGTCTGGTAGGGATACAGGCCAGGGCGAGGCGTGGCCAATGCTTCTGTCACCAGGTCCAGGGCTGTGGAAGATCCAGTCTAGGGAAGCAATGAAGAACTCCAAGCAAGTCCCTAGGGCACATAGTTCCAGATGCAGACATCTGGAAATAAAGGGCCAGGCCACTTGTCCTGTGCTTTGGACACTGGGTAGGAAATGAACTTCAAAGGGTCTGGAAGTTTCAGTGATTGACTGTGGACATGGGAATGTCCGCTCTAGGACCACGGAGATGGGGCTCCACACAGAGGACCTCCATACCTGGGAACCTCAGCGAGGCCATTTGAAACCCATTTTGGACACAAGACTATGCTGGGAAGGCCGGGAGGGCTGAGAGGACTCCCTGTAGCAGGAAATACGAAAAAAGAGGCTCCACATAGTGACAGGGTGGATTCCTCACAGGTTTCTAGCTTAGCAAACTCCAGAGGAGTGGCCTGAGACGATGCCTGTGTGTGCTAAAGCAAGCTGACAGTGTTCTGGGGGACAGTGAATGGGGTTGGAGGGACTGGAGCACAAGAAAGGGGTACTTTGGGTGTTAACTTCACCTCTGGGCAAAAGACGAGAGAGAAGAGAGGAGGCATGGGAGATGAAAGACAGACAGACAGACTTGCTTGCAATCCCCCCTCCTCAGGTGCTAGGCAAGCACTCTACCACTGAACTATATCCCCTCCAAGAGAATTTCTAACCAAAGGGCATTTTGAAGTAGAATATAAAGATGCTCTCACCTGCCCTTCCTCCCCAAATCAATAAATTCCCAAGATGGATGGCCTCAGGCCGTGGCAGAAAAAACCCCCACAAATCCTCTGGAGGAGTTCACCCTCAAATGCATGGGGAATCCACTTTCATGAACCTAATTCCATAGAGATCGGGAGGCTGTGTGCATGGCTTACAGAAACGCGCACAGCACTGCACAAAGTGAGAGGTTGCCGCAGAACTAAGGAGCCCTTGATGGCCATGTCTACAGAGGTAACAGAGGGTGCTGAAGCAGGCAACCTCTGGGATGAAAATATGACGACTTCATAGCGAACAGAAAACTCAGTGCCTAAGGAGTGGCTGGTGAGCTGGGGGGATCACAGGGTACAACACAGAAAGCCAAAGGCTCACGAGGCAGGAGAGGAGGAAGGACCAAGAGACAGAACTGGCAGTCTATGCTATCTAATGAACGTTCTAGAAAGAAAGGACAGAATGTAGGAAAGTTCTATTCAAGAGAAGTTGGGTGGGAACTTTTCTAGACATTACCATTCATGTTCAGAAGGCTGAGGGACACCGAGAGGTGAGATGCAATTCAACCTTAGAGGGCCGCAGGAAAGCAAGCTCTGGGAGCAAATGCGATTCCAACCACAGAGAAGCTGCCAGTGGCTTCTTGACACCACAGGGGCCAGGGGCCAGGGACCAGAGGGTAGAAAGTCTGCAGACAATTCTGCCATGGGCCCTGGCTTATGTGTCCAGCCAGCAGTATCCTTCACAGATGACAGCACAAAGGTTCCTCAAGACAAGGAACCCCTACGGTGTTTACCATGAACAGCCTTCGCAGACCCAGGGTGGAAGATAATCACAGACCATCAGAGAAGACAAGCACAGCTGAGCAGTGAACAGCATAGCCCAGCACGTGGTCAGCCATTGCTTTTTATCCTGCTCCACACCCAATCGTTAACACCTAAGAAAGGAAACTCTTGTTTTGTTTTTTGAGACAAAGTTTCTCTGTGTGGCCATGGCTGTCCTAAAACTCACTCTGTAGACCAGGCTAGCATTAAACTCAGAGATCCACCTGTCTCTGCCTCTGCCCTTTGCCCTCTGGCCTCTGCCCTCTGCTTTGAGTGCTGGGATTAAAAGCGTGGGCTGTCACTACCTAGAAACTTACTTTTCTGAGGTGCGTCCAGTGGTGAGTAACTCAAACTCCTTTTAAAGACTTGTCCCACAGGGCTGGAGAGATGGCTCAGCGGTTAGGAGCACTGGCTGCTCTTCGAGAGGTCCTAAGTTCAATTCCCAGCAACCACATGGTGGCTCACAACCATCTGTAATGGGATTCGATGCCCTCTTCTGGTACGTGTCTGAAGACAGCTACAGTGTACTCATAAACGTAAAAGAAATAAATCTTTAAAAAAAAAAAAAGAAGCAAGAGGTATAATATACAGTGACAGAACAGACCAGAATAAAGAGAGAGATAGAGAGTCTCCATTATTTCCAAAGTGTTCACAGTTTCCTTCTGGTCCCCAGTGTGCAGCAGATAGTGCGTGGGGTCACAAATAGCCAGTACTCTATCTCTCAGTATCCCAGGGCTTCCAAAGTCTGCACTCTGTCTCTTTGTTGGCCAATCTATAATAAAACCCTTTGTTTCCCTAAAACCCAGGGTCTGAGTTTTCTACCGGTTTCCACACGTGTCAGGCAGTGGCCTTGCTGGGCGCCATCATGAGATTGACGGAAAGGTATTTGGCTTGAAGAAGAGCCACAGAACTATGATTCGATAGAAGTAGAAAGAACACTCGGTTAGCTTCCTGCCTGTCATCTCAGTAGAGACTCGAGGATCCAGAGTTCAGGCTTATCCTAGGCTACATAGCAACTTCAAGGCCAGCTTGGGCTTGAGGCCCTAGCGCAACAAACGAATCAGTAATAAGGGACCCGCAGTTTCATCTGGGAGGTGTGGATGCTCAAGCCTCGATACGCGACATAGACTTGGCTTGTTACAAGGACCTTGCTGCTTTCTGGTGAATGCACTGTTTGCCCCAGCCCAGGGTATACAGAGATGCATGCAAACCAAGCAGCCCTGTCCCTGGGCTGGCCACCTTTCCTCCCACGAAGTCAGCAGACAATGACCCTCGTAGGTCATTTACAAGATCACCAAGTGGGGTTGGGGATTTAGCTCAGTGGTAGAGCGCTTGCCTAGCAAGCACAAGGCCCTGGGTTCGGTCCCCAGCTCCGAAAAAGGAGAAAAGGAAAAAAAAAAAAAAACAAAAAAACAAAAAAACAGGATCACCACGCATCAACGTTAGGCCCTTCTCCCACAAGAGAACAGAACAGGGCTTGGGACCAGCGAGGGGCCGCGTCTCCTTTAAGCAGAGCAGACAGGTGAACTGCTGCTAGCTACGTCGTTCCTGAAAGCACCTCGGGGAGGAGGCAGCCCAGCTGCCGCAGGCTGGCTTGTTCACTCCATTACCCCCACCGGCCATTAGCGAGGAGAATGGGGCTCGACTGCACATCCAGGTTTCTGTACATAACGTGCGTGTTCTCAGCGAGTTCTCCACCATGAGCCCATGGAGGGTTTGCACGGTGCCACAAACACTGACTCTACATTGGCACTGAGTCTTGCAGCTGCCGAGGGCTGCATGCTGAAGTGCAAGTCTGCCTCCTGACCGGCCATCCTAAAAATGCCTGGTCAAAGATCAAAGGTCAAAGGTAAGTGGTTCGAGAAACTTCAGGGTCTGCCCGACTCCTTAGAGTCACATCTGGAGTTCGCCTTGCCCGACTCAGACAGAGCCCTCCACGGAAGGGGACACTGATGCCACAGCCTAATGGGACACTGATGAGAGACAAGCTTTTGTAAAGGACTCCTCAGAGCAGCCGGCATTCTGAAAGAACACAATGTGCTCATCACAGTCTCTCCCCACCCCCCACAATCCCACCCCAGCTCAGTGTTCACACTCCTTACAGCATCAGTGACAGTCACACACTGAGGTGGCCTTGCCTGCAACACCTCGAAAGACCCATGAGAACGTTCACAACAGGGAAGGAGGGATTCGGACATGTGCGGAAGGCGTCTCAGAACCTGTGGAGGCTGAGGTGGAACCTGGGCATCAATCCACATAGAGAGAAGTCTCTAAGGTGAAGGATTGGTGACCCTGATTTGGGGACAAACCTAGGCCTGCTGTCCCTAGGATACATTTACCATCCAACACAGACTGAAACACGGGGCCCATTGAATTCCTCCTTAGAACACAATCTGGGGTTGGGGATTTAGCTCAGTGGTAGAGCGCTTGCCTAGCAAGCACAAGGCCCTGGGTTCGATCCTCAGCTCCAGAAAAAAAAAGGAAAAAAAAAAAAAAAAAAGAACACAATCCTGTCCCTGCCAGTAAAGCTCTGTACCCCTGTATTAGATGGTTTTGTTCTGGGATGTTGAGGGCTGGGGCTAGGGGTACAGGACAAGAGTTACAGAAGATGTAGATGGGTCACCTTCATCCAAACCTAGCACCTCACTGTCACCCAGGTATCAATAGTCTATAACAACACTGAACCCCTCCCCCCAGCCACACACAGCAGGAAGGTCACCTTCCCCCCATATCTGCACAAATCTTGCCTACATCCATGGTTCCCTAGCTTGGCCATGCTGTGGCCCACCAGCCACTTGGCCTGGGAGTTGACCGGGGTACCTTGGTACAGTCAAGGCCCAGTTGCTCTTTTAGCCACCTGAGTTCCCACCCGAGTGGGATACAATTCTCCATCAGAGGATGTTGGGCCCAAGTGCTGTTGAAGAACCAGAGATACAGCTGCGGCAAACGGCTCTCTGAGGGGCAAACTTGACAGGCTCTTCCTGTCTCCCCACCTCTTCCAGACTCCCCGGAGAGCCATGTCTCCTTGTAGCCTGTCCGGGGAGGTGAGGGAGGAGGGTTAGTTGGAGATAATCCTGCTAACACCGTTGTCCTCTAAGGTCCTCTGAGAAGGGACAATAATGGATTCACATTGGAGGGGGAACTGCTCTCAGTAGCAAAGAAAATAGCTTTATAACGAGGCCCTAGGAATTAGGATCACTTCACGAACTATCAAACCAGTATAAAAGGACTCGCTGAGCTACGCTGAGCTAAGCGTGAGTCCCAGAGCCCACAGCAGGGTGGAAAGAAACAAACCAACCAAACAAAGTTGTCTTCTGAGTCCCACATGTACAGGCTTGTGATGTGCGTGTGTATGTGTGTGTGTGTGTGTGTGTGTGTGTGTGTGTGTATGTGTGTGTCCAAATACACGCAGGTGCACACCGATTCATGCATGCACGCACACAATAAAATTAGAAAATTAGAAAAATGATTTTGTAGGAAAACTACAGGATTTAGAGACGAAGAGCTTAGGTTTATCATCCCCCAGACATGTTTTTGGTGTCTGGCTGCAGAGCCTGTCACCTGGGATGGTATACAGCCCTATCTGGTATACAGTTGGCATCTACTTAAAGATTTACAGATAAGACTGTGTGCTATGTGCCTAGACATGCTGAGTGCTAAAGAGTTTAAGTATTAAGACGTTATTAGAATTTTGAATTTCCAGAAAAAAAATCTGATTTTTTTCTTTATCCTAAGCCTTGAATAGGTAAAAAGAAGTAACAGATGGCTTTAAAAAGTGCTAATAGAAGTTTATGATTCCTAGGATATTCTATATCAGTCTACTGATTATGCTTTTCTTAGTAAAGATATCAACAAGTTGTGAACATTCTGTTTATAAACCATAGTACAGGATATATGTTTTAAGCCAATCGTAACAAAAAGATGCTATGGGATTTTCTTAGATCAAAGTTTAGTGCACAGGTCCTCTCCGTCTTCATTTAAATGTGTTATGAGTGTTTTGCCTGCATGTGTGTATGGGCCCCGTGTATGAGCCTGATATCCACAGCAGCCAGGAGATGGTGTGAGAGCCCCTGGAACTGGAGCCACAGATGATCGTGAACCACTGTATGCTGGGAACTGGACCTGGGTCCTCTGCAGGAGCTGCAAATGCTCCTGATCGCTAAGCCATCTCTCCAGGTCCTCTACACTCAGATTTGGCAGAGGGGCTTTTTTAAACACTGCCTTTCCTCCCTAGGTGGCATCAGACCAGCCTAGCTCAGGCCATCCCATCGCCACGGAGTAAGTAATCAGTAATGCTGTCAGGAAAAGTGCAAGATCTGAAAACACCCTACCAAAACCAAGAGTCCAGAGGGTCATGAAGATGCTGGTGCATATTCCTATCTGTCCAATAGGTGGAGCTGTTGCTTCCCTTTCTCCCTCGCTTCCCATTTGTGGGTTGTTCTGCTCTTGGTCTTGGGAGGGACAGGGGTGTGGTTCCTTTTCTGAACTCAAGTTCAAATGATAGACAACTAGGAGATAGTGTTCCAAAACACTGGGCAAGTAATGGGTGGGGGAGAGGAATGGGGACCTAGGGTAGAATCTCAACAGGGAATTAGTTGCACCTTAGGAAAGATTATGGCAACCCTGGCTCCTAGAAAGACCTGCCCCTGGGTTTGGGGACCCACTGGCCTGAGGTCTGTGCATACTCACGCTGTCTGGCTTTTGTTTCAACTTTTCTGAAGTTGTAACACTGTTGCGGGCAAGGCAGAAACAAACTGGGAGTTTCTTCGAGTTTTGCAAAACTATAGATACATTCCCTTTTCCATATATATAAAATGTGGCACTGTCTCCCTGTGTCCAGCACAACCAAGCCATGGTCAGGGGCTAACAACAGAACAGTTTGGTGCCCTAAAACCCTTGTTTAGGTCTTTACACAGTCATCCCTCCCTCTCTCCAGTCCTGTCTGGAATAACACGGATCTTTCTACTGTTCCCATAGTTTTGCCTCTCCTGAAATAACATGGTGATGCAGTGTTGTGCAGCCCTTTGAGATCAGCTTGCTACTTAAGACTCTTCCCTTACCTTCTCGGGTCTGACCTGCCTGCCTGCCTGTCTTCCTTCCTTCCTTCTTTCCATCCTTCCTTTTTTCTTTCTTTCTTTCCTTCCTTCTTCCTTTCTTTCTTTCCCTCTTTCTTTCTTTCCTTCTTTCTTTCCTTTCTCTTTCTTTCCTTTTCTTTCTTTGAGTGCACTGTAGCTTTCTTCAGACACACCAGAAGAGGGCATCAGATCCCATTACAGATGGTTGTGAGCCACCATGTGGTTGCTGGGAATTGAACTCAGGACCTCTGGAAGAGCAGTCTGTGCTCGTAACTGCTGAGCCATCTCTCCAGCCCCACCTCACCATTGTTACCTTCCTGTCTTATTCATATGGGTGCCATGGTCTCATCTCTATAGTTTCCATGTCTCAAGGTCCCATGGGTGTGCTACCAACTTTTCTCTCAGCCACGAGCACAAATTGAATTCCGATTCCAGATGACTACGTAAGAGTTAGCTGTCTGGGGGCTGGAGAGATGGCTCAGTGGTTAAGAGCACTGACTGCTCTTCCAGAGGTCCTGAGTTCAAATCCCAGCAACCACATGGTGGCTCACAACCATCTGTAATGGGATCCGACACCCTCTTCTGGTGTGCATGAAGACAGCTACAGTGTACACATAAAATAAATAAACCTTTAAAAAAAAGAGTTAGCTGTCTGGCTTTGACTCTGTCTTGTAACAGTCTCACTGAGAGAGAGGAGAAAAGCTTTCAGCCTAAGTCCCTTGATTCTTTGACTGATCCACTGTTGATCTTCCTTCTAAGAGGCAGACCCAGTACAGGGTCCTTTTCACCAAACCGTCTTAATGTGCCAATGTTCTGTAGCTTCAAGAGTGTCTTAGGGTTTTACTACTGTGAACAGACACCATGACCAAGGCAACTCTTAGAAGGACAACGTTTAATAGAAGCTGGTTTATAGGTCAGAGGTTCAGTCCCTTATCATCAAGGCAGGGGCATGACAGCATCCAGGCAGGCATAGGTCTGGAGGAGGTGAGAGTTCTACATCTTCATCTGAAGGCTGCTAGCAGATCCTGGTTTTCTGGCAGCTAGGGTGAGGGTCTTAAAACCCATGCCCACAGTGACTCACCTATTCCAACAAAGCCACACCTATTCCAACAAGGTCACACCTCCTAATAGTGCCACTCTCTGGGCCAGGCATATTTGAATCACCACAAAGAGCCTCCTTATCTTCCTGTGACAAATGTCCTGAGCAATTCCCAAGGCAACACTCCTGGGCTTCCAGGCCATTAGGATGGCCAGGTGAGAGAGCCTGCTATGGGGATGGTGGCACTCTGTGGTCTCTCCTAGTTGTCACCAGATAGTAAGCACAAAGTTGAATCCAACAACAAACAATAACAACAAAAATATCAAAACAACATAGCTGCGTCACCATCCTTGTCGCTAGACATCAGTTATGTCCACTGTTTCAGTATGGGCACACAGAGGTAGTTCTAAAGAGATTCCCCTCCCTTCCATTCACAGGGGCAGGTGATGGGAGTGGATAGGAGTGTGCCGCACATCTACTCAGAGAAGATGAGGGGCTAAGTGACAGGGTTGACAGCGCCCTGCCTGGCAGGTGACAATACTCAGCTGACAGCGTTTTTTTGCTTGGTAACAGCTAAATACAAGGGAATCTGACACATGGCAGGAAAAGGCAGCCTTCAACTATATCTTTTGTACGATTTTCAGAAAAAATAAATTACTGCACAGGTCGCTGAGGATGAGGCGATGTTTATAGGGAAAGTTCTGGAATGCATAACAAGAGGCAAATCCATGTCTGGAATGGATTCTGTATCTCTCTGGGTCATCAGCATTAAGTTGTTTAATTCAGGGTGAAAAAGAAAACACAGGTCATCCTCTGACTTGGCTTAAAACGATCCCATCTCCTCATAAACCCTCGGGCATCTTCTCATGCAACTTCTCTGTCTGGTTTTGCTGAGGAGAAATCCATCTCCTGCAGTTTAAGGAGACTGAGGTGGAAGGGCAGGATGTACTCACAGCAGAGGGTCCCTGGCCTTAGAAGACTTCGAGCCCGCAGCTCAGCAGACACTCACTGATGGCCTGGTTCAGGGAGCACTCTGGGGGTCTTTAGAGCAGTAGAGTCTGCTGGAAATCTACCTTAAATCCTCTCTCCCCCACCCACACTTGGGAGGTCCTGGCAGGCTCAGAAGGAACTTGCAGCAGAAACTTTGCTTTTGTTCTCTCTCTCTCTCTCTCTCTCTCTCTCTCTCTCTCTCTCTCTCTTTCTCTCTCTCTCTCAAAGATTTATTTGTTATATAGGAGTACACTGTAGCTGTCTTCAGACACACCAGAAGAGGGCATCAGATCCCATTACAGATGGTTGTGAGCCACCATGTGGTTGCTGGGATTTGAACTCAGGACCTCTGGAAGAGCAGTCAGTGCTCTTAACCATTGAGCCATCTCTTCAGCCCCCTTGTTCATTATCTCTTAACCCTTACATTTCTCCTTTAGAATCTACATTTGTAGTTACTCCGAGTCATCCCAGCCTCTTCCTCTTATGCAGCCCTACCTGGCTCTAGGACATGTTCTCTGCCTGCACCTCTTCTCCTTCCTGGCTTTGGGGTCACCGCTCTGGCTCTCCTTGCAACCAGCTCTTGCTTAGGAAACAGCTTCAAAACATGTGTTGGAGGGATGAGTGACTGGTCTGCTGGGATCTGATTTAGGGGGCGTCTCCCCACACCACTGTCCACTTCTGCCTCTGTTTAGCAGGAGAACAGGTTCTTGGCCCTTCAGAAAGCTGACTTTCTTGAATGGAGACTTCACCTGGACAGAGAAGTTGACACCATATAATGTTCCCTTTCTTCTTAAAGTTGTAGTCATCCTAATTTCTCTACTATAAAATGTCTTATGAATCAAAACTTAAATTTAGTCTGGTCAAAGGCTTTGTTAATAATAGTCTGGAATCACATTATTTTCACACATCGCTGTTTTTCTTTTTCTTTTCTTTTTTAAAGATTTATTTATGTATTTTATTTATGTGAGCACACTGTCGCTCTCTTTAGAGACACCAGAAGAGGACATGAGAGCCCATTATGATGGCTGTGAGCCACCATGTGGTTGCAGGGAATTGAACTCAGGACCCTGGAGGAGCAGTCAGTGCTCTTAGCCACTGAGCCATCTCTCCAGCCCCCACATCACAGGTTTTCAAAAACACAGGTAAGGCGGAAATGAAATTTCATTGACCTAGTACCGCCTAATGGGTTGATCCGGGCTTTTCCAACTTATAGCAAAGGATCACGAGGTCCCCGTTTCTCTGTGGCAGAGTGTAGCCTCGGTTATAGTCTAACTTTGTTGTTGTGGGTGTGTTAAGAAAACTGAATTAATTAAAAAAAACAAACAAACCCAGAGCAATGATCTCCATGGTGTTCTGAATTTCTACGTAATATCCTTCCAATCTGGTGCTTTAAAAATTTTTAAAGTCATGAGAACGGTTTTAGGGCTTTGTCATCTGTCAAATCAGTGAGGTTTTTTTTATTCAAGTGTTTTAAAGCAAAGGATTAGAACGCACTTGGCAGGCTGAAGGATCTGTCATGGTATTTATGACACCACTTATCAAGGGACTGCCAATTACCTGTGACTGTCACCTTGTTAAGCCTCATATATTCAGAAGGGGTCTGGGACATTGAGATGCAAATTTCAGTGCTCCTCCCATCCCCAGCCAATTTAATATTGATAAGATGCCTCCCTTGCACCATCATTTCAAATGTACTTTCGTTGCAACTGTGTGACTGCAGACTTAGCACCTTCTATTTATGGCACATGTCCTCCATGTGACCTAATCCTTCTTGTCACACCGGTGAACCAAGTCAGACCTATTTTCTATCAGAAAAAAACCTGACCTACTTTCCTAGTAGAAAGAAACAAGGGTGTTAGCAAGCTTTTCTAGGGACACTGGAAAAGACAACCATGAGAAATGAATTATAGTAGATGGCCTGGAAGAAAGAAATTACTGAGGGTGAGGAGGTCAGGTTTTTAAACATGTGGATCTAATACAGCGACTTGGCTCATCCAAAGGAAAGGAGTCTTAATTTGTAACAACCTCATGAAACCCACAGGTGAACGTTCAGGTTATGCACCGGGAAGAATGAGAAGAGGACTCGAGTCCTCCCGCTTACCACTCCTAGGTGTTTGTTTGCACGGGTGTTCTCTCTCCTCCCTCCAGTTTCTGTGGGACTGAGGATGGTACTCAGGGCTTCTCCCACATGAGGCGAGCACTCTAACTGTATCGTAGCCTTTGTCTTATCTGTTAGCATCCTCATCAAATACTCCTTCGTATTTACAGAAAAGGAAGGGATGGGTTGCTGTTCGAACACAGTCCAAGAATGGAGTCGTGTGAGGGGGAATTCTGAGTGCTTGTGAGAAAATTAAAACAACAAAAAACCCAAACAACCAAAAAAAAAAAAAAACCAAACAAACAACAACAACAACAAAAAAAACACCAAGACCAGAGTCTTGTGACCTCAGTTTCTTCAAAACCACAGAACTTTCTTTTGTGTTCCTCCCAGGCGTAGAGGCGTGAGTTTACTTCAGATTATAAAGAACATGTTTTTGCCACGTGTCACTGTGATTATATTCAGCTTGAACTCCTGAGAACTTTGCTCACGTGACCATTCTTAACTCGAGAGTGTGCACCGTCTGGTGCTCTGAGTAAAGTTGGCTCTTGCCTGAGACTGCAGTATACCTTATTTTTAGGATCCATTCTCCCAGGCTCAACTGCCAGCTAGAGTGGTAAACAGACTGCTAAAATGTTAAGTCAAGTAGCTGTACATCTCTGGTATTCTTTTTTAAAAAAGAATTATTTACTTATATATATGAGTACACTGTCGCTGTCTTCAGACACACCAGAAGAGGGCATCGGATCCCATTACAGATGGTTGTGAGCCACCATATGCTTGCTGGGAATCGAACTCAGGACCTCTGGAGGAACAGTCAGTGCTCTTAGCTGCTGAGCCATCTCTCCAGCCCCGTATCTTTGATACTATAAAGAACATTCAGTTTGTTCACACAAAATAAAAGACACAAGTGGAGAAGCAAGTTACCTGAGACCTACCCAAGCAGCCTTCTGACCCTGGAGAGGGCATGAAAGGAGTGGAGAGGTCACCCAGGTTAACCGTTGTATGCCTCCACTTTGGCTCCCCTGTTTTCAGCCTGAGATAAACAACCAAAGGCACACGTGTTTCACTTCGTAGAGAAACTCTCAGCTGAACTAACTGGTTTTACTCCCTGACCAGTTCCAAAACAGAGGGGCAGGTCATGTCTCTGTGCTGCTGTTTTTAAAAGATACCTGGTGCGTATGACTGTGACTCTTTAAAAACATTCCTATATTTATTTCATATTTAATTACGGAAACATCAACTGAATAGGTGTTTTCAACGGGACAGGAAAAGCCATGCTAGGTTCCACAGCTATACCTCCGTCCTTGTAGATTCACTCCCCTGCTCTCTTACAGAACACACACACACACATTCTCAAGACCACATTACAACAGTCTTGGAGCCATCTTTCCCGGGATCATGAAGGTCCTTCCTCTACAGCACCCTGTAGCAGAGGTGGAAGAATCCGCCGAGCCCTCGGTGCGGTGTACAGGAGGTTACACATCCAGACACACTCAAGGCCGGCAGCTCTCGGGCGGCAGCTGCCCACACCTTTCAAATCGTGATCAAGAGCGGTGGGAGCAAGGACACGGTGAAAAGGAAAATGTCCGAGGCAAGTCGTAGTGAAACGTCTTAGTCTTTATTGAGAACATCTCAGTCCTTTGTCTACATGTGACAGCATTTCATGCTCAGTTCCGGCTGGGCTCGGTGAGAGGAAGCTCATGCAGGCTGTAACATGTGGTATATACATAAATATACATACAGAGAACACTGAGGATTGTATCTTAGCAACACGTTTCTTGGCTGAATTACATTCATGTAAAGTGTCCAAACTCTAAAATCAAATTAAAAGTACATAACCCAAAGCCTGGAAAAGCTAACAGCTTTTAGGGGCTTATTCCGTGAACATTCCTCAAACTGTGCTTTTAACCTACTGCGTTCCATTCAGTAGAATGGCCCATCAGTTCCTTGTGTACCATCAGCGCCTGCTGTGGCGACAATTAAGTGCTTCTGAGGCTGGGCACTTGCCATTCAAACAGCAAACAGAACGAACAGGTACTACCACAGAGACGTGGACATTCCCCCAGCGGCTGAGCGGAAAGTGCACTGAGGAGCCAGCCATGATCGGTCAGACCATGGGACGAACTCCCTCATTCATGGTCCCTGACGGGTCAGAGGCTTCCTAATTCCAATTTCCCAATGCCACATGACCCCAGTAGCCCCAGTGTGGAGCAGTTCACAGCTGCAGAGTGGGTGGCCACCCCCTCAGCCTTGGGGAGACTGTCACACGACAGATGTGCCGAGAGACAAGGACACATACAAGCTGTGCACACTGAACGCATACACTCTGCCCTTCTCCCGGTGCAGTCTGGGGAATGAGGGAGCATGAAGGGATCTTCTGAGGGGTTCCCTGATTTCGAGGACGTGACAGGTTTGAATTTCAGCTCATTTTACTTCTCTCTCTGGAGCAAAGTTCCGAGTGGAGGAGCTGACATTTCTGGAGTCTTTTGGAAGTGACAAGCTGCTCCTGCACTGTGTGTATTTACTCTTGGGGCAGGGTGACGTGCAGCTCACCCCACGTTCCTGACCCTCTGGTGGCTGCCTGCCCCTGGTGCACCTGTCTGAAACTAAAGTTTAAAAACCAAGCAGCACGTACAGTCTGGAGGCAAGAGGAGCTGGGTGATAAAATAAACAGAGAGCAATGCCTTACAAGATGGGGGCCTGCGCTCTTAGACAGGTTTTAATTACTAAAGGAAAAGCTTCGAAACAGAATGGTGAGAGACTCAGATTCAGCTTTAAAGTTGTTCTTTGGTGTCTCTCGCTAGGAGACGTGCTACCTCCTGACATCATGAGTGGCTAACGGCGTGGACGCCACACTCACGCTGCCTACATCTAAGTGGAGAGTCTCGGCTCTGCAGAAACAAGATAGCCCAGCCAAGGCTCCCGGCCACAATGTCTTCCTGCTGTGTAGCTGCAGCCCTGTGACGGCGGTCTGAGTAATCCTGAGGGATACTGCGGTATGGACTTAAAACTTCAGGTTTAGCTGCATGCTCTGAACACAGACACTCATGTTCTTCACCTGCTGAGGTAGCCAAGACATTTCCATCAGGCTCTTGGTGTGTCAAGCTTTCTGCTGAGTCTGTGACATTTAGGTCCTGGACATGAACTACCATTGTGGGGACCTTTGGGAAGAGGCTCAACGGGCTTATGTCTTAAATCAATATTTGTTTCCTTTTTGTCTGGTCACATTTGGGCTGTTCGAGCTGCCATGTCTTGAGTGCAGGGGAAGGTGGCACATGTCCCATGCCGGCTCCTCACCACAGGGTGCCTCCAGGCTCCCCCTCCTTTCTGGGCCTAGGTCAGGTCTAAGCAGGACCAGCCCCTGTAGTTTCAGATGATCTATACATGTAACCTTCACTTCCTGGTTGGGCAGCCTGTTATCTGACATGGAAAGCTAGATGTAATGCATGGTTTTTGGTGTATATGGGATATACTTTTGCTATACTTTATAACCAAAATGTACTTAAAAACAAACTAAATCATCTCCCCATCTCCATTAGGAAAAATTCGACTTAAAAACAAGAGTAAGAGCACACCAACATGTGTGTTTTTCTTTCTAGAAAGTGCAGGAGCTGTGGGGAAGGTGTGGTACTGGGGTAAAATGAGACCGTTTCTCTAAGGAGCCCCAATGCGTTTCACCCGAAGGTGGGCCTGCAATGCAGCCTGGGAGGGCTCCCTTTCAGGGGGGCAGGTGGTGATCTGAGGAGATCCAAGATGGCATGTGTCACTAGGGAGTTCTGCTAGGACCTTCATGCCTCGAAGATCAAGCCCCGCAGGACGAGAACCACGGAGACACCTACAAGGACACGACAGGGCTCCTGACACGGAGACACAAGTGGGTCTCACTTAAGCAATGACACACAGCCTCTTGAGGTCTGCTGGGAATCAGGTGGAACCCACAGTGGCTATGTTCTTATTCTGTCTCTTTCTCAAGTGTGTCAAGGACACACACACACACCTGGGTGAACAGCTCAGGGCCATAGCTGTCAGAGCTCTGGATGCAGCCGTGGTGGATGTGTGCTGTGGGATGAGCCTGCACCTTCTCTGCTCGAGGCCCTGAGGCTCTTCAGAGCAACCTGCTGGACCAGGCTAGCACACTGAGCTGACAGCCACAGCCCCTCCTCCCCCCCTCTACTCCTCCCTAATCCTGAGTGGAAGCAACAAGGCACCTGGGGCGAGTCTGAGCACAGGAGGTCCAGGTGTCCGCTCCAGGGCCCTGGGTGCCACCCTGTGCCTCACGGGTGCTCAGCAGCATCTTGGGGTTCAGCCCCAAGATACCAGGAGCACCCAGGCCTGCCTGTCGAGACACCAATGTCTGGTCTGCAGCGTTCCAAGGTTCACACTGTCCCACCAGCTTCAACCTGAATGTTTAACTTGTCAAACATGTCTGAAGCTGGAAGGGGTACCGGATAATCCGCCTTAGGTGGCGCGCTCCAAGCACGGTACCTGCTCATAACTCTTTCCATCCCGTGTGGCTCTCTGAGCGGTCAGTGGTTCCTACCCACCAGATCCCAAGGGGGGAGCAGAAGGAAGACTGTGCTCTGACTGTGGAGCAGTCCTACTGCGTGCCTCTAGATCACAAAACCTCGATGGTTAGGACCCCCGTATGATGGCCAGCCAGGACAGGCTACGGACAGATTGGGTCTTCAGTTACCTGGTAGCAAATAGAGTTTTCCATGATTTGAGCCTAACCGGGAGCATGGACGATTCTAGAGGCAGCAGAGCCTAGGTCACGGCTCTGTAGGACACAGCATCCCAGCTGCAGGGCCAGTGTGTGCCAAGGTCACACCATATCATGCTGGGGTCACCCCAGGAGAGCTGTTAAAACCTACTGTGAGAACCTAAGTGTGAAGGCCCCACGGAGAGGAGCCACGCACGGAGGTGTGCGCGGTAGCTCTCTTCTACTTCCTACCTCTAGATTCCTGTGTTCTTTCACATAGAAACGCTTTTTTTTTCTTTTGCAATTAAAATAATGTGGCATAAAAGTGACCTGACATAATTACTTCTTATTTTATAAATCTCATTCCTAGCTCTGAATAAATTATTTATTCAAGAATCTCACACAAAGTAAATTTCTATTTTCCTATACTTGAGGAAGCCCTACTCAGTAGAACTCAATGTCTAATGTAAACTGAGATATAAAGCGGTCACTGGGTAGCTCAAGAGGGGAAATGTGTGGCAAGGGGTGGTGATGGGCCCCTGTGCCCCCATGCACCCCCACTGTGCACCTGATCCCTACTCAGATGTGAGGTGCCCAGCACCCTACACATCCCCACACTGCCCTGCTGGGTGGTGAGAGGCGCCGGGGATGATGCTTGAAGTCCAGTGGTTCCCCCAGACTCCCCGTGCCGTCCCCGAGGTGCACACCTGTCCCAGGTCAGACGCAAGGCTCTGGGGGACAGTTCGGCACCACAGCCTCGCACTCTGTGCTCTCGACTCCGCCTGGCTCAGGGAGTGAAGGAGAACTGGTCCTGCTCTGTGGGCTTCTCCACCCAGGCGCCCAGCCCCGCCTTGATGAAGGCAGTGAACAGACGTGCCTTGGCAGCCTGGTACTCCTTCGCTGCCAGCTTGGACTCGTGGTAGGTGGTGGGCTTGGTGATCTTGGTGCGCAGCAGGTGGGGGGGCACCTGTGGAAGGATACACGCGTCACGTAAAGCAACTGCCAGAGCAGAGCGACGAGGAAGAAACCTAGAGGAATAGAGGAATGCTCAAAGACGAGGCTCAGGGCTGGGCTGGTTTGTGAAGGAGCAGACAGAACGTTCTCCCCTAGATGGAAGAGTGCCTAAGGCACAGTTTAACCTTAAGCAGTGGCTTGCTGGTCAGACAGATGGCTGCAGGACCGACCGGCTTCTGGCAGATCCCAGGGGATAGGGTCACCAAGATAGCATTTGTCTGTCCCCATGAGGACCGGAGAGGAGAGTTGGTTTTTTTTTTTTTTTAAGATTTATTTATTTCATGTATGTGAGTACACTGTCGCTGTCTTCAGACACACCAGAAGAGGGCATCAGATCTCATTCCAGATGGTTGTGAGCCACCCTGTGGTTGCTGGGAATTGAACTCAGGACCTCTGGAAGAGCAGTCAGTAGTCAGTGCTCTTAACCGCTGAGCCATCTCTCCAGCCCGACCGGAGAGTTTTTGTCTGTCTGAGTCCTACACTGTTGCTCTGAGCTGGCCTCATATAAGAAAGCACCCTGGCTTAGACAAGAACAAATGTTGTGCACCTTATTATCTGGATTTACGTGGGTAGAAGGGCTCTGCAGCCGAGTTCCTGACCCTGGATGAAGGGAACAGAGGCCAGTGCAGGAGTACTCACTGCCCGACTTCCTCTTTCCGATAAGCGGTCTCCTTCCCCAGTGCCGGGACAGCAGCTAAGACTCTGTCGGGAAGGGAGGAGGCTGACTCTGAGGCAGCTCTGAGGCTTGTGGGACCAGGGCCGTACCCTTAAGCTAACAACAGTCTGAAGAAATAAGATTTCTTTTGATGTCACTGTTAGGTTGAAATGAAGACTCGACGGTGGGAACCAGGAGGGATGGAAGGGAGGGAGATGGGCCCACACCCAGTGAGGGAGACTCAGTACCTTTCCGTGTACCCGCATCCAGCGACAGTACAGCGCGTGCTTACACAGGCGGGAGGGGCGGCCTAGCTCATCCTTCCCTGTTGTGGCATTGATGACCTCAATGGCCGTGTCGCCCACCGTCCAGTTGACACTGAAGTTGGGCGCCTTCCCTGGCTGCCGTGCCTCTGCATTGCTGATACCTGAAACCAAGAGGACACACGAAGTGACCAGAAGCCCTTGCTTCCCACCAAGGAGAAGGAGGGACCTGGCACAGCACACAGCTCAGAGCTGAGAGAGTACATACCAGGACAAGGTAAACCTCAGTCACAAGGAGGCTCAGCTCCCAGTACGCAGCTGTCTCTCCATGGCCCAGGAAAGAGCAGGGCTAGGAAGTCAGAATTGATACATAAATATATACCTGTCTGCTTGTCTGTGAGGGGCAAGAGTCTGATAGAGTCCTGAATCCACAGGATTTCCTATCAAGCACGAATTAGCCCTCCCTGGGGACCTACAGAGTGAGAGCCTTGCAAGGGACAGATGGGCAGGCTGTCTTAGTGTCATTCAGGTTCTATAAGTTGGAGTCAGTGGGGCTGCTCATGCATAGCATGTAGCCCTGCCACTGAAGGGCCACATATCCAGGACACTCAGTTTTACAACACAGCACTCCAGGTACATGAGGAGTGTCAGCAAGTCGTGACCAACCCCAGGCTCGATCTGACGAGTGAACGTCGTAGAAAGCCTTGACTGAGGAGACAGCACACACGTTTAGATCTGTATGCCATGCCTTATGATATAGGACATGTGTGTGCTGTAGCCCTCTTACAGGCAGGCAGGCTTACTAGGGGAAAGTGTTACAGGGACAGAAATGCAAAGGGAATCTGAAGACCGTAGAGGGCATCTCTGAGCAGGAGGATTCACCACAGCATGCTTGTTACTCAAGACTCTTAAGACTAAAGACATCTGAGAGAATGAGAGGGAAAGGTATCTGTCTCTCTCTCTCTCTCTCACACACACACACACACACACACACACACACACACACACACACAAACAAGGGGGGAGGGAAACAACACGAGAATAGGAAATCATCAAGATATGGGGCAAGCACCAAATCTATGTATAATTAGAGATGGAACACAGAAAGATATGTATGAAGAAACATTAACAAACTCTATACATTCTATGAAACCAACAAACTACAGAGCTGAGACACTCAGCAAAGCCCAAGCAGAAGAAATACAAAGAGACTCCACTGACACATGCCACAGTAAACCGCTCAGCATGAGCACGGTCAGGGAAGACGGGAGATGAGCTGGACGGTGCAGATAAGACGACAGGGCAGTGGCCTCAGAGCTCTAGAAAAGCAGAAAGCCTCCGCCAACCCAGAAAAACACTAGCTTAGCAAAATGCACTTTTAAAGATGAAAGGAAAATACGCTTTCAGATGCCCTGATGCTGAACAATTAATTCCTCATCAGAAGACTCTGAAAAGAAGTGAGAGAGGTCTTTAGTCCAAGGGGAGGTGACAGCAAGTGGGAATCCAGACCCACAAAAAGGGAAGGGGGTGGAGGGACACCTCATCATTTAAATACCTTTAAATGTTAAAAGAATTATGAAATGAAAGTAACTGTGTGACATTTTTAGTACACACAAACAATCAAATTGTGATAATAGCACAAAGGCTGAGGGGAAAGGAAATGGAGCATCTATTGTAAGAGTCAGGGGGATGTCTCTGTGTGAAGCGGGAGAGTAACACATGAGGGCAGGCTGTGGTACATTCGGGATGAATATTATAAACCCTTTAAGCTTATTAAATCTATAAAACCAAAGTAACAGCTGAAAAAGTAAAGAGGAGCTAAAATATGATCATTAAACACAATTACTATTGTGGTAAGAGAAAATGGGAAAGGGTAGCAAGGAACACTGGATCAGATGGGAAATAAGCAGAAAAAAAACAGAGTTAATGTAATCACGGTAAAAGTAAATGTTCAAACACCTCGGGGAAAGGAAGGGATTGTCGCATTTCAAACAACAAGACATTAGACAGGATATATCACTAATCAGGAGAAAGCTGTGGTCACAGGCAGATCACAGAATGAAGGACATTCCCAGAGTTAAAGGTCACCTTACAGTGATAAAGGAGGTTGTTCACTAAGAGAAGCCAGCAACCCTAAACTAAAATACATGAAATAAAGACTTAAGTTAGGAGGAGAGACAGACAACTTATGATCCTAGTAAAGAGGCAGTCAATGTCTTTGTCTCCTGAGCGGACACGTCTGGTAGATCCATCAGTGAGAATGGCAGTCATGACAAAGTTGGTCAGCTTGG
Organism: Rattus norvegicus; assembly: GCF_021556685.1. NCBI lineage: Eukaryota > Metazoa > Chordata > Mammalia > Rodentia > Muridae > Rattus > Rattus norvegicus. The sequence goes on along the minus strand of NC_141553.1, from coordinate 12,107,898 downwards.
TGGAGCTGACATTATAGATCACTCTACCTAAAAACAACCGATACACATTCTCTTCCGGTTCTCACAGAACATTTATAAAGAAAGCTTTTAAAAAGTATATTATGCAGGTGGTAGTGGTACACACCTTTGATCCCAGAACTTAGGAGGCAGAGGCAGTAGGGTATCTGAGTTCAAGGACAGTTTGGACTACAGAACAAGTTCCAGGACAGCCAGGGATATACAATATATAGAGAGACTGTGCCTTGAAAACACTATGTGTGTGTATGCATATATATAATAATGTATACATATATATGTAGATATTGTATACGCATGTACATGACAGAACATACATGTGGTCAGAGGACAGCCTGTGGCAAATGGGTCCTCTCCTTTCACCATGTTTACTCAGAGGATCCAACACAGGCCATCAGGCTGGGCAGCAAGCGTCTTTAACTGCTGAGCCATCCCACCAGCTCAATACAGAACATCACCGCATTGCAAAAGAAGTCTGAAATTGGTAACACAGTTTTGCAAACCCCTCTAGTACTCTAAAGTAAAAAGCACACTCGTGAATAACCTGTAGACAAGGAGTTTTGAAATAAGTGAAAATGAGAACACGACATAACGATATTTATAAATACTATAAAAGCAGTTCAAGACAAAGGCCTCTGCTAGCACCGTGAAGGACTAGAGAAAGAGCAAGTAACACGGTGTGTGTGCAGAAAATAAAATAATGAAGATGGAACAGAAGTAATTAATATGAAAAACAGAAAGTAACAGGGAAAATCAATGAAAGCAGAACTTATTTTTAGAGAAGATCAAAAGAATTGGTGCTGCTGGTTAGGCTGACGGGAGAAAGAAGAGGTGAACCACTGTCTCAGGGTTTCTACGGAACACCCTGACCTTTCCTCTTTGGGGAGGAAAGGGTTTATTCTTCCACACCACTGTTCACGTCAGAGGAAGTCAGGACAGGAACTCAAGCAGGGCAGGAACCTGGAGCATGAGGCGGAGGCCATGGAGGGCGCTGCTTACTGGCTTGCTCACCATGGCTTGCTCAGCCTGCTCTCTTACAGATGGCTCCACCCACAATGGGCTGGGCCTTCTCCATCAACGTTTATTAAGAAAATGCCTTACAGGCTGGCCTACAGCCCTATTCTATGGAGGCATTTTCTCAATTGAGGCTCCCTCCTCCCTGATGACCCAGGCTTGTATCAGGTTGACATAAAGCTAGCCAGTACAATCATCAATGGGACACAGTGTACCTAGAGGTGCCACAGAGATCAATATCAGGAACACATTTACACCTACATCTCACAAATCAGATGAATTGCACAGATTTCTTGAAGATATAAATCATCAAGCTGACCCAAAGACAAAGATTAAAGAAGTAACTGACATTTAATTTGTAATTTCCTGTGGCTGGAGAGATGGCTCAGTGGTCGTGGGTACTGCCTGCTCTTCCAAAGGATCTGGGTTCAATTCCCAGCCCCTACATGGCAGCTCGCAAATGTCTGTAAGTTCAGTTCCAGAGAACCCAACGCCCTCATACAGACACACGTGCAGGCAAAACACCAATGCACATAAAATAAAAATAACTCTTCCAGAAAACAGATGGGAAAGAGCTGCATCCCAACTCAGTTTATGCCTGACAGACACTAACTACAGTAGCCTTGCAGCCCAATGTGGTAACGTACACCAGTAATCCCAACACTCGGGAGGCTGAGGCTGGAGGAGCAAGGCAAGAGTTCCAGGTCAGAGCGGGCTACACAATAAGGCCTGATAAGAAAGTAACGGGAGGAGGAGTGAGTGGGAGAGAGAAAAGCGGAAGAGAGGAACCCTTACACACTCTCTAGAACTTTTCAAAACAGAGTTTGGTCACAGACAGACATGACTACATACAAAAAAAAAAAAAAAAGGTGATGTGAGACATCAGAAGAACGGGCACTGCTCTAAAGGAAAGTCTCACGGGCGTCAGCGTGTACAACTGGCCTGGTGTTATCCAGCAGCTGTCAGCATGGCTGTAAGTAAACAGGGCACGGGCAGGGTTCTTGACAAGAGTTCTGAGCCTACCCAGCATTCTAACCACTAAAATGGCTTCCTGACATGTGTGGAGGAAAGTGATCTCATTCAAGCTCTGCTGGACAGCTCGGCCTCTTGGCCTGCTTACACGTTAGTCACTAATCACATCGTCTTCTCCGAGGACAGCACCCTTTGCACTTTCTCACATGGATCCTTGCTTCTGACTCATCTCAGGATCTGCAAATGCTTCTCCCTGGGTTTGTTGTTCAGCTACCCACTGCTGAATGGAAGCTATCGAGACGGTTCCTTTTCTGAGGGAGGAGGTATGAATGTCCACTTAGCTGCAACTCGTGGGAATCCTCTGACCAGAATGAAGTTGGGTTGTGTGTGTACGAATGGCTGTCTGTGCTGTACCATCTTCCCTTCCAATTGTGTGATAAACCAGAAGGAAGGGTCATTGTTGCGTGAATCCTGTGCACTGGGCCTGCAAGATTCACACTAAAGAAAAATGGTCAGTTAACTAAGACATGAAACTCTAAAAGGGCAGACTCTCCTCCCTTTATATTTTAAGTTAAGTAAATTGCCATCTTTAACAAAAACAGAGCAAATAAGGCAAAAAGAAGACAGCTAGCCCGAGGTCCTGATCTAACCATACACTTTATCTGGGCAGAAGGCTGGACACGGTCATGCAAGTGCATTTCCCGTCTCCAGGGCTGACACACTGTGAGGGCGGACACCCATGAGCAGCTTCTCTCTCTGGGGCTGCTAAGTGAGAAGTAGGGTAATGAGCTGATCATAGGCCACTGCGCGGAGACAAATAAAAGCGGGAAGGACTTGGCGGTAATGAGAGTCCCTAGTGGCTGTAAATTAAGTGTGCTAAATAAGAACTTTTAACACAGAACTGCAGAGAAACTTGTGAATTGGCCTAATAATGGATTCAACTAAAAAACTCGGGAGAGCTGCCCTGGAGGCTTTCTCATTTTTACTTCAAAGGCATGCTCTACTAGGTGCCTCCCCCACTGACTGATTCTATATGCAACGGTCAATACAGATATGTATATTACTATGGGTTTGTGTTTTAGAAATTATTATTAGTCCTTATTAGTAGACTAAGGGGAATTCACTAGTCTTTATTCTGCAAACTGAATACCCCGTCCCTTCCTTCCAGCGGACCTGAGCTGAGGACTTCATGGAAGACAAGTGCTCTACCACTGAGCTACCCCGCTTAGCCCTAAGGACGAACTGTAAGGGAAGCCATGTTCCAGGTACCTGCCCATGGTAGTCCAGAGAGCCTCCAGACATGGGAGGGAGCCTCCAGACGGGAGTAGCCGTGTCCAATCCCTTAAGCAGGAGCAGAGGAGCTGGGACTGCCGCTCTTACTTTCTTTACAAAGCAGAGGTTTGGTTGCTGCTTGTGAACCTGTCAGGATGAGCAGTCACTGCCCTGCTGCAGGGGGAGTAGTGCTTCCCCAGGGCCTGGCCGTCCTCCTGTTCCCCCAGAGTCCCTCACGCACAGGCTGCACTCCTAGGAATCGTATACCCATGCCCCCTTGTTTGCCCATTCTTGTGACAATGCTGCCCTTAAAACTAGCACCAAGGGAGCCCAGTCCACCAACACGGGCCTAGCAGCCTGTCTGTCACCCAGGCTCTAGCGCCCTCACGTGGGAGAGTCCTTTCCTCTTGTACCTCAATGAGCCTTGGACAATGGTGTTGGCCAGTGGAGGATCAGAGTCGGGGAAGCTACTGGACAGGAGCTGACACCAGGCTGCCCTGAAGCACGCAATGCTAGTTTCACTATGCAGCTAGCAGCAAAGAGCTGCTGGGAAAGCTGGCGAGGTCTCTGTTTCCGACCACTAGAAATGAAGCCAGGGAGATGATGGCTCAGGAGGTCAGGTGCTGGTCCCACAGGCATGAGGGTGAAGATCCGAGTTCAGATCCTCAGCCCCCACATGAAAAGCTGGCTGTGGCAGCACATGCCTGAGACACAAGCCACCACTAGGAGCAGCTGAGGCCTGCAAAACCGAAGCTCGGAGCGCACCAGGACGTTCTCAATGACCCACTTTCACAGGGAAGTAAAGATTAACTCTCACTTCAAATGTGACTGCACTGCAGACGAGCAAAAGAAAACAAAGGCAGCATTCGGTGACAGATCTCCTATCATGATTCTGAACTTTAGGTCACCTTGTCTTAGTGAGTCCAATTATCCTGTGCTCTGTGTGTGTGTGGTGTGTGTATGTGTGGTGTGTGTGTGTATGTATGTGTGTATGTGTGAGTGGTGTGTGGTGTGTGTGTATGTGTGTGTGTGAGTGGTGTGTGGTGTGTGTGTGTGTGTGTGTGAGTGGTGTGTGGTGTGTGTGTGTGTGTGTGGTGTGTGGTGTGTGTGTGTGTGTGTGTGAGTGGTGTGTGGTGTGTGTGTGTGTGTGAGTGGTGTGTGGTGTGTGTGTAGTGTATGTGAGTGGTGTGTGGTGTGTGTGTGTATGAGTGGTGTGTGTGTGTGTGTATGTGGGGTGTGTGTGTGTAGTGTGTGAGTGTTGTGTGGTGTGTGTGTAGTGTGTGTGTGTGTGGTGTGTGTGTGAGTGTTGTGTGGTGTGTGTATGTGTGTGTGTGAGTGGTGTGTGGTGTGTATGTGTGTGTGTGAGTGGTGTGTGGTGTGTATGTGTGTGTGTGAGTGGTGTGTGGTGTGTATGTGTGTGTGTGAGTGGTGTGTGGTGTGTATGTGTGTATGTGAGTGGTGTGTGGTGTGTGTGTGTATGTGTGAGTGGTGTGTGTGTGTGTATGTGGGGTGTGTGTGTAGTGTGTGAGTGGTGTGTGGTGTGTGTGTGTGTGAGTGGTGTGTGGTGTGTGTGTGTGTGTGTGTGTGTGTGTGTGTGTGTGTATGCCGTTACTCCACAGATAACAGGGGAGGAGGCAGGGTCTCTCAAACACAACACTAACTGTAGGAGCTGAGCATTACACCACATCTGCTCATCTCAGCAAGAGGCTGACAGAAGTCCACTGATAACCCAGTGGTCCCTCTGTTCAAGCCACTTGTCAGACGTAAGATAAGACTCTAGAGAACTCATTGCAAAGGCTCTGCTATGATGGGCGGAGACTAAGACTGGGGTCCCATTAATTAGGGAAGATAGCAACTTCTCTGATTGCTTTTGTTTCTGGTGACACCCACTGAGGTATCTGCTTCCGTTTTCTTGACTGCTAAGGGCTGTGGGAGCAGGCGTGTCTACCTGCCCTCCACTCAATCCCTGGGCCACTCGACTTTCCGTGGGCCGTCCCTTGCCAGCCTCACAGGCCTAGTCCTGTGCTGTCCTTACTAAAACAAAGCAGCAGCAGCCCCCTGCACTGCTATTCCCAAAGGAAAACATCTCAAGCGGCCTGCACCTCACAATGACCCAGGGGCTGTCTGGTGGTTCAGCTCTGAGTCACACTCTGCCTCTTGAAGCTGGGCCATACTTGCGTCTTTCTCATCCAGAGGATCAGAAAAGGCAGCTGGTCCATCCCAGTAACCGAGGCACACAGCTGCCAACAAGACAGTCACCAGGGGCGTGGCCCAGGCTCCCTTTGCCATCTGCAGAGTCAACTGGGTTGACCGCATTGCAGGTGCGGTCTCTGGGATGGCAGATAGGCCATGGGCAGGGCCTGGGAAAATGAAGGATTATGAGAGGCCTTGGGGAGCACAGGGGCACTGAGGGCAGAGGTGAACATTTCCTTTTGCACACGTTAGTAACTTGATATTCTACCCTACAGATATGTGTCATTACAGCTTTACACATATATGAATTTCATATGTATAAAACATGAACAAACACATCTGAGTTTTATGAATGAGGTCTACTTCAGATTTCACTGACTGAGGGAAAGTGGCTTACATGGTCTGTTCAGCTACTCTGGGGCATCTGTGTGCCCTGGATCTGTGGATGAATAAGGCAGTGACACCTAGAGCTAAGCTCTTGCTGCTTCGGATCCGGGTGGACTGTGCTCAGCCCAGATGCAGCTCCTGCTGACTGAGCTCAGGCCAAAGTGGACGGACCTTTCAGAGCTGAGGCCCGGGAGGAGGTTAGGTCATTGGGCACACACCCTCAGAAGGGATCAGTGTTCTCACAGAGCCCTCTTAGGTCCTGGACAGCAAGTTCTTATAAACAGGGATCCTGACCCTTACCTCGTTCTCTTGTCATGGGTTCATTTCTCTGCTTCTCTGCCCTCTCTCTCAAATGTGTGTGTGTGTGTGTGTGTGTGTGTGTGTGTGTGTGTGTGTGTGTGTGTGTGTGTGTAGGCAGACAGAGACAGACAGAGAGAGACAGAGAAGGAGGGAGACAGACAGGCAGACAGGCAGACAGGTTGTGTATGTGCCTGTGGAAGTCAGAAGAGAAATGAGGTTATCTAGACCTGGAGGTATAGGAGGCAGTGAGCCACCATGTGGGTGCTGTGGGTGCCCTTAACTGCTAAGCCATCTCTCCAGCCGCACTGTGGGCTCTGCGTGCATTCCTCTCTCTGCCGTGATGCCTTCCTGTCCCATAGGAGCTAGATGCTGAGTGATGAGGCCTCTGAGCTTGGACTTTCAGTCTCCAAAGCTGTGAGCTAAACAGACATCTCTTTTTAAAACATCTACCGTCAAATACCTTGTTGTCGCAGTAGCTAAGGAAATACTCTTCCTCCACGTGCGCCACACTGAACGTTTCCCGACTCATGGGAAACTCATGCCCTGACAATACTCCAAAGTTCAATCTAACCATCCGGTCTTACGAGTGAAAAAGAATATTTAGGGAGCAGGGAGCTGCAATATTTGATCCTAGATACCTTTCATCTTTCCCCTTCCCTTTTCTTTCCAATGCTCTGACAGACATGCTGTCAAACACAAGTTCACACTGCTTTCTTGAAGTTAAAGATAAGTGAGTAGCAGGGCACCGAGACAGAGGACACATGCACCCTCCCCCCACAAAAGGGCATTTTTTAGTTTAGGATACGATTTTAGTTTTGAGCTTACAGGAGTAAGTAAAATGTTATTTTTTTAAAAGAGTAAAAATACCTTAACTGTGTCCTTTTAAATAAGGGTGGGCTTAGAAGTTAGGACCTTTGAATTCAAAAGCTCCTGTTCACTTTACTGTTAGCCACTGACACTCTAAAAAAGAAAAGAAACCAGGAATAAAGGTGTAAAGGGCAGGAGAGGCACCAGGGAAGACAGGCAAGTGGTCAGCGCAGCTGCCCCACGTGTCACAGAGGCAGACAGATACCAGCAGCGACTGGGATAGCATCTGAGTGAGGGTGGGTAGCTGCCAACGCCCAGCCTGGCTGGTCTGGGAAGAATGCCTAAGTCTTTGCCCCTGGGGCAGGAATGAATACAAGGTATATGAGAAAGCACAGAGGTGTCAGGCTTCTGCAACTTCTGTAGCACAACTGAGGACAGGCATTTATCTTGGAGAAGGACTGCCTTAAAAGGCCCTGGAGCCCAGGCCAAGAGGCTCAGACAAGGTCTTGTTCCCCTCTCAAGGGCTTTGCTGCTGCCTGGCAGCCATGTGCTGGCTCCTGGTGGGGCGTTTAACGTGTAGGACCGACCCTGTGAGCTCAGGGCACAGAGGTAGGAGGTGACGGATGGACGGACGGACGGACGGACAAGACGGTACTTGCCGCTGAGCAGGGGCTTGTTGAGGGTGTAGAGCGGTGGCAGGTCCTCTATGTTGGAGATCCGCTGGTACATGGCCCTGGAGAGGTGGTCCCCGTGGTACAGGCTGCCCAGGATGATGCTGGAGAAGTAGATGGGCTCCACGAAAATGCTGAGCAGGGCCCCCTGGATGCCCACCACGTTCCAGCTGCGGGAGAAGGAAGCACATGTCAGGAGCTATGGCTACGGCATCCCATACAGACCGCACAGAGACTCAAGGCCTGCGCTCGCTGGGAGGGACGGACTGCGAAAGGCGAAGATGCCTGCAGTGAAAACTGCTGACTCGGCAGCTCAGGGTTTAAACGAAACTTTATTTAAAAATTACCTTATAGTGTAATAATTTCTGGTCATAGTCTTATAGTTTCTATTGCTGTGATAAAATGTCATGACTAAAAGCAACCTGGAGAGGAAAGGGTTTATTTCATCTCAAAACACGGGGAAGTCACAGTCCATCACTAAGGGAGGGCAGGGAGGGAAATCAAGGCACAACGCAGCAGAGGCCATGGAGGAATGCTGCCTACTGGCTTGCTCTCCATGCTCGCTTACATCAGCTATGGCCACCTGCCTAGAGGAACTGCCCACTTTAGGCTCGGCCCTCCCATGGCAACCTTTAATCAAACAGATGCCCTAAGGCTTGCCCATAGGTCAATCTTACCACAACATTCTTTCAATTACGATTCCCTCTTTCCAGCTATATTTAGGTTTGTGTAAAGTGGACAAAAACTAGCATATTTCCCCACGACAGCATACTTTCTGGAGGTTTTTTTTTCCTTAAGAGGTATTAAGAAGCCACATGTTTGTTGTGAAACACTTGAGGGAAATTTCATAAGGGTAAACATATATATTTGCCTACTTCTAATAAAATGGCTGCTCAGTCAGGGAACAAGTATCCTGATCCAGGGCTACAGCCTCATGTGGAGCTCCTCTGAGGGTGTGTGTGTGTGTGTGTGTGTGTGTGTGTGTGTGTGTGTGTGTGTGACAATGGTGGTACATGCACTGGAGACAGAGACGGTGACACCACCTGGCAGTTACCACACCACAGTCTGCCATCTGCAGGGCAGCCCTCTGACACACTGCTGACCTACTATGTGTCTGCTCTCTTTACCCAGAGACAAGAGAAGCAGGGCAACCTGGAAACCACTGCATACCGAGCAACCTTTGTGTGTGTCACATGGGATGGAAGAGGACGGGAGAAAACACAGCCCAGGGGCTAAACAATAAAGCAGCCAAACGACAAACAAACTCTGAGATGAGGAGTAGGAGAGACTGCCCACGGAGGAGGCACCAACTTTAGGGAAGGTTCCTTGAGCTGACTGATCCTGAGGTGAGCCCCAAAGGGAAGGGGTGCAGAAGGATATACTCTAGCCTTTGGGATGAGGGACTGGGGACAGGTGGGGGTAACCATGGAGAGGTTGGGGTAACCAGAGGGCGGGGTTGATGTGAGTGGCCAGGAGCCACTAGGGAAAGGGTAAGATCCTAGGCAGGTTCTGGAGGACTTAGGGCTTGGAGTAATTTAATCCTGTCTGACACAGGTGTCTATGGAGAGACACTGACTAGCGCTGCAATTTAGAAAGTAATACCATCAGTACAGGGGAGGAGACCCAAGGAGAGAGGGCCTCTGAGATACAGGGGTACATGTGTCAGAAGCAAGAGTCAATGTAAGAGGCAGTGATGCAGCAATCATCAGCTGATGTGGAAAGAGGACTCCTGATGGGAAGAGGACTCCTGACTGGAGGAGGAGGACCCCTGACTGGAAGAGGAGGACCCCTGACTGGAAGAGGAGGACCCCTGACTGGAAGAGGAGGACTCCTGACAGGAATAGGAGGACTCCTGACTGAAAGAGGACTCCTGACTGGAATAGGAGGACTCCTGACAGGAATAGGAGGACTCCTGACTGAAAGAGGACTCCTGATGAGAAGAGGAGGACTCCTGATGAGAAGAGGAGGACTCCTGACTGGAAGAGGAGGACTCCTGACTGAAAGAGGACTCCTGATGAGAAGAGGAGGCCTCCTGATGAGAAGAGGAGGACTCCTGACTGGAAGAGGAGGACTCCTGATGGGAAGAGGAAGACTCCTGATGGGAAGAAGAGGAGTCCTGACTGGAAGAGGAGGACTCCTGATGGGAAGAGGAAGACCCCTGACTGGGAGAGGAGGACCCCTAATGGGAAGAGGAAGACTCCTGATGGGAAGAAGAGGAGTCCTGACTGGAAGAGGAGGACCCCTGACTGGGAGAGGAGGACTTCTGACAGGAAGAGGAGGACTCCTGACTGGAAGAGGACTCCTGATGAGAAGAGGAGGACTCCTGATGAGAAGAGGAGGACTCCTGATGGAAGAGGAAGACCCCTGACTGGAAGAGGAAGACTCCTGATGGGAAGAGGAAGACCCCTGACTGGAAGAGGAGGACTCCTGACTGGAAGAGGAGGACCCCTGACTGGAAGAGGAGGACTCCTGACTGAAAGAGGACTCCTGACAGGAAGAGGAGGACTCCTGACTGGAAGAGGAGGACTCCTGATTGGAAGAGGAGGACTCCTGACTGGAAGAGGAGGACTCCTGACTGGAAGAGGAGGACTCCTGACTGGAAGAGGAAGACTCCTGACTGGATGGGCACCGTATGCCCAGGTGACATCCTGTTGAACTGAAGGAGGAATGGAAGGCAGATGGGTACTTCATGGCTCACAGCTAGTAAGCAACAGGGAGGACTCCACATAAGCAACTGCTGAGCTGCACTTGGGTAGATCTGCACCCAGTCATGCTTTAGCTATGCCTCCCCACCCTTCCCCCACTGCTCAGGTCCTCAGATCTCAAATCCAGACTAAGGGCTAACATAGCTATTAACATACCAAAGCAGATGCTGGCTGTTGGCTCTCCCAGCATCCCTCAGTCCCTACCTGTTACAGTCCTCCTGGCTGGGCTGCCCTTCTCCCAGCTGCTCTTTCCTATGTAACTTAGCCATTTTGGCACTGTGGTCCTTTTCTGGCATCTTGCCCTCTTGGACTGTTCCTTGTTCCCCTCTCTCCCTCTCTTCTTCCCATCTCCTCATATGGTTCTGCCTAGTAGGCTAGTTGGTCATGTTCTGTCTGGACTCTCCCAGATGACTCTGGCTATGTCTCCCTCACATCTACAATAGTCCTTCTCTTCTACCATACCCAGGAGCAGCCATGTCCGACTTCGGTTTCTTCTTTTCATTCAAGGCCAACCCAGCATTAACCTGATTTTTCCCTTCTGTCCCAGCAGATCTTAGGACTCCACTTTAGGAACAGATCGACCTCTGACTTATGGCAAAACCTCAGCTACACCAGGGGCAAATAACACCACTCTTGCCCTACCTGTTTGTGCCCTCTTCTGAGGGAACCAGAGGTCTGGCCCTCAGTCTCTCCCTGTAGCAGCTGGCACAGCCCTGGGAAGATGTTGGCTGGTCTAGTCCACTCCCTTCCAGGAAACCCCAAAAAGGTCCTCAGAAAACAGCTCATGCCCAACAGGCCAACTTTTCTTACCAGCTCCTCTCAAGCTTCAGCCCAGGCTCCAGGTCGGCTGCTCTCCCTGCTTCAGCCTAGAGGACTGGGCACACAGGTGCCTCCCACTGAGCTCCCTCACAAGCCTTTTACATAACTTAAGCTTCTAGTTTCTATGACCTCCCTCAGCCCACAAAGAAGGCCGACATGCTGAATGGACAACCCGTAGTTCCTGGGATGTATTCTTTCTACCCTCCAAAAAGGACATTAAAACAGCCTTCCCCATCCTTAGAGAACTTCTGAAATGATTCAGCTCTTGGAGGCCCAAGGGCTCCTTTCGGATGCAGATGAGAGGCCTGCTGATTTAGAAACTTAAGCAGAACTTAGTCCCCTGGGCAGCAATGCAGAATCTTGCAGAAACCAGCATCTGTCAGGAGTCATTAATTCTGAGCACACACTGCCTAGAAGATCCCAGGAGCTTCTGGAGCTCTGAGGCACTGGGCAGAAGACAGAGCCCTTCCTTCAGCCAGCTCTCCTGAAAGGCAGGCTCATGCCAATCAGCCTTACAGAGAATAGTTACTCTCACTTCCCCAGACCACAGACCACAGGGCAAGGGCATCACAGATACAGCCAGATTCCAGGGGGCAAAGCAGCACCAAGTAACACACACACTCAACACACATCTACAGACAGACGCCTGCCCAGTTTCTGCCTGGGCCAGGGCGCTGGATGAAGAGCTTCTCTTTTCAGGCCCCGGGAAGGGGACTCATTTGTCACTACAAGGCCAGGAGGTTGCCCCACCTCCTGGCTTTAGGCCTGTCGTGCGGGGTTCAGGACTGGTCTGTGGCTTTTTTGTTTTGTCTCCCTAGGTTATTGTTTGAAGATGGACTACAGTGTTGTCAGCTGAGTCCACTGCAGAGCCTAACCTGGCCCTGAGCACCCAGGGACACTGACCGGAGGACAGACAACAAGACGAACACTGACCTGTGCGTGATACTTTCCGCAACCCTTGCTCAGTGAGTCTCCTTTCTCTCTGCCCCCATGTCACAAGTAACCTTCAGAGAAAGGCACTTACAACCTTCAAAATAACCCTGCATGCATTGCGGCTCTTCCAGGAGCCTCCCATGCCTCTGCAGAAGTCTCCTTCCCCATCCATGAAGCAGCCCTGGCCTGCTTACCTCTGTCCTGAGCAAGTGAATGTGCCGAACAAGCCTCCTGCCTGCACCTGGATCTGACTTTCCCTGTGTCCTTGGTCGGCAGCGCAGGCCATAGACTTAGGTCTCTTCTCAGGGCCTCACTGTCCTAAGGACAACCCTTCTGGGGCTGCCCTCGCCATCTGGCAAGCTGAACGCTATGGTCATCTCTAGTGCCTCCTTCCCATCCTCAGCCTAGGCCAGCTCTCTGTGCTCTTCTACAGGAGGAGCAAGTGGCCTCTGCCCAGCACATCCATTCAGATCTGCAACAGCCCCTTTGTCTTAGACAGTAGCGGGAAGTCAGTGCTCGAACAGTGCAGACAGACAGTCTTAAACAGCACCGGGAAGACGTCCTCAAGTATCCCTCATAAATGACGGGGACTTAGGACTTTCTTGGGGACCACCAGCAGTCAGTTCCATCACTAGATCTAAGAAGGAACAGGCAGGAGTCCTTTAGGCTGAAGCATCAGAGGGGTAGACAGCAAAAGAAGCTGGGTAGAAACGTGAGGAGGCTCTCCCGCAAAGGTAACTTTAGGCTGGAGAGACAGCTCTGCAGTTGAGAGCACTCACTCGGGACAGGAGCTCAGGTCCCAGCTCTCACGTCAGTGCTCACGACCTCTTGTAACTCTACCTCCAGGGGATCCAATGCCCTTTCCTGGCCTCGGAGTCACCGTCAAGTTTATAGTCTTCCTTCATACAGATACACATACACACTCATAAGTGAAAATAAATGTTAAATATTAACTATTATATACAATAAGTACAGGTTTTAATATGCTTATAATTAAATAAAATAGTATTTATTTATTTATTTAATTGTCATTTGTTTACTTATTTATTTATTTATTTTTCTTTTTTTCTTTTTTCGGAGCTGGGGACCGAACCCAGGGCCTTGCGGTTGCTAGGCAAGCGCTCTACCGCTGAGCTAAACCCCCAACCCCTACTTATTTATTTTTAGACAGGGTCTCACTATGCAATTCAGCTTTGAACGAAGGATTCTCCTACTTCAGCCTACTGACAGCTGGGATTGGGTATACACCACCATACCTGGCTTGTAATTTTCATTAACTGAATTTAAATAAATTTGACTACAGATCTATGTAAGTGGGTATAAAATATACAAAGACGTAATCTGTGCTACGTGAGAGAGTGTGAGGGCGTGAAGCTAGAAAGGAGGAGTTTTCGTACATATCTGAAGTCACATCACTGTCAGTCTAAAACAGAATGCTATGATGTTACGATGCTTTATGTGATCAGAATCATAAGCTCCAGGGTGCAGAGATGGCTCGGAGTTTAAGAGGTACTGCTGTTCTAGAAAGCCTAAGAATGGTTCCCAGCATCCACATCTAGGGGCTCACAACTGCCTGTAACTCCAGCTCCAGCTGTATTCAACATCTTCACACACACCTGCACAGACATGCACACACATACACACACACACGCACAGAGGCACACATGCACAAAGGCACACACACACACACAGAGGCACACACACACAGCACACACACACAGCACACACACACATACACAGAGGCACACATATATACACAGAGGCATACATACACACAGAGGCACACACACCCACTCACACACACACACAGAGGCACACACACACAGCACACACACACAGCACACACACACATACACAGAGGCACACATATATACACAGAGGCATACATACACACAGAGGCACACACACCCACTCACACACACACAGAGGCACACACACACAGCACACACACACATACACAGAGGCACACATATATACACAGAGGCATACATACACACAGAGGCACACACACCCACTCACACACACACAGAGGCACACACACACACACACATACATACACACACAGAGGCACACACAAACAGAGGCATGCACACATACCCACACCCACACACATATACATATTTAAACAAAAACCTTAAAGCCACAAAGGAAGCTCTGTAGCAAATAAAAAAAAATGATATTCCTATGAGGCTATTTTAAAAGGCAGTAAGAGAGCAAACCAGTAAATCAATAAAAGGAGAAATAAAATTACACTCACACAGAAATAACAAGGTGAGCCTTCCCTACCCAGACTGTTTTAACTGTTAATGGACGAGACTTCCCTGATGAATGAGAGTGACAAACGGGTTAATAACATAAGGGTGAATTCTATCTTAGGAGATTTACTTCAGCGCGGAGGACACGGGTATTGCTGAAAGTGAGTGGATGAGAGACGATTCCTGCAAGAAAACCAAGTGAGCAGGAATAATTAGATAACAGAGATTTTTAAATTAAACTCTCGGAAGAGACAAAAGATAGAATATGATGATAAAGGGCTCAATTTACCAGCAAGACAACACATCGACGGGCCAGCAAAGTAGCTCAATGGGCGAGGGCTCTACAACCTGAGCTGACCCCTGGGATCCACAAAGTAGAAGGAGAGAATCAACTTCTGCGAGTAGTCCTCTGACTTCCTCATGCACCGCCTGCCAGACAGACACACAAGGGTGCAAAATGGCAACGGCATCAGACAGCAAGCCACAGAACAACTTCTGGATATGTGAGGCCTCGAGGAGGAATGGACGGCAGCAGAATAAGGTTAGGGAATGCCAACACCCACTTTGGCTATACCCGTGTCAGAAGGAAGAGCGAAGTGGAAGCAATAGCTTTAGAACACTGTAGACCGTCTGGGCCTGACACACAGAACACCCCACCATCATAGTGACAGATGCACAGGCTTCCCAAGTGCATCGAGAACATTCTCAAGGGCAGACCACACATCAGCCTCAAAACAAACTTTACAGAACTCAAGAAAAATTAAAGCGTACAAGTATCTTTCTATAGAGTAAAGGTATAAATTGGTATAAAAATGCAGATTGAAAAATTAAACATATGGAAATGAAATGCCATGCTCCGAAGGCACCAGCAAACCAAAGTCTCAGGAGAACTTACAATGCATGAAAATAAAAGCGAACACACAATGCATGAAAATAAAGGCGAACACACAAAAGCAAAGTCTTATGCAATCTCCAGAAGCCCAGAAAGCAAACAACTCAGAGAAAAAAAAGAATGAGGTTTAAGGGTCCTGCTGGCTGATTGTAAAGATATCAAAATAGTTTAAATGGCTAGTAATCAAAGCACTGTGATCCTGGCTTACAAATGTACAGTGCAACAGAATAGAAGGGACTGTCTACAGACAAGCTGTCATACGTACGCACGCACATACACACACACACACACACACACACACACACACAGAGTCAGACACACAGAGACAGACACACACAGAGACAGACGGACAAACACACAGACAGACACACAGACACACAGAGACACACACACACAGACACAGACAGACAGGCACACACACACACACACACACACACACACACACACACACACACACCCCATCTGGACAACAGGAAGAATAAACATTGCACAGCAGGCACAGACAGCAGTCCACTCAACCTGGAGGTTTGAAGGAGCATGTAAGCTTTATGTAAGCTGTGGGTTTCAGCTAGGTATGCTCAATTGGTCCAAAATCTCAAACACTCCTGGTCCTCATTTTTCTTCTCTTTAGCTAGGCATTGCCCAACTTGCACCATGCTTAGGAAGAATGGTCCAAGGCACAGGTATGATGAACCCAGCTCCCTATGAAATCCGCTTCAGAGAAAAACCGGGGCAAAGTGCTCATGACAGTTGAAAAGATGAGTGGTTCTACGTGATGACTAGGTTTCATGCTATACTGTGAGATGTGTCTCCCTGAGCTTGTTAGGACATATCGGGTTGGGCATGTGACTCGTCTGATGTGAAGGAGACAAAAGGCACACGCACGCTATGTCTATGTCAACTCCAAACCTTCTGGGTGGCCAGTCAATCCAGAACTGCTTACCCTGGTGCTACAGGGTCGTGTTCTGAAGGGAGAGGCTTGATTTTATACACGTTGACTTACGTTAGCTGAAACAGAGAGAGAAGAGCTGCTGGAGCTTGTACTGGCACCTGAGGAAAGAGATTTCTAAAATCTGACCTGGATCTAAGCTCCCAAGAGAAGCGGCTTCCCAGGCACGTGATAACTAGAGCACTGTGTTCACCGAGCTCTCTCCCCGGCCTGGGATGCCTCACGTCGTTCTAGC
Source organism: Rattus norvegicus (assembly GCF_021556685.1). Classification (NCBI taxonomy): domain Eukaryota; kingdom Metazoa; phylum Chordata; class Mammalia; order Rodentia; family Muridae; genus Rattus; species Rattus norvegicus. The sequence goes on along the minus strand of NC_141553.1, from coordinate 12,091,479 downwards.
TGGTAAAGATCCATTACCACAGTGTTAACTGATGGGCACAGCAAGGGTGGACACTGTGTTCTCCGCTGACAAGGAGACACTTGTGTGTTTTCCTCAGGGAGTAATTCTGTAAAACACAGCCTGTAGAATGCCCAACACCATCAGCTTTGCCCTGATACCGATGTTGAAAAAGACATAATAAAAGGCAAGATGAATGTCTGGAAGGAAGCAAGTGACGTGGGAATGAACACTGGAGTGTCCTGTGCCATGGTCTTCCTTGTCCCTCCAGATAACCCCAGAAGCACCTGAGGAGGACCTTAGTCCCTAGAGAACTAACTCTTACAGCAGCTGAGCAGGGCTGAGGTAGAGCACAAGTGAATCTGAGTGGAGTGGGAAAGGGCTTGTGCCAATCGCACAGTGTATGGTGAGGGCGGCCCGTGGCCTTACCGTGCTATCTTGTCACTGCAGGACATGGTGAGCAGCCGTTCCCCCTGCAGCACCCCATCCCAGGTCTGGATGCTGGCATTTGAGCGCACAGGGATTGTCCCCTCGCCAGATTCTATTTTAGTCCGCAGCTGTCCCCTTGCTTTGCGATTCGGATGTCTATCAGCCGGTTCTAGAAGAAAGAGAGGGTTCGAAACCCACAGGCAATAAAACAGATAACACACTGAAAAGCACATCTAACATACCAGACTTTAAAGTGTCATTTATAGATATGTATGCAAGCACTTACAAAAACACATCCCAGTAAATATATAAATAAATATATAAATATATAAAATTGAACTGAAAAGACACGATACACGGCACACTTATGAACGTGGGAAAAGGTGGTTTACGTTTACATCGGCTGAGATGATGCTCTCATTAATGAGTGGAAACAAATGGAGAAAGATGCTGAGATTTGCTAATTCTGGGTAACAAAGTGCTTGTGACATGTTACTCTTTGTATTTTCATCTCTTCAAAATTCAATACGGAAGTCAATCCATTGGGAATGTGCACAGATACTCCCAGTGATTAGCAGTGAGGAATATGAACATGGGTGACTCTAAGTTTTTATTATTATTATTATTATTATTATTATTATTATTTTGAAAATAGTAATTATTTACAGTGAGCATCACTGTTTTCTTTCTTTTTTTTTTTTAAGATTTATTCATTTATTTTATGTACAGCATTCTGCCTGCATATGTGACTGCAGGTCAGAAGAGGGCATCGGATCCCATTACAGATGGTTGTGAGCCACCATGTGGTTGCTGGGAATTGAACTCATGACCTCTGGAAGAGCAGTCAGTGCTCTAACCACTGAGCCATCTCTCCAGCCCATCACTGTTTTCAAAACCCAGGAAATCCATTTGGAAGACCTGGTGGTTGGCATGAGAGTAGGGATTTACTATGAACTGTCATCGAGTTGCAGTGCTAGGGTGGCTCCCAGAGGATGGAAGAGAGGACACTAGGGGCCGCCCCACCTGTGTCCCCCTCACCGTTCACACACTCACCAGTCAGACTCACTGCAAACACAGGGATCGCTTAGCACTTTCCTCCTAGAGCTGACATTTTTCACTCATTAATATTCTTTAACTAAATCGGGAAGAAGGAATTTATGCTTCTACGGGGACTCTTATCAAAACCATACCCAAGGCTGAAATTTTAAAGAAATCAAAAACTTAAAAAAAAAAGAACTGAAGAGGAACACAGATGTGGATGCGTTCTAACACTACAGTATATTATGTTTTCTTAGAAACCTGTCAGCTGGTGGGAGTCTGGCGCCATACCCTCTAGCACGGGCTCATGGGGAGAGAATATTCTGGCGTCTCCGCAGGGTGAGGTGCTGATGTACAGGTGGAACTGCACGGTATCCTTCAGCCGGAACCCACCCCGCTCTGACTTCTGAAATATGGACTTTTTCTGGTCTTCTTTGTTACTGCAAGGGAAAAGTTACAAGCGTGGCAGTTAAAGGTCTACGGGTTCAGACTGACATCAGGGGCCGGGGCTTTCAGTGGGGAGAGGCAGGTTTCTGGAGACGATATCCTGCTATGTACACCAGGTCGGCCTCGGAACGTGGGATTCTGCTGCCTCAGCTCCCTCTTCCTGCCGGGATTTACAACTGTGCACCGCCTTGTCTGGCTTGAACTGGAATCATTGTTACCCATGCTTATGGTAACATTTATAGTATAGGTCCATTCAGTGATCAATATGTCATCAACTGGGAGTGAGTGTTCCTCCTCGGGTGTGATTACAAGGTAGAAAGACCTCAGGAAGATACTGCACTGTCAAGGAAAGCCGGCAGGTGCAAGATCAGTTTTGCCCATGCCCAGTGACCGAAAGACATCTTTTCTTTTTGGTTTGTTTGACTTATTTTGTGGCTTCCCCCCACTCCTTTTCATGACATGGTTTCCCTGTGTAGCTCTGGCTGTCCACAAATAGCTCTGTAGACCGGTCTGGCTTCGAACTCGCAGAGATCCACCTCCCCTGCCTCCCAGGGCTGGGGTTAAAGGTGTGCACCGCCACCTGCCAGCTAGGAAGACAGATTTATATTTACAGTGCATGAGACAAAAGACAGCATCTGAAATATGGACTTGAATTTACGACTATGCGGTGTTTCTGTGTCTATGTCTTATGTAAGTATGCGTGTGTGTGTGTGTGTGTGTGTGTGTGTGTGTGTGTGTGTGTGTGTGTGAGTTAGTCCGCTCTAGTTCAGGACTGAGCATCCTGGGAGAGTGGGACCCACTCAGACAGCATCACAGGACAGCAAGGCTGGGCTCAGCCTCCCTCAGGTTTCAGTCCCGAGGATTCCTCAAAGGGAGCAAAGGTGAGGCAATGCTTTCTGACAGAAAGTATCTTAAATAGCTTCCTTGGCTGGTTCGCGCCTAGACTTACTTTAAGTAAAGCTCGAGCTGTGCGTATAGAAACCTGAGCAGGGACCTTCGGGAGATTATCTCTGCGTGGCAGTCATTGAGAGCCAGGCCACGGTCACTCATGTATTCGCCGTTGATGCACTTCGTCCCTGTCGAAACACTTATCACCTTGGCATCTTTGACATCTGTACCTGAAAGACAGGAGAGTGACTGGCAGCCAGTGATCCGTCCTGATTGACATGTGCTCTGGACCACTCAGGGTCAGCTGGACACTCGACAGAAAGAGCCTCTCCCAGAGGCTGTCTGCACCAATTCCAGGAAGCTACTTCCTCATCCTGTAGTCTACACCCTAAACTTAATGTGGCCATTTCCACTGGCATCCATGGGTGCAGTCTACACCCTAAACTTAATGTGGCCATTTCCACTGGCACGCATGGGTGTTTGAACATTCACCCTTGACTACAGGTACGAAGTTCTATACATAACTACTACCTGGCCTGGAATTCGTCCTGAAGTAAAATATTAAGGAGGACAAACGACTTACAGGCTCAAGAGTACCAGAAAACAGAGTCAGCTTCCATTGTTTTATTAGTAATCTTTCTCACTTTCCTACACCAAGAATGAGATCATACACAATGTGACCTACGGAGAGGGAATGTCATGATTAAATCCTGTGAAGCAGGTCACTGACCCAGACATGCTACAGTGACCTGAATACGGAAGGGGATGTGTTTCTGTGGGAGAACATATACCCAGCATGTGTGAGGCCGTAGGATTTATCCCTAGGAGGACAACCACCACCACCGCCACCACCACCGCCACCGCCACCAGTAGCAGCAGCAGCAGCAGCAGCAGCAGCAGCAGCAGCAGCAGCAGCAGCAGCAGCAGCAGCAGCAGAATCAACAAACCAATCCTGAGTATGGCCTCAAAGCAGACTCACAATGATGGAGACAGATGTGTGCTACATGTTGTGAGAGTTAGTATTCCTGTCAACCTGATGCTCTGGAATCATGTAGGAGATAAATCTCTGGGCATTATCTGCAAGGGGTTATTTAGGCCAGGCTGGCCTTTGGGAATACCTCTGAGAGATTTTCTTGATTAGCCTAGCTGAAATGGGAAGACCTGCCCACTGTGGGCAGCACCATTCCCTGAGCTACATAGGAGCTAAACAAGACACTCTTCTCTATTTCTCGACCACAGATGTGATGTGATCAGCTGCCTCAAGCTCTTGCCAGGTGACTTTCCTGCCCTGACGGACTTCTCAAACTATAAGCTGAAATGACTCCACCTGAGCTGTTTTTATCATGGCATTTGATTATAGCAACAGGAAAAGAACTAAGACACAGCTATGTGGGAGGCACTGTGCCAGGAGTGTTAGGGAATCTTCCTCACCGCTTAGCCTCACAGTGTCCTCTGAGAGCTTTGTTTCCATTTTGAAGAAAAGAACTGCAGCTAGCAGGGATCAATAACCTTCCTGAGGCCATTCAACCAGTGAGAGCACTGAACCTATGGGCCCAGTTCCAGTTCACTGGCTTTAGACACACATTTGGTCAGAAAAAGATACAAAATGCTAGTAGTTAAACTTTTCTGTTTTCTGTAACAGAATTCCTGGGAGAGCAGTTTAAAGGGGGAATTTATTTATTTACTCACAATTAGAAGTTTTACTCTGTTGTGGCAAAATGGGACAGAACAGCCTAACTCACGGTGGCTGGAGGCACAGAGGATACATGCGTTCAAAGAGGCCTTCTCCTCTTTGCCTTTTTATTCCCCGGTCCCCTTGCCTATAGCATAGTTCCGTCCACATTCAGGCTGCCCTTCGCCACCCAGGCCCCTCTGGAAAATCCCTCACGGACACACCTAGGCATTTCTCAAATCAATCAAGATTAGCTATCCTAAGTCCACTGGGAGTCAGCCCAACAGCCAAACACATCCTAAAACAACTTTCATCCTTGGTCTCCAAAAGGATATTAATGAAACGTGCCTTTAGTTATCCTCAAAGTGTGTCATAATCTTAACAGTCCCAAATCCAATGTCTACTGAGACTCACGGCAGAAAGCTTAGCTGTGAGCCCTGTAACAATTAAAGCACATTTTACACATTCCTAACACGCAGTGCTAACAAACCTCCCACTTGGAATGGGAAGAACAGGGGACTAGCAAACTGTAGATGAGCCTTTTGCTACAGTGTAACCTAAATTTCCAGCACGCTCTGGGTCCCCATCTGGAACCTTCCATGTGTCCTCATTCTTGGTCAGCCTGGTCTTCCGAGCCCCACAGAATCACTCACTAAGATGAGCTTACGCACTCTAGGGCCTCTTTGGCCCACATCTCCAACGGTTCCACAATTCCTCCCACAAGCCACTTCCAAAAGGCTTTTCCGAACCACACCATCTATCAGTCACAGCAACAACCCCACTGATGTCCCAGATGGCACCAAGTTCCTGTCATGTTTGTCACTGGTATGACAAATTCGTGAGGAAACTCTGGGATCTTTCTTCTTACTTTGGCTGTGTTTCTGTTTTCAGTCCATTGTGGTGGGAGGGTGTGGCATAACAGGTCAGATATGATGGTGACCAGGAGAGGGGTGTATTTATGAGTGTGTGAGGGTGGGGTGTGGGGGTGAGGGAAGGGAGAGGAGAAGAGAGAGAGGATGGGAATGAATATGCTTAGACTAATGGGCTTCCCCATCCTCTGAACCACTGGCCTATGGGATGCCGCCGGACACATCTGGGTGGGTCTTCCAGCCTTGCTGCTTTCTGGAATGCCCTCAGAGCCTCATCTATGAGGTGAGCTTTACCACTTTCCAGAGTTTCAGATTTGACAAGAGTTCCTCTGCTCTCCATAGAAATCACTCTGCTGTGGCAGCAGTGACACTTATCGAGCAGAAAAGGTCTATGCTTTAACAGAAGTCAGAGATCATAATGTGTTGTTTCCAGAGTACACCAGGTCAAAATGGTGTCACATGGTAATACAGTATGCTTTCTCCAAAGGAAAAGGACACGTTAAAAAGTTGAACTTTTGGGGGGCTAAAGAGATGGCGCCCACTGCTCATACAAAGGATTCAGGTTTAGTTCCCAGCACCCACACACCCACACGGCAGCTGACAAACATCTGTAACTCCAGTACCAAGGGAAATCTGATGCCTTCTTCTGGCCTCTGAGGGCACTGTGTGTATCATACATATAGACAAGGCACGCACGCATGTGCACACACACACACACACACACACACACACACACACAAATCCTTTTTTAAAAAAAACTGAACATTTTGAAGAAAAAGAGTTTTGTTTTGTGTACGTTGTTTTGTTTTGGGGGTGGGGGGTTGCTGGGGTTGACCTTAGGAACCTCACTGGCAAAACACGTGTTTTACCAGTTAAGCTGTGTTCCCAGCTCTAAGGAGGAAAGAATGGCTTCCACAGACAGTTCCTATATTTGTATATGACAGATGCATAAACACAGAAAGAATAAAGGGGAGCTTTCTGTTTGGCATCACAAGGTTGAGGGCATTATGCTTTTCAAACCTGACAGCAGACAGCTTGAACAGAGTGCTCGATGCTTACCTGTGGTCATCACTACTCCAGAGAGCACTTTTCTTCGTGCGTGAGGGGAGGAAAAGTTGTCTGTCAGGTCACTGAACTTACCCAGGACCAGGCGTGAGACAGCATCTGCCAATACCTGGTGGAGAGCAGAGACCAAATTTAGGGCCAGGGGTGGAGCCGGTCTCCCAGTGCCAACATGTGCTGTCTAATTCAAAGACTCTTACAGACCCACTTCTACTCTAGAAAACCCACACGGGCACATCCAGCAAGTGCGCGCGCATGCGCGCGCACACGCACAATGGCAGTGGGCAGAGACAAAAGTCATCAGTGGCCCCTGTGCCTGATGACTAACGCAACTATGGCATAACTTATGGGTGTGACCAACCACTTTGAAATTGAATTGGAGGCCTACTCCACAGATTCAATTCATGCCTGGCCCTGTACACCTGGTCCAAAGCCCACGGCTAGGAAGCTCATAGCCATTTGAGAGGAACCGTTGCTCATGTTCTGCTAAAGACATGCTGTCGAGCCGCTCTGTGAATATTTGTTTAGACTTAAGGACCAGTGCTGCTGTCATCTGAGAGGCACGCCTTTGTGTGGCCTGCACTGCTGAGTGTAGAGGGTGATGACAGGTAAGGTGATAGGGATGAGTACCTGGTAAATGCTGAGCCCCAGACAGACTAAGGGAACACTGGAGAAGGGACGGACAACTGTAGAGACAGAGGTGTGATAAGGGAGGAACACCGTTTTTCAGGATGCGACATGGCGGCTGCACCCACTGCCTTGCCTTAGGGAGAGCATTAGTGGCTACCTGCCCAAGGCATGCAAACATGGCTAGGCTCTGTCTACCAACATTCTATTACGGATAGGTGTATTGCTGTCTTTTCTCATTGCTGTGATAAAATACTCTAGCAAAGGCAGCATAAGGGAGACAGGGTTTATTTAGCTCACAGAGAAGTCATAGCAGGAAGAGCTTGTGAGAACTGGCCGCATTATATCCACAGTCAAGAGCAGAGGGCAAGGAAGTAATGCATGTATTCTAGTGCTTGGTTTGTTTTTTCTATGATTAGACCATCTAGGGCTCCCTGGTAGGGAAAGGGTTTTCTCCCCTCATTAATTAATATAATCAAGATACTCCCCATCCCCAGACATGCCCTACACCAACCTACATATAGACAGCTCTTCGATAAGACTGCCTTCCCAGGTGACTCTACATTGTGATCACAGTATTGAGGGAGGGCGTGGTTTTGTGGCTCCCTAAAGAACCATGGGAAGTTAACGGTTGCTGGGGTAGAGGGAGTCATTTTCCTTGGTGCTGCAGCTACTAGTAAATGCCCTTCCTCAAATAAAGAACCCCTCACCTACGCCCACGGAAGCAACCCCAGTTAGACATAGTGGGTCACACACAAAGAGAAGAAGCCATGAAGGTAGGAGGGGAGCTTGTTGTTAAGAAGGAGTTCAGCGAGAGTGGGCAGGCATAAGAGAGGATACTGGGAAAAAAGAAATGATAATATATATATATATATATGAAATTGTGAAAGAATGGATTTTTAAAATATAAGTTTTAAAGGTTTTTATTTCATATAAGGGTATGCTCCAAGTGACTTTCCTGCAGAAGCCTGAGCCTGTGAATCTTGAGCCAGGCACCTATGGGATATATACCATGAGGCACAGGCAACTGAAGGATGTGTGTAGCTCTGACTCTCCCAGAAGGACTGATGGACCCATGTGTCTGGGGCTGTACACAACAAAAGAATAAGATCCTAATTGCAGCGGAGCACAGCGGCCTGCGCCTTTAATCCCAGCACTTGGGAGGCAGAGACAGGTGGATGGATCTTTGTGAGTTCATGTTCAACCTGGTCTATATTGAGAGTTCCAAGGCAGCCAGAACTACTTATCTCAAACAAGTAAATAAGTAAACAAACAAACAAACAATAGAATGAAATATCCTACATCCCAACCACTTACCTTCAACGACATGAACAAGGGGGAGGACCTGCTTTATACTGATGCTATACACTACCCTGGCATGCCTGCTGGAGCAGAGAACCACAGTTGTGGTATGGCCAACACTATCTGACTTTAGCCCCACCCCACTCTTGAATCATCAGGAAGGCAGACAGTTCTCAGGTCAGGGATGCTGGGCCCAAGCCCTTTAAGAAGTATTTCAGGGGAAAAGCAAGAACTTACATCCTTCCTGGATCACAGGGCGTGATCCTCCCACCCCCACCTCTGATACATAGCCACTCGGGTTGGTCCTGGAAGTCCCCTCAGAGAAGGCCTTACTGTTTCCATCCTTCGTGGTGCATACATTTCTGAGCTACCCTGGGCAGTGCTGGTTATGTTTCTGAGCAGAGGTGTGAGGAGGATACTGTTTCCAGACAATGGCTCCAAATCAGAGGTCCAGAAATCGATGCTCGACCTCTTCAGGACCCAGCGGTAAGCAGCATAAAGAGGTGGAGAGGGGCCCAGCCTACCTCACCATGACTAGGCCACTTGCCTCCCAGGTCAGGAGCTCAGTCCTTCCATACAAAGCCACGGAGGCGGCCAGTTAAGAAGGCAGGGCTAGCCTGCTGTCGTGTCTTGAGCCTTTAATCTCAGCACTGCCTGAGGCAGCAGATCTCTGTAAGCTTCAGACCAGCTTGCTCTACATAGAGAGTTCCAGGACCATCAGGGGTAGATAGAGAGACTACCCTGTCTCAAAACCAAACGACAAAACAGAAAGCAGGGTTGAGACCACCTGCCCCAGACCATCTGTCCGCTATCCCTCTACGGCATCTGAAATAGTTTCAGTGGTCTGGCAGTCATTGTCAACGTCAAGGGAAGACAAGTCACATCAGATGGTATGTTGAACTTGGGTCAAAAGATTTTAGCAAATCTACACCTGGAAATTGAGTCACTTGGGATCTAGGACCATTGGCTTGTAAAATAACCACTGAACCAGTTGGTTACTCTGGAGGGATGTTAACAGGGACTAATAGGAAACAAATACTTGTTTGTCACAGGATATCAGTAAGACACTAAGTCCACTCCTGAGATGCACTTGACTGCTTTAGGCAAAGCAGAACAAATCTTTTCAAACCAAGATTTGGATTTAACCCCAGCACTCGGGAGGGAGAGGCAGATGGGTCTCTGTGAGTTCAAGGCCAGCCTTGTCTACATAGCAACGTTCAGTCTAGACAGGGTTTATAATGAGACCTTGCCTTAAAAAGAAAACAGTAAATTAAAACCAAGAACTATGGTCACCTCAACTCTAGCTGTGACAGGCCAGAGAGAAAGGGCCTCACCTGAGGCCCAGGAGAATGGCTTTCCTATCCACCACATTTTCTAACTTATTAACTTAACTGCTTCCACCCTAAAGAACATTTTGACAAAAAGGGCTTAAGACAGAAGACTGAAAAACAGACGCATGAAATCAGCATTCCCAGGACCCAGCACAGCCAATGATCTGGGACCTGGTGAGGACTGAAGTCCCTTTCCCTTCTTCCTCCTTCAGAGACCCATCCTGAGCTACCCTAAATTTCCCCTTCTTTTTTTTTTTTTAATTCTTTTTTTCAGAGCTGGGGGCCGAACCCAGGGCCTTGCACTTACTAGGCAAGTGCTCTACCACTGAGCTAAATCCCCAACCCTAAATTTCTCCTTCTTTACTGTGAGTTTTCTATGAGGACACAAACTTGAGTGGCTGTCCCCATCCAGTTGGAGCAGGGAGAAGCCCACAGAGGTGCCACATAGGAAATCTGGCATGTAGAGATGCCTAGCCACTGGCCAGTTCTAAAGTGTTTATGAAATAGCTCCCCCCGCCACACCCCCTGCCCTGCCAGCAGCTCCCCACTGCTCTAGGGTAGTGCTTTATCTAAATCCTGACCCTAATGGGGACTTCAGCGGCAGACTGGCCAGCAGCCCTTAATTCTGGGCATGAGTTCTCTATGCAGATTCAAGGAATGACCTGTCGAACAGAGGCAAAACTCCAGCATTTGGGCCCCCTGCCCCTTCCCCAGCAAAGGCTTGTTGTGGGGTGAGGGTCTCTTTGGGGGATGGTTCAATGGAAAGGGAATTGTGACTGTCCTGGTGAGGTTCCTGAGGTATCCCTGCTGTATTATCATGACCCTAGCCAGCATCAGGAGACTAACTCAGATTCTCAGTGACCAAGTGACCATGGAAACTGAGGCAGAGTTACTCTATAGCCGGACTTACCTGCAACTGCTCCTGCTCAGGGCTTAGTAACATAAGGCATCAAAACCAAAAGTGAAGACTAAAGGCTGCTTGGAAACGTCATTAAGGGCAGCGGCCACTCATCGGCAAGCACACATTTCTCCTCACCTGTGGCAAATGCAACTGGAGACCCTCACTGAGGACAGGCTGGCGAGATGGTGTTTGGTCCAAGTGCAAATTGAAGACAGTAGCCAAGGCAGACTGTGCAGCCCGGGCCTTGGCAAGCTTCTTGTTTCTCCCTGAGCCCTCAAAGAACTGGCCATCTACCACCACGGACATGACAAAGCTCTTGGCGTGGCTCTCCCCACTCTCGGAGAGGAAGTCATACTTCAGCCCTGGGCGCAGCTCATTCAAGATCATCACGGGGTTCTTCCCACTTGGGGGTGGGAATGGTGGTGGGATGGGCAGAGGAGGCTGGGTAAGGCTGGCAGGCACTGGGGAGGCTGACAGGCTAACGTCTCCGCTTGAGCTGAAGGAGTCATCCCCATTGGAGCCTACGTAGAAGGGTGGCTCCGACTTGTCTGGAGTCTCAAAGCCATTGAAGAGCGTGTCGGGGAAGTCCGCCTGGTCAGACGTGAAGTCTGTGTTCACAGAGAGGGTCCTTCCCATGGCCAGGTGGGCCTCAGAGGCGTTGGGAAACTGGACAAAAGACCGCAGGGCCTTTTCAGCAGCATGCAGCTTTGCCTTCTTCTTTGTAGGGCCGGAGCCTTCAAAGACCTGCCCGTTTACCTCCACAGACATGACAAACAGAGGTGCGTGCACGGGTCCTGTCTGGGACAGCAGCATGTACTGTAAGCCCGGTTTGATCTCGTTGAGCTGCATCAGGGCATTCTTGGGTAGAACAGGCCCTGGCGTTTTCCTTCGCTTCTTCAGGCGGTACTTGGAGTGGCCATTGCTGCCCTCCTCCAGGGGCCGCTTCCTGCTGGTGCTCCCACCACCCCCGTTGGAGAGCGGAATACCCTCGCCAGGCCCGGGTGTGCTGCTGTCCTTGGGGGGCATGTTGTCCAGATTGCGGTTTTCTTTAACATCAGTGCTGCTGGAACCTGTGGTGCCCAGAAAGAGTAACTTACAACGCCTTCGTTGCAGGATCTTGTAAATGCAAAATTTATAGATTCCTTTATCTCTTTGTAGCTGGGTAAGTGATGTGTGTGTGCATATTTCCTTCCTCAACGCGAATGTGAGGAGCCATACGCTGACCAGAGATACAAGTGTTGGGGGCTGGAACCCACTCTGAGATTTTCTTTTTTAAATTAACGGACCTATTGCCTCTCCTACTTAGTTCATCGATGTCTTCTGCACGAGAAGATAAACATTTTAAACTATTTTCTCTGTCAAGGGCATCCTAAATCTTTCTAGCTTATCAGGATGTTACGTGTTAGGCTAATCCACAAGACTCACACTAAGTCTGATGAGGTGGCCTGTGAGTTCACCAGCACATGGGCATTTCCCTCAGCCTGAGCTTCCTTCACAAGGTTACTGACCTTAGCAGACAGCAGTTTTTAAGCTTAAGCACTTCTCGGGAGAGGAGGTGCCGTTTAGAAACCTGTATTCCCGACTGACTTGGCTCTTGAGGTTCCAAACACCTGATCGACACATGATAATTTGGTTTAGTTTATGAATCGATCATAGAAAAACTGCTCACGTAACAAGGTAAAGCACTGTGACTTTATGGAACTTAGTTCTGAAGAATAATGCAGCGGCCATTGAGGACTTTTCATTCCATTTCAGCACTACTGGCTTCCGATTCTTCAATAAATTTTATGCTAAAAAAACAAACCGTAAGAATAGGGCCGAGTGCTGGAGTAGCGGACAGGCCGTGGTCCCTAATTTCACAACATGCCAGCAAGCCTGCCCTCCTGAAAAAACAGCTGGTAGGCTTCCAGAATAACTTGGCGGCCACACCTTTTAAATGTACTTTACATGGCAAAATAAAAAAGACGACTTTGATCTTTAAGGGAAATAACTGTCAGGCCTGGTGGTGTACACCTGCTCTTTTACCACTCAGAAGGGTAGAAGACCCTTGTGGCTACCAGGGCCGTGGCCTTGTTACAACCGCCCGCCAAGCAAAAAGACTGTCCTTTCTACGTGGGGTGTGCTCGGCTCTCCCTGGTTTACTAGGCCTTCTGAAAGGATGAGTCCCCTCTACCGCCCAGTTTTACAGCCCCGTGCACTGGGCCTGCGCAGTGTTTATGCACATCCCCAGCCACTATCTCCTAAAACCAGCTCCTAAAACCCAAAGTAAACCCTAACAGATGAATATCTTCTTAACTAGGGTGGCTTCGGGGGTCTGTTTCTACCACGCAACACACCAGTGGATTTTCTCTGTGTTGAGTATTCTGCAAATGTTCCTCAGTGAGCCCGGGGGCAGGGTTAATGTGGTGGACATCTTGGTCGTTGCTGCCAGTCTGATTCGGCTGATACAGCAAAGACTACGGAGACAAGCTCAGTCCATGGAAAATCTCCTGTGTGAGGTGGGGAGGGGTCTCTCAGTAGACACCTCAGTCTTCTCAGAAGACTCCTGACACACACGCCACTTCTCCCAGCTGACAAAGCTAATGGAATGGGCACTAAATTTTCATTTATAACATCCTCCAGCAAAAGACCGGTAGGTTACTCCTTTCGGTACTCAGGGAACAAAAGGTGAGAAGGCAGAGCAGAGACGGACAGAGATTAATAAAAGGGAGAACATCACACGCTACATCTGCTCACAGTTCACGTTTCTCAGTAAACAGAATTATCAGTATAGAAATGCACGTTATCAACGAGGCACTCTGATATGCATTTAGCCAAACGTTAGTGAGGCCAAACAGCCAAACGCTCTCAGAACTAAGTTAACAGTCAAGACTATGAGAAAAATGCACTTTCTGTGAAAGTGGAAATCGTTCTCAACTCTTACTTCAGAAATAAAGGTACCAATCACATGGTATAAAAAAATGCTCCTGGGGAAACAAAAATAAAACACTCCAATTAGAGACAGAGCCCACGGTCAGCTGAAGCAGCCACTCTCTCTGTGTACCATGCTGCTGCATTTAGAATGTGAGGTGAGTCACAGTGCAACCTTAATTGCTTTTAAAATCACAAGAGATGCACAAGGCTGACACTTTTAAGTTTGCACTGGACCCCAACGTTTCTTGATATAGGAATATTATTTGGAAGGACACTTCCTTAGTTGAATTACCCAAGGCTCAGTGGTGATAGCCACAGCTGGAGACGAAACCCAGTCCCCAGCCAGCGGGTAGTTCTAGGGACACCTTCGCATACTCCCCAGGGGGTACTGGCTTGGCACAGCACTGGAAAACTGAAATGCAGATTTAAAACTTGGCAAAGCTGAGAGTGACGGGTGGATCTGCCAGCAAAACTCCTCCACAGCTTAAAACACCGCAAGAGCAGAACTAAGAAGCAACCAGTGAACTGTGCGCGGTACCCACATTAGTGGAGGCAAAAGCATGCCAGCTACACTGCTTAAAATGGCACTGGACTGCTGCCTCGTGCCAGCCAGTGGCCATTCTCAGAGTAGATAATGTCTGCCGCACAGCCTACCCCAGATCCAGCATGGCAGTGGGGCGCAGACTGGCCTCACACAGTGCTGTTAGGCTCCGGGTGTCTAACAGTGGCAGAGTGACAGCCCCTGCCACTAGGCTGAGTCACAGAAAGTGTGCTGAGCCCGGTTCTCACCATCATGCCACCCCCTGGAAAATGCCGTTCTGATGGGCAGCTGCATGTTCTTCCTTCAGACCAGAGCACCTGAGCTGGAAAAGTGCCTTCTTCCAGACAACTTCCCAGTTAGACCTGCTCCTCTCTGGGACTGAGGGTGGGCGGAAGTGACTGGTGGCTCACAGAGAACGCCAAGGGAGGAAAACGCCGGTGGGTGTGCCCGAGGCCCCATACCCGCAGCCCCGTGGAAGACGCTGGAGAGCAAAGAGCCCCAGTGAGGGCACCAATCACGGTCCAGTCTTCAGACTAAGATCATGTGGACTCCCTTCCCTCCAAGGCGGGAGCAGCGACTGTGTCTGAGGGGAGCTTTATGAACCGTTATCCCAGTGACCGGGCATCTGAGTCAATCGGAAAGGTTTTCTTGAGTTTAGAGTGGCGCAAGTTCAGAGCTTTATTACAAGGACCACAACTTCACATGAAGCCACACGGCATTATGAGACGGGCACCTAGAGGCATGTTTCTGGAATAAAAGTGATGGTCCCATGATGAGAATGAGGGATGGAAACTCTAGATAGGTGGCTGTAAGGAAAATATCCACAGTAAATACTGAAGCCTAGTACACAGAAACCCACCCCTGGCAACGGCCCCCAGCGGAGGGAGTGTCAAACAGTTTGCTTCTACTGATCACATTTACAAACACGCTAAACGTTTAACGGATGTGAACTATTTGGCACTATGTGATAGGCCTAGATCTTACTCATATTCTCTTCGTCTTCTATATCCATGGTAAAATGCTTTTGAGGGCTTCTTGACTGGCGGAGACCTCTTTTGTCTGAAAGACAGCAAGAAACAACGTTTAGTGTGTGGTCCTAGCAAAATGAGGTGTGGAGTCTTCCTGTACTGTATCACTGCAACTGAAAAACAAAATAAACAAAAAACCGGGGGCTGGAGAGATGGCTCAGCGGTCAAGAGTACTGACTGCTCTTCCAGAGGTCCTGAGTTCAATTCCCAGCAACCTCATGGTAGCTCACGACCATCTGTAATGGGGTCTGATGCCCTCTTCTGGTGTGTCTGAAGATAGTGACAGTGTACTCACATACACAAAATAAATAAACCTTTAAAAAAAAAAAAACCTGTAAGGAGCCTGCCATCTGACAAGGAAAATTCCCAGTCTTTTTCACTTCCTCTCATCATGTTCTGGGCCACCAAAGAGTCTGGGCCCCGGACATAACTGTCTTATGTGGAAAGGGACACTGAAAGTAAGAAAGGGGTCACTACAAAGGAAGCCTAGGACAGTGTCCAGGAACCTCATGCTCTTCATGTTCTACCCCCAGGGAGTAAAGGCTACTAAGGGGTCTAAGACAGAGACAAGGAGGTAATAGCCTGCTGACAACAGCCACGTCCTAGCCAATCAGAGAACCTAACAGGACTCCAGCTATTTGCCATCTAGCCTCTCCTAACAGAACTACGAATGGGTGACAAAGTGACCTCACATAACAAGACACCCAAGTATTTCACACACACTTCCATGCATCCCAACAGCACATCACAGGAGAGCAAAATGTGTGTAGTAGCTTAAATCTAACACAATTCAATCCAACAGGATTGCTTCGCCACACACAACTCCTGCTTCACTGGCAGGAGAAACTCGAAAAAGATCTGGAGAAAAATCTCATCTGCCCAATCACTAAAAAACTCAAGGTTTTCATCTTCCAGATTATTTCTGATAAGTTGTAATTTAGAGAAAAAACATTTTCAAATTTTGAAACAAACATTGCTTCGCCAACAAAATTTGCTTTATCAATGTCAGTAAATTCCGTCTTTAGGAGAATGGTGATTAAATATGCTAAAAAGTACATACATCTCATAAAACATTCACGTATAATACATACGGACCTCATGACAATCATTTGTTAGTAACTTTGCTCTCCTTTGTCCCCCTTGGTAAATGCAGTGTCAGATACTGATGGAGTTTCTATAGAATCTTTTGTTCAAGGGACTGGAGACATGGATCAACGGTTATAAGCACTGGCTGACATTCAGAGCACCCAGATTTGATTCCCAGCACCCAGAGGGGAAATGATGCCCTCTGTGGCCTCCATGGGTACTACATGCACATGGTACATATACATACATACATACATACATACATACATACTGGCAAAACACCTACAAATATAAATCTTAAAAGTGCAAGTTTTCTAGGTAGCTATAACACTTTATATTAATTCATCATCTTTTTATTTGTTTGTTTGTTTATTATGAGTACACTGTCACTGTCTTCAGACACACCAGAAGAGGGCATCGGATCCCATTACAGATGGTTGTGAGCCATCATGTGGTTGCTGGGACTTGAACTCAGGACCTCTGGAAGAGCAGTCAGTGCTCTTAATCGCTGAGCCATCGCTCCAGCCCATTAATTCATTATCTTTTTTTTTTTTTTGGTTCTTTTTTTCAGAGCTGGGGACCGAACCCAGGGCCTTGCGCTTCCTAGGTAAGCGCTCTACCACTGAGCTAAATCCCCAGCCCCTTAATTCATTATCTTAAGATATACTTTTAGAGTATCTATTATGTTGAAAGCAGAACTGCGTACAGTTCTAAAGGAACTAAAATGAATCAGATAGATTTTGCAGTTGAGGACTCCAGATGTCCAGACAGCTGGCTATGCTAGGGAACTTTTGCTAATAGTTAGGGGTGTAGAAACAGTGGTTATCTGTTAGAGGTGTGTGCTGAAGTATCTATAGATGAAATAATAGTATCTGGGTGCACACTTTATACAGCTCTACATTGTGACACAGTGTGCTCACTGTGGAACACTTTAGTGTGTGTGGGGAGGTCAGGAGGTAATTTTACAGAGTTGGCTCTCTCCTTTCACCTTTATGTGGATTCCAGAAATAAACTGAGGTCCCCAGGTTTGTGCAGCAAGCACCTCTACTGAGCCATCTCAGCAGCCCAAGCCACCATGGAAAGTTTTAGGAGAAAGTGGGCATTTGGTGAAGTACCGAGTGTGAAGACATCATAGTGGGCAGGCACCCTTAGCAATGAAGGGGTAATCTCAGGAAACAGGGATGTCGTTGTTCATTCAGACAAGTTATGGCCAGAGGTTGGACCATAACACTTCAGAGGCAGAAAATAAGTGTAGGTGACTTAACAGGACAGGACACAGACACCTCTGAGAAACCAGGGCCATGTGGTAAAACGGAAACCTCTCAGAAAGCTCTTGTTTGCTCAAAGGAGGCTTGATGCAGGCAGAGGACACAGAGGCTTCTTTTTGCAACGATTGGTGGTAACTTCAGAGATTCATACCTGTTCCAAGTACCAAGAGTAAATACAACCCCAACACACACACACGCGTGCACACACACACACACACACACACACACACACACACTCTCTCTCTCTCTCTCTCACACACACACAGACATACAGACACACACACACAGACACACTTATACCCACACTCACACATCCACACCCAGATACACACACTCACATACAGACACACACACACACACATACACACACCCTCACACACAGACACACACAGAGACATACTCATATACAGACACATAAGCTCACACATACAAACACACACACACCCTCACACACTCACATACAGACACTCACACAAGACATACAGACATACAAACTCACACACAGAGACACAGACACACACACTCACAGACACACACACTCACACACACACAAACACATACACGCTCAGGTAATGTCACTGAAAAGGAAGGATCAGAGCTGGAGTCAGGCAGAGTAGAAAGCTGGCTTCCACGCATGACACAATTGTTACATCTTAACCTCACAGCAGCTGTGCTCACAAGCACAAGACAGGCCCCATCAACACCATCATGAAATGAAGAGGGGCTCATAGGGGTCTCCCCTGCCTAAGGACTTACAGGCAGTTAGTTAACAGCAGGTGGTGGAGGGAAAGAGGTTTTCTTCAACCACTAGTAAGGAATTCATGTTCCTGTAAACAGACTCATTTATGTTCCTGTAAACAGTCCTAAGGAAATTCTTTGGTTCACGTACACTGAAAAGGTAGGAGAAGCAGGGCTAGCTGGGAAGAGGACGGGCATCAGTGGGAAGGGGAGGGGACAAGAAAGGAGAACAGACCGGAAGGTGACCAACGAGATGTGCAGAAGATGGAGGAAATACACTTCACCTTTTCTGCCTGCTCTGGGATCTACAACAGAGAGCCCCAGATTTCAGAACCAGGGGAATAAAACAACCAGACCAGGAAGGGCATGCTGTGCCCTACAAGCCAAGGTGGTGCCCAGAAGCTCTGAAATTTCCTTAAGCCTCATTAACCTGACTCAGGGTGGAAGAAGTTGTATATCGCCTAAACCAAAGGGCACAGATAAAAACGAAAACCAAACAAGAAAACAAATCCTGACAAAAGCAGTTCTCTCTGGTGAGAGGAAAACTCACGAAAAACTTTATGCCAGCAGAGCCCAGCCTGACCCCGTCCATGATGGTCTCTTAAGAGGAGTCTGGAGTCCAGGCAGGGGTGGAATGAGCCAAGCCTGAGGGGGAGTCACAAGGTTCACTCCCACCAGGCTGAGACAACTGTGTTCCCCACCTGGAAACCATCTACTGCTGCCACTGGAGCCCCTAGAAGGGGCAGTAAGAGGCCTTCTACCATGGCGAGTTTTATGCCAACTTGACACAAGCTAGAGTCATCAGTGAGGAAGAACCCTCAAGAAGGCTGTAGGCAAGTCTGCAGGGCATTTTCTTAATTAGTGATTGATGGGGCAGGGCATCACCTCTGGCCTGGTGGTCCTGGGTTCTATAAGAACGCTGTCTGACTAAGACACAGGGGGCAAGCCAGTTAGCAGCACCCCTCCATGACCTCTGCTTCAGCTCCTGCCTCCAGGTTCCTGCCCCACTCACCCCCTGCCCTCACTGTTTTTCCGAGGACTATGGACTGCTCTATGGAACTGTGATTAACCCTTTCCCTTTTGATCATGTTGTTATCACAGCAACGTTAATCCTAACTAAGATATCTTCTTGGTGGGAAGCAGCTGCAAGGCCCAGTGGGGTGCTGGACTTGTCCACACTTGCTGTAAGGCACTGTCCTCCTTTCTCTTATAGAGTGTGGTAAGCAGAACTGGACAAGATCCTGAGTCTCGTGATAATCACGTGAGCAAGTTCCAACCAAACAACAAAACACCCATCGGGCAGAGAATCTGGAGGATTCCAACAGTGAGGACAGTCAGTCTACAGGGATGAAGGCTTGTGGAGTAGCCAGGAAGAGAAATTAACACGGATTTCAGCCCTGGGAAAAGGGGTGAGAGGGAAGGCAAAAGCAGCTCTCTGGGGTAGAGGACAGCTAGGGCAGAGTCAGCAAGGGGCAGACAGCAGCGCACAGGACTCAGAGAGCTCAGAACAGACGGTCACAGAGAGCCTGGCAGTCTGGACAATGGTGCAGGAGTGGCCAGTGGGAGGACAGCCCTTCCACACAGAGGTGAGCCAGGAGAGAGGGAGACAACCCAGAACCTTGGCACAGCCCCTCGAATATGATCTCTAAATGAGTCGGGGACTTAAATGCAAAACACAGAACCATGAAACTTGTGGGAAAACCTTAAGGGGAACTGCTTGGGACCCAAGCAGAATTGTCAGACCCAAAAAGCCAGGGGAAAGTCAGGAAAGGGAAAGTTTATACACTGAACTTTAGAAACAAACCTGCTCTTATAGGCCCTGCTTAAAAAGTTAGGAGAAAACAGCTGAAAACCACACTGTGTGTGTGTGTGTGTGTGTGTGTGTGTGTGTGTGTGTGTGTGTGTGTGTGTCAAGGATGAGGTCAACGGTAAAACAAATGTCCAATAAGAAAATAGATGTGAGTAAAAAAGAAGTCATTTGCCACAAAGACACATGGGTGGGAACGAAACACAGGCAAACATGTCCACCGTGCCTGGCTATGAGGAGATGTAGCTTCAGAGAGCAAGGCGCTTCTGGGAAGGGAGTACAGAGGAGCCAGGAGTCCAATAACTAAAGAGGACATGGCCATGCAACCCAGGAGCTGCGCTGAGGAGAACCAACTGATTCTCACGCTGCACAGGGATCTACACTATCTCAGAGGAATGTTTCCCTCAGAGTCAGGCAAAGGCACAGTTAGTCTAACTTCACTCCTTCTATGGTGAACCAGTTGTTGGTATGGGTGGGAGCTGGCTTGCTGCAGATGTCTTCTGCGGCGATGGACCCGGGGCACATGGGAGCGCAGCCCGATGAGGTCACCTGGCTTGCACAGGCTGCCTTACGGTCCTACTCTCACTGAAATTCTGTAAAGGACACGGAAAATGTCTCACAGTAGAAATAACTGTGCTGTGCCTGGTGGTGGGTGGGGGACCTGTGTGGCAAGAACAAGAGCTAGAATCCCTGCAGAGTGGAAGCCGGCGCCTACAAATGCCAACCCTTGTACCAAAGGTTATAAAGCAAAGTGGACGGAGGGAGGCGCCAAGTGTGGTTCAGCATTTCACGCGGCTGCTTCTTGCGGCCCGAAAGGAAGGTCTTATGGCTTCACCTATGAACAAGAATTAGAACCCCACTGAAAATCCCAACAGAAAAGAATTCCAGAAATGGGCTTTATTTGACTCAAAATAATTGCCTCATTTTTCATCATGCCTCCAGGGGTGGGCGGGGGAGAGGTAAGCTAAAGCTAGGAGGTAGTGGTGCGAAGACCTTTTGACTCAGTCAGCATCAGAAGAGCAGAGATCTGCATTTGACTCATGAATGGAGCCCCGGCTACCATTCTGACTGCTTCTCTAGCAGCTACAGTCAAGGTGTTTCTAATGGCAGTGCAAAAAAAGGGAAGGTAGGGGCTGGGGATTTAGCTCAGTGGTAGAGCGCTTACCTAGGAAGTGCAAGGCCCTGGGTTCGGTCCCCAGCTCTGGAAAAAAAAGAACCAAAAAAAAAAAAAAAAAAAAAAAAAAAAAGGGAAGGTAAGAACAGCCGTGCAACTTGACCTGTGGGGAGCATTCCAGGTGGGACACAAGAGCCCTGCCCCCGAAAGGGCCTCAGCTCACAGGGCTGAATGCCCAGGATAGAATGAAAAGCCCAGCATTAGAACACAACATGTTCAGAAACAACGCTTGGCAAAGATGGAGGGTTAACCATCACGCCCGGGTGAGCTTTCCCTCGATACATGCACTCGTCTGCACCGTCCCTACCACTTAACAAGCACTACTGTGATTAAATTGGCAATGAATGATTCTTGTTATGTGTCTTTTTGTTAAAGGATATATTTATTATTTATATTATGTATGTGAGTACATTGTTGCTGTCTTCAGACACACCAGAAGAGGGCATCAGATCTCATTGCAGATGGTTGTGAGCCACCATGTGGTTGCTGGGAATTGAACTCAGGGCCTCTGGAAGAGCAGTCAGTGCTCTTAACCACTGAGCCATCTGTCCAGCCCTGTGATGTATCTTTTTATAGACTCTTATGTTGCAAAACAAAAACACAAAAGTTTGTATTAACATCTCTATTAACCTCTGAAGCAGGCCTGTCTTCCCAGGAAGGTGAGGTGGTGTTAAAGGGAGGTCCCTCTCCCTTTAACAAACAGATATTCTAGGATAAAAGCGGGGGATGGGGCAGGGGGGGACATGCCTACATGGCTTCCTTATATCAAAGACACTCCAGAACCTGAATTTTTCTTCTGGGCTAGTGAAAATGTTATCCCTAAGAATACTAAAGCAATTACAGATAAAGGTGACTGGCAAACGTGAGGGCTAGGAAGCACTTCTGTCAGTAAAAACACTCAGAGGCACAAGTCTGGATCCCTGGCACACACACAAAAACTAGATCCAGCAGTTCCTAACTTCAGTGCCGGGGGAGTGGGGACGGGTGGATTCCTGGAGCTCACGGTCGGTCGGCCTAACTAAATGGATGAGCTTCTAGTTCAGTGAGTGACCCTGTCTCAAAAAAATAAAAACAGTGGAGCCTAATAAAAGAAGACACCATGGATCCTGACTCTACACGCACACACACACACCACATAAAGGTTAAGTGGCAAATAAACTTACTAATACCTGTTATGGATTTAATCACTTTCCATCTTTCCTCAAGAAAATACAGATTTTGAGAAGACCTTCACGTGTTCTTTACGTGTTCATCACCGTTGGTGATGTTTTCATATGAACCAAAACTTTAAAACCAGAGTTTTGAAAGACTATTTGCATTGAGTCTTCACATACGCCAGCAGTAAGCACGACTCGAGGATAATATTATGGCCGTAGCAGCAAAACAAAGCACCTAAGTGATGACTTGATTATTTAAAACGGTTCCTGAGATACAAATGTCTCCCAACGCCTAAAGGGAAACAAGCGGCAATTCAACAGGTTAAGCACGCGTCAGAAAATGAAAAGCCCTTCGTGACTGGTAGTTTGCTTTTGATATCACCTAGCGAAATGACACCATTAAGGTTTCCAGAAATATTCAGCTTTCCTTTCTAGAAAGCCACCCACATACCATGATGCTCAGCTAATTCCTGCAGAGTCCGTATGTACTGAGGAGGTGGTGGCGGGCTGTGTGAGCGAGTAAGGACTGGACACAGCATCTCAGCAGGTGTGTGTGTACAGTACAATGCGGGGGAGAAACTACAGCCAGGGTAGCTAGGCACAGCATTCCTCATGCTGAGTGGAATGTCAACACTGGTAACCCATGGGGCAGGAGACAAAGAGCCGAGGGCAGCAGCTGAGCACACCACCACACGCCATCAGCTCAGGAGGACCTGGTGCAGGTTATGACACCCAGTAAGGGTAGAGACAAACAGCAAAGGTAACAGAAAACATGGGAAGGAGAGTAGTGGTAGGGTGCAGGTCTCGCTCCTTCCATTAAAAGCCTCCCACCCAGGTAGCAGGTGAGTCATTGGTGGGTCAGGCACAGGTCAATTGTGTGAAGAGGCTCAGCTACTGGTGGGTAAAACCTGACAGGGGCGAGTGCAGAGGAGGATGCTGAGAAAGGAGTGACCCTGCAAGGGCTGGCCTCTCCAAGGGACCTCAAGTGCTCACTTAGGTAGAAACTGGACCAACACAAATGAGTATAAACCTGCGTCATCTTGAGGGTCCCACCTCTCACACGCAGCAGATGCTTAAGGCAGACCACCATCTACAGTCCACCCAGGACTTTTCCTTCTCATGCCTGCCACATCTTGTACTGCCAGTTCCCTCAAAGTCCAGCTTAGAGGCCTCTGCCCTCACAGTATCCAGGGTGGCCTCTTTGTAAACCAGAAATACCCTGAAGCACAAGCCCCCAGGCTCACACACATCCCAGTGTGCCCCATCATGGCCCACCAGAGCCTCTCCTCATGGGCTGCTGGCTGTGCTGCTGTCCCAGGCTGGGCCACTCAGCCTGACTTAATGTATCATCTTGAGTGACAACTGCTATGACGCCTCTGAGCCTCGCTGACCTATTTTGCTGTATTGTTTCCTCCTCACAATCAGTACCAGGGGTGTGCTGGCACCTTAGACTTTAGCTGGATACAAATACAGGTTCACTCTGGATGAAAGCTGTTTGGATGAATACTCAAGGAGTGGGGACGCACCACCCCTCCGGCCGCCCTCACCACACTTCCTTCTGCCCGTCTCTGATAAACCACATCGCCTGACATCCCCATCTACCTTTCTTTGGTCTCCAAGCACCTCCCATCAATGGCTTCTGCTTCCTTTTCACTGGTTTAATACCAGGTTCCTTTAGACGCCTGGATGTGGTTTCTCCAAGTGGGGATCCGCAATGCTTTCTCCCAAATTACTGCAGGGCTCTCGCCTCCTCTCAGAACAAGGCCAGGTCAAAACACCTACTCAGAGAGACATCCGTCACCATCCCATGCAGGTGCTGCTCCCACTCCAGGCAGGGTGTGTCTGTGGCTTGCTGACTGTCTGTCTGTCTCCCTCCTTGCATGGCTAAAGCCCACATGGGTAAAGCAGGCTTCACCTCCTTAGCCGTCTTCTAGTACCTGCCAGCCCAGTGAGGATGGGCTGAGCTCTGCTCTTCCTAGCTCTGTTCGACTCCTCGCAATGTGTGCGCTAGATACAGAGGCGAGCTGTTAGCCTGCACAGCCACAGTCGAGACCCCCAACTCCCCACTGTCACGTGACTGCTTCAGCTGTCTCCTCCAAGGAACTCCTGGGGTGCTTAGCTGTGTTTGGGATGGTGCCTGCTGCTTTTACGTTGGCTCATGGTTAAAACAGCCACACGCCACCCTTTACCAAAAGAGAAAACACGGGTTTCGACAATTATTCCCATTTTGAAATATTTACTGAATATTTGTCCAAATGCCGACTGGCCACACTAAGTAAACACTCCCCCCTGTGCCTTGACACGCGCAGCGGGGCTGTGTGGCTCAGTGTGGCTGAGCACCAGCGGAGTTGATCAAGAACGTTGGGTAGCAGCACGGTCAATAGCGTTGTATAGAACAGGCAAGTATGGGGTGACCATAGTGAGGACCAGAGTCCCAGTGCCCCACCAGCTCCGCTTTCCTCAGCGTGACATCTACACCTGTGACTTCCCTCCCCAGGAGATGCCACACATGCTTATTGCCAAGATAGAACCGCAGGTACTAATGGCCTCGGAAGCCCAGGGCCAGCATCTCCTCTGGGCACCCCAGATCCGCACACGTAAGCAGCATCTCATCTGCGGCACCTGCCCAGCCGCCAGCCCACAAACCCCATGAAGAGCTCAGAGCTTGGTCTCTGTCTGTGACATAAACCCCAGCACTTCCCAGGGCACACGAGGTGGGTCTGCAATCAGGGCGCCCTCATTCCTGATCACATCTGTGCTCACTGGACCGAGGGGCCTTGGGAGAGCACATCAGTCACGCCTGCTTCTTGTGTGCCAAGTCTATACACACTTGACAGTGTTTGGCTGCAAACTGAGGTCCTTAACCTGGAAGGGGTTCTAAGCGGAAAGGATCAAAGGGCAAGGCAGGGTCAGACACAGTTTAAACAGTGTGTTCCAGGTACCTTTCCTTTATCTTCGCTGGAGGACATAAATTCTCTGCTGTTCAGGTCTCTCTCTAGCAGATACCAGTCGGAGTCTGAGGTATGCAGGGTGGTGGCTGGTGGGGGTGCTGGAGTCTGACCCGGCTTGATCAGTGGCACGCCTTCCTCATGGAGAGAGTGTGCGTGGGGGGTTGCAGGCCACACTGAGTGGGACCTTGAGATTTAGCGCCCAAATGGCCTGCATACAGTGAGTGCTCCTGTCAATTTAAATAGATTTCAGCAAGAAGCCAGGCCAGCAGAGCCTGCAGTCGCGCTTCTTCATGCCCCTGGCCTGTGACTATTTTTGGTGAGTTAGGAAATTGATGGTGATAGAACCCTGGACAGTGCTGACCACAGTCAGCAGACCCAGACGGCTGTACCTGCCATGTGATCTCAAGATCCCTGACTCTGGCTGATTATCTCAGGAAAATTCCAATAATCCCTAAATGAATGCATTCGCATCACACTTCAACTTGTTTTCGGTTATGTTCCAGATACACATGTAAATGGAGCTTAAATTTATGAGCATAATGACCCAAAATGAGGTAATAAACCCGAGTTCCACCTGTGTAGTTAGAGAAACCAAATCCAGCCCATTCTCTTTAGGAAGAACATTTACCGTAACCAAATGATAAAACAGAGTATAAAATACTTTACATGTAGTTTAAAACCTCACAATAAGTTAAAGCTATATTCAGAAAAATTTTAACAAGTATGAATATTAGACACATGAAATCTAGAATATTCTGCTTATATTTAATTAGTTCTCCTTCCCACGGGACAACTAAACAGAGCAAAGCCACAGAAAATGTTTCTAAAACTGCATTTTCAATATTAGCATTTACACTGGGAATTGGCATTACTGAGATTTATTCTGGACCCAATTTCTGTAACATTCCAAGTGTGACTCAGTATTTCAGTTGCTAAACTGGAATGTGTTGCTGCCACGGATGCGTCCTCTCTGAGAGGAGCTCTTGCCCTGCCATCAAGGCCCTCCCTTGTGCCTTGAAGCTGCCAGCTTCACAAATGCAATGAGACATACATCATATCTGCCACAGCACATTCCAGAAAATCTGAGCTATCTACCCACTTTTGTGTGTGTGTGTGTGTGTGTGTGTGTGTGTGTGTGTGTGTGTACTTGTACGTGTGTGGAAAGTTGTCAGTGGCAACTTTCTACACTTGAGGCCCTCTCATAGCTGACGTCACACACAAGATTTCATATGGTCCATTCCAGAGCAAGCCTTCAGCCTGACAGTCAAGGGCACCATTGTTACTACTGAAACTACTGAAACATATAAAGCTCTGATGCTGGGATGCAGAAGCTCCCTGTGGGCCCTTGTTAAGATAGGTGGGCAGATACAGAGACGGGTTAGTGGCACTCCACCCCACACCCCAACCCTTGCCTTGTTCTTCATCTCTCAAAAGATCCCCTCTGTCTGAACTCAAGCTGAGGCTAAGGGGAAGGCTCCTTGACAGCATCTCGGGGTCACTCATGGCCAGCTGTCCTCTTCACACTGAGCAGGGAAGGATGCTCTGAGTCTCGGGATTATTTTCCGTCAGCACTCAGAGTACGTGCTTCTGCTGAGCTGGAGTCTCCTCTACGATGTGCCCAACCCCCCCTCATTTCTCCACCCTGGAAACCAGGCAGAAGAGGATGGCTTCAGATCGAGGCACCCGAAGATGGCCTTTGGATATGTGCAGAAGAGCTGGGAGCAGACTAAAGATGCTCTCACGTTTGAGACAAACAAAAGACTCAGAGAGGAAGCAAAAGGACAGGACACAGACATGGGACCTTACGCATACAATGTGGTGGTGATCGTGGGGGAATCTGGCAAAGGAGCACCTCTGAATTTTGGCTCACCCCAGCCTACATGGTGGCTGGCAACTGACTCCTGATCAGACGTTAATGGGTCTTACAGTCTGACCATGCCAAAGGCTCCTCTCAGGCCTTGTCAGAAGCATCTGCCTGGCCAGCACCAGGACTAAACAGCTTTCCTTCTCATGAGACTTTCTGCAGTGCACACAAGCTAACCACTGTTTGTCCTGTGGGGGGCAGAGCAGCCACACAGTAAATGAAGGAGGGAGGGAGAAAAATCACAGAAAATGTATTGTCACAGTTCAACAAGCAGCTTGTCACTACAGTTTCACCACAGAACTAAAAATTTAAAAGCATGTATTTTTTTTTTTGGCCCAATTGATAAGATATGATTGCCCTCCTAAACATACAAAGCCCAATACACATCCATCTCTTTAAAACACTCGTAACAACCTATAAAGATACAATGTGGACTCTTAACATCACCTGCCATATTGTCCTGCCACAGCTTCTCTCTAAAAGCATGTATTATCCTGGTCTTAGAAAAACACAATTCATTACACACAATCTTAAAGTATTTCAAAAGCTCACACTTCCGATCTTAAGTAACTATGGTGTAACTACATGTCCAGCCTTCACAGCCTCCGTGGCTTTAGACGTGTTTGCTTCTTCAGTTTCACAGACGTATTATAAACCACCAAGAGCATGTGCTACTACTATACACAGTCACGCTGCTCAGTAACCGACAGTGAGCTGATTTAGAAGCCTGGCTGGAGGTAAAGTACCATCCTATACAGGCCTAGCTATAGCTGGGTGATGCTCTACTCTTTAAGATGCTAGTCCGAAGAAGGCATCTCACAGCAGAGCTTTCCCTGCAGCTGACACAGCTCCACAGTACTTAGGAAGGTTCCCGAGCTGGGACTGCAGGGAATCCAAAGACTGTGGTCAAAACTAGGCTGGGATGTGCCAACATTCTCCCAGCTAGGTGGCTCAGGCTGAGGGTCTGCAGAACAAGTGGCATTTCTAAACTGGGCTAATGGACCAGCACTCCCCATACTTTTGCTTCTGTGCTCTTGACTGGCATTGTGACTTCCTATCTTACAAAACTCGACTGAAGGTACAAAGGCGAGCAGGATTGGACTCTTCTAAGAGGACAGCAAGGAGGAAATAAATCGGGTTTGAGCTTCCCTTTGTTCTATCTATATGGTAGTAAAAACAGCACACGCACTTTGCCCACTAGGGCGTAGGGACCGTGATGTCCTTCTGATATACCCCAACGTTCTATCAAGCACTCTTGTTTTACACTGAACAAACTACAAAGACTGCTGGCTCTAAAACCGATGTCTTCTTCATCCTTTAAAAAAAACTCTAGCTCATTTTGTTTCCTGAGGCATTACCACTGCTGGCTACAGAGTGGTAGTATAATATTTCCAATTATATGAAGACGGTGACTGTTGATAGCTTGTATGGAATGTTTTACCTCTAAAAGCTAATGGTTTAAAATTTTTATAGTAGTGGACGCTGTCTATGCCCTGGAGGGCACATGATGTTTTTACTACTACGAAAACTTTTGAATCCTAGTTAAAAAAAAAAAAGAAACATCTATGGACTTTAATGTCTTAAAACAGAGTGGAATTAAGTACTGAAATAAGCCAGGCGCTGACTGTGAAGGGCTTATCCCTGCTTCTGCAGAAGGAAAGTATTTCCACAGTAACAGCTATGGTCTTGCCCTCCCAGTGCAATAAGCACATTTAGGGCAAAAGAGGCACGGATGGCGAGCAGCAGCAAGAGCGAGCGGTCCAGCGGTCCTTATGAATCACCTTTGTACAGAGAAGCCTTGTAATGCTAATGCATCAAACTTCCACAGCTCCACAAACACCCTTCCAAAAGCACCCTGCAGACCGAGGCTGAAAGGACCCCTGCTCACACTTACAAAGGCATCTTCAAAGCTTCCATTGTCAGCATGTCCTATCAAATTCCATAAAGTATCAGCGAGAGAGAGGCATTCAAGTCAACAGTGAAACAGAGAAGCGGCCAGCACCGGAAGGCTGAGCCACAGGCAGCCCACCCCAGAAGGCGCTATGGTGTGGCTTGCAGACTCCACCTACGTGTCCAAGTAATTACCTTTCCTTTCCGAGCGCTTCTTGCGCCTCCTCTTATACCGACGCCCCACGATGCTGAAGAAGGCACCCGAAGTCAAAGTCCCCAAGCCCGGTGATGCCATAGGGACCGACAAGTGGCTGCCAGCCCCTGCTAGTCCCAAGCTCATTCCGCGTCCCTTGGTCACTCAGCAATAACACAGAGGATTATTTCAGGGCATAAAGCTGAGGCTGAGGCGACAGCCACCCCTGCCGGCAGGATGCAAGGGACCGACTGCTCCTCTGTCTCATTCATCAAGCCTCAGAATTAGGCAGAACTGGGTTGAATGGGACCCAAACACACAATGATTCCCTCACTTACCACCCAGAGAGTGGCACGTGACAGTTAACCCTCAAAGCACAGGGTGGGAAGGAGAGAAATGCAGCACCTGCGAACCTTTCTGGGAAAACAGTCTCCTGCCACAAACATCAAAGTCCCGTCTCAATGAAAACTACATTGGGGATGAATGCACCGATGGTAGAGAAGGTTTGTGGAGTAAGAGCTGGGGGGAAAAACAAACAAAAATGGGGAGCCGCAAAGTGCGATGCGGATGGGGTGATCATGGGTGATGAGGGGTCACGAACATGCCAGGGAACTGTGAGCTCAGCTGGCCAGAGAGTCCCCAGGACAAGTCCACCTTCAGACACAATCTCTCAGGTGCCTCCTCCTCTTTTCTGTCATGTGCTTGGGACCAGTGCTGACCTGGTTCATTCGAGAGTGTAGATCATGGTCATTGAGGAAGGGTGCTCAAGGATTTGTGTTCCATGACGCCCTGGGCTCTAACACACAAAACCAGCCCAGCCTACAACAGCACTCTGACTGGCAGGCCTATGTCCCACAGACATATATATACAAATATATACAATACACACACACACACACACACACACACACACACACGTCACACGTCCATAACTTACATACAATACATACACATACACACACACACAAAGTCACCCATCCATAACTCACATACAATACACACACACACACACATACACACACACACATACACAAGACACACATCCACAACTTGCATGTATAAGCTTATACGAGTATACACAGATGCACAGGGACATACACACATGAGTATACATGCACAGCACACAGCACATGGCACCTCTGTCGCTCAGGAGCCAACAGTGATGCTGGCCCAGCAACCCCACAGCCCTAACACTGCTCCAGACAGACAGACGCTGCCAGACTCCAGGATACTTGCCACTGCCTCCCAGCCCCGGGTCCCTGCGTGGAGTGCTTTGCAGAAGAACTGTCAGGAGTATTACTGATGTGGACTATGTGGGTAGAGAAAACACACGTGTCTGTTCTCTCCTGGTACCTCGCACGGTATAAAAGGAACCTTCACCCACAGAGCTCGGCATCCGTTCACAACCGGTCAGTCTCAAGGCACATGAGTTAAGGGTGACACTGGCAGCCGCATGGGAGCCGTCTGGATTTGAACACGCATGACCGTGTTTTCCATGCGAGAAACACCTACTCTACACGGCAGCTACACGAACACTGCATAACAGAGCCACCGGCAGCTTTTGTCTTTGCAGAACTGTCCATCTGACCTGACAAACCTAAGTTACTTAAGTAATTTTGACACAACAGTTATTTTACAACTTTTAACAATTAAAAATATTTTTTAAAAAATGTGAAAGATCCTACTTTGCTTAAACATACAGCACTCTGGAAAGATATGTACAGACCTTGTATTTGTATTTTATTTTTTAATCCTTTAGATAAAGAGCCCACATATTTCTTCTGTAAAGGGCCAGACAGGCAGTAAGGCTGTGTCTCTACTGCACTTTTTGTCTTGTTTTAATCTTTAAAAACTCTCTTAAAATGGATAAAAATATGCTATGGCCTAGCTGCCAACACTCCTTTAGGTAGTGCTACCAACAAAAACATCACGTCTTGATCCACCATTCGTTCCAACATGAGTAAGCTTTCCACAGAATGCGCAGACATGTGTGGCTGCAGCTGATTCAGACGTCTCTGCTATCTCGCCAACTTTCAGTCATAAAAACCCATCTTTCCACCAGCTCTTTGCATTCCGAATGCACATTTGTCAGTGAGCAGAACCAACATGTCTGTGGTACATTGACTCGAGCACTTTAAAACCCTATGCAGGATTTGTTGGCCTCATGGTACTCTTACCTCAAGCCTCTGCCCTGCCTCGATAGGTCCATGCTACGGATGGGTGCTGCAGACAGCAGGCCCTGGGGA
Organism: Rattus norvegicus; assembly: GCF_021556685.1. Classification (NCBI taxonomy): domain Eukaryota; kingdom Metazoa; phylum Chordata; class Mammalia; order Rodentia; family Muridae; genus Rattus; species Rattus norvegicus. Next base: position 12,060,060 of record NC_141553.1, on the reverse strand, counting down.
AGGTGGGACACTGGAGGACACAGAGTTCAGCTCCTGAGAGGGAGCTGCTGCAGGCAGAAGCCGCACTGTTTCCACTCCCTGACTGCTGGGGCCCAGAACAACAGGCCTTAGCACGATTCTCCTAAGCCCAGGTGGGAAGATGATGGCCACCTTGTCACTCCCCTCTCCTGACTAGGTCCTGCACACACCACCTTAGCATGTTCCAGTGACACTGACAGGAGAACCCAGCCTGGAACCCACTCACCTGGGGGCTGGCTTTAGCATGGCCTCTTCTCCCCGACGCAGCTCCCACCTTTCAGGACTCTTACCCATCATTCTAGAGCTATTGTACCTCAGTATCTTCTGGGGATTGAGCCAACATACCAGCCCCCATACTAGAATCTGTAGATGCTCAGGTCCCTGACCTACGTGGCACGGTATCCGGATGACCTGTGCGCACATCTCAAGTACTCTTCATAGCCAGCACAACACAACTGTCGTATGAATACTGCACTGTATGAATACATTTCCCAACAACATAGGGTTGAGAAGTGACAAGGAAAAGCCTGTATGAGCTCAGCCCAGATGCAGTTTTTCCCAAACATTTTCAATCCGTGACTGGAGGCAGACACCCCACAGATCCGAATGACGGTTAGAGCAGGCAAGAGCAGTCGGGCAAGCCCGATACCTATAAGCACTTATTCAGCCTTAATGCCTTTACACTGTGTCATACTCCCCGAGGCCGTGGGGGCCGTGGGGGCCGTGGGCACTTGGGAACAGAGGACAGTCTTAAGGGGTACAATCAACACCCTAAAGACAGACTAGGGAAGCATCTTTAATGTTGTCCTGCGTCTAGGGAGCAAAGGAACCCTTTCACAGAAATGGTAGCAACACTGGCATGTCTCAGTGTTAGTCCAAGAGGGCTGCGTGTCAACCTGCCACCCCCTAGGCCTCCTGTCAGGCAGTCAGGATGTGTGAGAGGGGCTGCCAAGAAGACAGCAGAGCCACCCAGAGGCGGCATAGAGGGCTCAGGTGGTCACATAGGCCTGGACACCAGCACAGGGTGATCCAGACCTATGCCACAGCTCTAAGGAGCCTGTGGAAACACGGCTGTGGAGAGTGCTGGCCGCAGGTCAGGGGTGCCTGAGCTGCTGTGTCTGTGCTTTTACTGTGCCCCCAGGATGTTTGGCCCAGGGAGCAGATGACTTGCTTTGGAAAACATCTGGTCAAGACATCTCCAACTTAGGCGGCAGGTGGCAGGTTTTATAGTTTCCTGTCACAAGTCACTGTGGACAAATGCCCTGACTGTGCCACATGCCTGTGCTTTGATACCCACCGGCTCCAAACCCACAGTGAAGATCAGGTGTACAAGGTGTGGCTCCCGTCATGGAGTCAAAGGCAACCACAGGAATGGGCACCAAGCCACAGAAGAGGCAGTCGTTTAGAAATAGGAAAGCGGGGGTTGGGGATTTAGCTCAGTGGTAGAGCACTTGCCTAGCAAGCGCAAGGCCCTGGGTTCAGTCCTCAGCTCCAAAAAAAAAAAAAAAAAAAAGAAATAGGAAAGCGACTCTGGGTTATCGCAATAAGAAGCTGGGAAGGCTGTCGGGCCCACTCAGTTATGTGGAGCCACACTCAGGCAACAGTGGGTAAAATGGTGCTGTGTGAGTTTGTCTTCTCGCAGAGGTCATCTGGATCTCACGAGACAGTCCCTCTCCCCAGGCCCATGTTGGTCTGTCTTTGGCCTTCTTGAGAGTGAGTGTGACTTTTGACTGTAGCAGGTTAACAAGGCTCATGGCACGAGAGCTGTGGGAAACTGGGGTATACGGCCAGGAAGCACGATGGTGTGATTAGCACATGCTGACTTACGCTGAGTCATCCCCGGTCTACAGAGCAGAATATACACCTCAACTCCATGTGTGCCGCTTTCTTCTTCTGCCTTCCAATTTCTTCTATCTTTAGAGTTAGTTAAGAGAAATATCAAAACAGAAGTCTGATTCGTGAAAATAAAAAACAGACTCCTGCAGAATGTGGCTATGGAGTGAGCCAGATGTGTCTTCGATGGCTTAACTTAAAACATACTTCAAGCCAGGAGTGTTGGCACACGCCTTTAATCCCAGTGTTAGGGAAGCAGAGGCAGACAGATCTCCAAGTCTGAGGCCAACCTGGTCTGCAGAGAGAGTTCCAGGACAGCCAGGGCTATAGAGAAGCCCTATGTTGAAAAGCGAACAAAAATAAATAAGTAATCTATGACTTCAATAAAGAAATACTTCAAAACTTCTCCCAACTATAAAAGTGATCCCGTTTTTACCTTCAGTTGCTGTGTTTTGCAAGGTACCATTTTCCTTTGGGGGAATGTCATAAATAACCATATACCATTTAGCATTTGACATTCCTAGTAACTAATTTTATTTTTAATCTATGTCCTCGTAGCAAAGACTAAAACTGGATGTTCCTAGAATATTCACTTGGGATGAAACTCCTTTAAAGTATTTCCCACAAGATCTGAACAGTGACATCATCAGCTGACATGCCAACGTGGACAGGGGACATCTCACTAGACCCCACCACTAGATGAAGATCTGTACATAATTAATGACTGTTGAGAGAGGGAGGGGCAAACTCCCCTAGGGATGAGCCCCACACTCAGTTATCCAATCTCAAGTGGTCACCCCAAACAGCATACATGGTACAGCAATACCAAATGCACTATAGGTTGTAGTTATGTGTTTTTGTGTGTGCACACGTATGTGTGTGTGTGTGCACGTGCGCATGTACATGTGTGTCTGTGACAATAACAATATAGAAAAAGAGGCTATGAATTTGAGAGAGCAGGGGTAGAGGGTACACAAAAAGAGTTGGAGGGAGGGGCAATAATGTAATTATTATATTTAATTCTCAAAAATTAACTTATCAGTAGCATTTGCTTGCTTTGGTAACAGGGTCTCATTTTGTAGCCCTGGCTGGCCAGAAACTTGCTATGTAGATCAGACTGGCCTCAACTCACAGAGACCTGTCTCCCAAGGGATGGGAATAAAGGCATGTGCCACCATGGCCAGAGGTTAATATTAATTTTTAAAAGTATTTTCTGTGCTTGGCTGTTCTTCCTGGGCTCAGGTTTGATTCACAGCACCTACATGGTAGCCCACAAACATCTATAACTCCAGTTCTAGAAGACCCAACGTGTTCTGTTCTACGCTGGCACCAGGCATGCACACGGTGCACACACAGGCAGAACATCCATACACATAAAATAACTTCAAAACATTTGAATGTTATTGCCCTATTGCCTAGGATGAGTGAGGGGTTTGGGGTATTGTTTGTTTATATAGAGGTGGACTAGGACTGTCCTTTTCCAAAGTTGTAAGGTATGGCCTTATTTACTTGGGATCATTTACGTATTGTTTTACCTAGTGTAGCAGAGATCAAGTTTCATCACCCAACACACACATTAACTGGATCCTAAGGATTCGGGCTGATAAGACCAGCGGTTTCCCCGCTCCACACTTTCTGGCTTGAAGGCCTGCCATGGAAATTCCAAATTTGGATTTCCCCTTAGCTACAGTAGCAGAAGATAGTCGAGCTTCCACTAAGGCTACTTGAGCCTTCTTGGAGAAAAAAAAGACAGGTCTCCTGTGGTTCAAGCTGGCGGGATGACTCACTAGGTAGCCAAAGCTGGCTGTGAATTCCCGATCCTCCTGCCTCCACCTCCCAAGTGCTGGGATTACGGGTGGGTGCCAGCACACCTGGTCTCTTCGAGCTTTTTATGGCGTCTACCACAACTGCTAAACCCTCCAGCCTCTTTCATGGGATTGCAGTTATTACAAGTCTAATAAGGCGTAATCTTATCCTACTTTCCTGGGCACACATTTTCACTAGCTGTGCTGGCCAGTTTTATGTAAACTCAAGCTAGAGCTATCAGAGAGGAGGGAACCTCAATTGAAAAAATGCCATCAGAAAATGTAAGCGGGCAAACTCAAGGGGCATTTTCTCAGTTAGTGATTGATGGGGGACACCCCTGGGCTGGCGGTCCTGGGTTCCGATAAGAAAGCAGGCTGCACACTCCATGGGGAGCAAGCCAGTAAGAGTTCTCCATGGCTGCTGCATCAGCTCCTGCCTCCAGGTTCCTCCTGACTGCCTTTCATGATGATCTATGATATGGAAATGCAAGTGAAATAACTCAGCCTCCCCCCACATACACATACAAAGTAGTCTACTCTTTTAAGAGTCTGGCTATTTACATAAAAATCCACATGTGAGAAAATGTAGCATTCCTCAATATAGCATTTTAAACAATGTTTAAATTTGGTTTTGTACATATGTGTGCTTGGTGCAAAGGGAGATACCAAAGCTTTGGGTCTGGATGGTTGTGAGTCACTCAATGGGTGCCGGGAACAAACTGAGTCCTCTGTAACCACTAAGCCATCTCTTCAGAGAATACTAAAACACTTCACAAGTATTTCTTAATAAGACACCAACAAAATATCCCCTTATCTAGCTCATATTTATTGGATTTCCGCTACACACCCCATGCTCTCAGTGCTTGAGAGACATCAGGAAACAAAAGCCACATGGCTGCGGTCATGAAACCTGTTCAAACATGGACAAGAAGGATGCTCCGGGAACGTCAGACAACTGAATGACAGCACACCCTGCGGACGGTAAAAAGATGCCTGGGTGGTCAGCATGGGGTAAGGTTTCTCCACACTGATAAGACAATGAGGAAGTGGGCCTCAAGCTGGTTAGGCAGCTAGCCTTGAGCGTCAGGCAAGCATGCTCTGCGGGCAGTGTCTCCGGGCAGCTAAGCAGAGATGTAAGAAGGGGTCTGTGGGCCCAGCATGCGGGACTTCCTAGGGGAAGGGGCAGCCACTCAACAGAGGGGACTGAAGCAGGACTGTTACCCAGAGTTTTCATCTGGTTCTGACCTACTTTTAAGAATGCTGGAGGCTGGCAGGGAACAGTCAGGGGTAAGGCTTAGTGCAGGAGCGCAAGTCAGGACTTGGGGACAGCAGTGCAAGGAGTAGGCGGCAAGCATCCCACGATGCTCAAAAGTACAGCCAGGGGCTTCCTGGGTAGGAGTGTGGGAACCAAAAGGAGTGGAATGGAGAGCATAAGGGAGAGTGCGGGACAGAGGAGGAGGATCTGGGGGTCTGCAGATCCGCAGGAGGATGCAGCTAGGCAGGGTCTGAGTCTGGAATCAGCCTACACTGGGGACACATGGTTGGAAGTCACCTGCAGAGGTACACTGGGGTATGAGCACAGGCTGGCCTAGATGAGGTAAGGTATAGCAGAAAGGTCCCCAGGGAACAAGCTTTTGTGGGTCCTCACCCACACTGCCAGTCCCTACACGTGTACCAGCTCATCTAAACCTCACCAGACCTCAATAAGGAAGCCTTGGGGTGGCTGGATGAGGGGAAACAGACACCCATCAACTGCTTTACAGCGAGCGATTCATGCCGTGCTTGTTTAAAATGGAGGTATAAGTCCACCATCTGCACAGGCCCATGCATTACCATGGTACCTCCATCAAATGCTTCTCTGTCTCCAGTGGGCCAGGCCTGTGCACAAATGCTCACTCCCTTACACCCCTGAATCTTTGTCTGCCGAGCATAGAAGGTGGCCCTGGGACAAATCCTGAGCTTACCCGGGAGTGCGGACCTGCTCAGCACTGGCAGGTACGTCTCAGTTTTGGTGGCTCTCCAGCTGTCAGGGCCTGGCTCATGCAGGCCCACCAGCTGCTGGGGTGCTGTACTGGCTGAGGTGAAGAGTCGTGCCAGCATGCCAACCTTGAGGCTCTGTGTCTATGTGCAACTGTCCGACTACAGTGAAAGTACTGAGTTTACTCTTCAAATCACAATTTCCGTAAAAGGTAAGTGGCGACAACACAGGCACCCTTCTTGGGGGTAGCAAGTCCATACTTGCCATGTTAAAAAGGAGGGAGTGTAACTCGGTCTGTTTGCTCCCCTTGCTGCTGGCCTGCTCTCTCTGGAGTGATCCTACAGCACCACCTGCTGTCCAGAAGAGGCCACTCCAAAGAGCTGCTCTAGGGATGGGACTGATGATAACCAGTGTGTGCTTGGTCCCTGAACTACAGCAGGTCAGATGTTATGAACATTTCCTTCAGACAGGGTATGCTGAGGCCAGAATGACCAGGGAACCTACTGAGACATGGGTGTTGACTGCAGAGGGCAAGAGGAAGGTATCTGTCCCTTGGTGGCAGAGTGACGGCAGTGGCTTTTTTTTTTTTTTTGGGGAGGGGGGGAATGGGTCAAAACCTTTCTAAGTCTCTCCTTAGAGTTGTGCCCTACCCTGGGCACTTGCCACAGGCTCTCCCAGTCCCACTCTCTGGCTTCTTTCTAGGTTGTTGGTTCCTGTCTGTTTCACCCTACTCCTGCCTAGGTGTCTAGAACAGATCGTTAAATTACCTATTCAGACTCCTGCACTGGGTTCCACTTCCTACTTCCAACTTTCTCCCATGGCTCACGTCTCTGCTTAAAAATCACCAGCGGGTACACATACTTGAGAGAAGGTGGCTGGCCTTGACTTTGTCCTTTCTCCGTGTGGTCAGCGGGCCTGACAACTCTAGGGAGTCACAGAGAGACCACATAAAGTTTGCTTCAGGCCAGAGACTCAGGAAGGGGGTCAATTGCCATGGTGGGTGAAGGGGATACCTAGGGCCTGCAGTATTCTAGTTCTGCCCGCTGTTTCTCAGGAGAAAGTTTTTCAGTATCATACGGTGATGTGGTGAAGGCCCCCACTGGAACCAATCAGTACGTTCAGACTCTCCCAAATCTCCAGGGCCCTTTTTGGTCATGAAAACTTAAGCGCCCTAACAGACAAACTGGGAATGCACCACTTAGAAACCTCACACTTGGTGTTCTTTAAAACATTTTACTCAGACAAGTTAAAAACTTCTAAAATGAGAACAATCTTAGGGTTGGGGATTTAGCTCAGTGGTAGAGCGCTTGCCTAGCAAGTGCAAGGCCCTGGGTTCGGTCCCCAGCTCCAATAAAAAGAAAAGAAAAAAAAATGAGAACAATCTTAGATCACTGACTTAAGCAGCTGCACCCCCTTCCTCTTCAGCACGGACTAGTCTTGCCACCTACCCAAGGGTCCCAAGGACTGAATCCTGGGTAGCACTGGCCACATCAGAGGCCACACCACAGTCTCAGCCCTCTGCACAGCAGGAGTCGTGCTGGCCCAGGGCTCTCTGCTCCCAGGTAGGCCCCGTGGTCCTACCCGACTCTCCCTGCAGGTAGGCCCATCCACAGGACAGGCACGTTTTCTGGGTAAAGGGACAAATGCACAGAGTGTAAAAAGTACTCTTCAGAACTGTGACCCTCTAGAGCAACACCCACCCAAAGCCAACAGTATACGTGAACATAGCAACGCTGTCTCTTCCCCAAATCCAGGGAGTGTGCTCAACTCAGGCCCTCTAAGGAGAGAGTGTTCAGGACAAACAATTTCAAACAGAGGATCTCTGTCCCCACCCCACCCCCCTTTAGATTACAGTCAGAGGCTACAGAGCCTGTCTATGTATCACCAGGGAATACATCATGATAGAAAGCAGAGTCAGGCCACTGGAATCATGGCGGTAGGGCTGTTCACCAGTCATCTATAGACAGGATGGAGAAGGTAGCTCTGACGCCTTCTCAACATGGAGTGGTAACTGTAGCCCCGCTGGCTCCAGCCCTATATACAGGGGCCTCCATGGGACAGCAAATGCCCTGCTTCCATGCTGTAATGCGGTTTGGTGAGGAGTTGTGGGTGTTACATCCTTAGGGTGGTGCTCACCTTCATTCTAGCTCTATAACTACAACCTGAGAACACGGGGCAGCAGCTTCCATGAGGGCCTGCGGAGCTCCAGAGCACAGCTGCCCCTGGCTCCCGTCTGACTAGCACACCCATCACCTTTCCAACTTGTCCAATAAGCTCTGTGACCAGCAATTCCTAAGCTCCAGAAGGCCTTTCTGGTCCCCTGCCTTCCTCTCCCGGAGCCTCCCACTGTCTGGTGACTGCAGTGAGCCTGCCTCTCCCAATCTTTCTCATTAGCAACTACCTGCTCCAGGTTACTCAGTTTCATCTTCCCTCTGATGTCCCTGGGTCCCCCAAGATGACCTGTTTTGTTTCTCCGCCTACGACGGCTGTTGTTTTGATTTAGTTGCTGAGTCTGGTGAGATGACCTGCCCTTGTCTCTGCTTTCGATGCCTGGTGCCCCCGCGGTACTCACAGTCCACAGTGGGTCCCAGGAGAAACAGGCCCAGGTCAAGATTTTAGCTTAGGTGGTTGATGAGCACAGGAAGGCTAAGGAGTTCCCTCCGGGAAGCCTGGTGTGGATCTTGGGTTTGGCTCCTGGCTACAGATAGAATGGCTAACAAGATATTCTGAAACCCTGGGGTGACAGGGACTGTGAAGAAAGCTATTCTAGCTCCCTGTGAAGCAGCAGTGCAGACAGCAATGAATTCTGTCTTCCGCAGCCCTCCTGATCTGCTGTGGTACATGACGGTCTTCTGTAAATGAGGGTGGATTAACGAGGCTGGAGGAAAATGCACTCCTCTCCTGTGGAACTCTCAACATTCATCTGTGTGCCCTCATGTGATGGTTTCTTCCCACTGGTGAGCAAGGAGCCAGCCCACTCCTGAAACTGTCCATGTGAGGTGTGTCACTTCCAATGGCTGAGGGTTCTGACCCCAGAGCCTCAAGCCCAGGCCTCCAACTTCTGATTGGCCAGTTCTGAACAACTACCAGAGGCTTGACCTTTCTGTCAGGAGATAGCCACAGTCTGACAAGGAAGGCTATAGCCTGCAAACCACTCTAAGAAATCCCTTTGAACATACAGATGTTCATTCTATCTATTCTTGTTCCTCTAGAGAACCCTGACGAACACACGCACCAAAAAGCTGTCTACGTGAGCCATGCCAAGACCTACTGGTGCTTTAGACACAAGCACAGTGATGTTTACGTATCTTTATCCTGTGCTTTTCAGCAATGCAACCACTGTGGAAAGAGCGCAAGACTGCACCACCTCAACAGGGAACCCCAGTACTTGACACCTCCGTCAGAAGTAATCCCTGAGCCACCACTTTCTTAAGGACCAAGCCCATAGCACAGCCGCCCTGCCAGCACTAGCCGGAAGTCCCCTGGCCTGTGTCCTGCCTGTCTGAGGAGGGCACCTGTTATGAAGTGGTAGATGTGGTAACCAAGAGAGCTATTGTAGCCAAAAGCTTACATGTTTAGTTTACTTCAAACCAGATGAAGAAAGGAAAATCAAAACACCAAGCTGTTGACAAAATGAGCTCCCGTCACCCCAGGTAAAAGCGATACACTGTTTCACCCCAGGTAAAAGCGATACACTGTTTCTACACGGCTGCTAGCATTTATTCACAGAGCCAGTAGGAGGAGACAATGCTCAGAGTTTAGCTCTCCAGCCTTGAGCTTTGCTTTCTGTTTCTGTGAGCCGTGCTTCACAGGGCTCCTTGCCGCCTGACTTTCCTGTATTAAGAACAACTGTGCAAAAGGATATGCATAACTCATCCTGCTGCTTCCCATACACGACGGAATCGATGCAGTGCTTTACCTCTGTGGCATGTTAAGATCAGGGGTCATTAGCGGAGCTCAACGTGGCGGCATGAACCCCTCCTGAGTCTCCAGACTCACCTCAGCTCTGGGATCTTCAGGGTCCCTCAGAAAACCCTGGTCACAGAGAAGCTGACTTCACATTCTAACGGAGCTCCAAGATGGGCTACCCGTGAAAATAAAACTACTTGCTGGCACATCACCGTCGAAGGAAACTGTGATTTTGTTCTTGCCACCTCCTGCCTGTCCATGTCCCACAAGGAGAAAAGATCAGCATCAGATGTAGATGGAATAGAATCTTTTTTAGAGCTCTCTTTCTTGGCACAAATTCAAAACCCAGTGGTCAGAAGCGAGCCCACTGCTGTTCCCCGAACACAGTGATGTCTAGGAGCTGCTCTGATTTGCCCACATGTACATCCTCGGTAACTTCACCTACTTCCCTGACTCTAACTGCTACCCAAGGCTCGCTGGTCCGCAGTGCAGGATAGCCCTTGATTTTCAGTGGATGGCTCACACAGGGAGCTGACACACAGGGGCACTCCTCAGTGTCAGCCTGTAATTGAGGAAGCAGCAAAGCCAGGAACATGCCAGGCCAACACGCACAGAGCACCCTCGGACTGCCACAGGCCTCCCAGCTTCCCTTTCCTCCACGCCGAGAAGAAACGTCTAACTTTCATATCCTAGAACACAGCCATAACTGAGCTACCACCATTCTAGTGCTTTAAGGGCTTCAAGCACCCCAACAAGAACAGATGCTGACCTAACTGTCAGCCATAAAGACTAAACACCAAAGAAATTCAGAGAAAAAGGCGGTGAGTGGTAAAAGGCTCTCACGAGGCCTTGCCTAGTGCCAGGCACAAAGTACTGGCTTTATCAACAGTGATGGAGTCAGAGGTGGCCCCTCTGGCTGGAGGGATGTGAGGTCTAAAGATGATCGGTGGCCACAGGAAGATGTTCGTGAACTAACTCAGGGTAACAATCTGTGCTAGAATTTTTCAGGGAAATGCATTTCATAAAACTTTTTTTAAAAGACAGGACTTTGTTATGGATCCCAGGCTGACCTTGAACTCTTAATCTTCCTGCCTCAGCCTCCGGAGGGCTTGGAATTCAGGTCCCTGCCACCACATCTGGCACAAAAGTCACCTTCGGTCAGATTTTTATGAGATATTAAAAGGGTTTTACTTACCTTGAAATTTGTTTAGTTTTTATTTTGGCTCAAATCTGAGGCAAACTCTTTCAGGGCGAGCAAAGTGAGCTCATTGCTCAGCAGTACGGAAACAGCAGGCGTGATGCACGGCGCTGGCGTGTTTCCTTTAGCCACACCTTGAGCTCTCCATGTCCAGCCTGACACACTTCACTCTGTAATAAAAGATTCAATTACTTGACACTTATTTAACTCCAGGTTAAAGGCTGTTCTTTACCACCTCAGGAAAGAACTCTAATATTCTTGTTTGTAGGTTGGCCTTCCTGAGATCATCTGCACCCACCTGCCCAAGCTGAGATCACAGGCATGTACAACTGAATTGGAAAAGGCTTCTTCCTCTATACAAGCTTATACCATTTTTTTTTTTTTGTTCTTTTTTTCGGAGCTGGGGACCGAACCCAGGGCCTTGCGCTTCCTAGGTAAGCGCTCTACCACTGAGCTAAATCCCCAGCCCCGCTTATACCATTTTATACATTGTGTTCTTATGAGTTTTTCAAGGGGATACACGGTAACGACTCAGGCCTTCGTTCACTTGCCCACCACAAGTCAATGTACACATCACACCCACATTTAAATCTTGCTGGCCAAACAGAATACCCTAATAGAACACCAGGGTAAAAAAAGAGGCCTCAGGATAAATTTGTTCTCTTTAAAACAAAATGCATGCATCCATTATACATGCAAATACATGTGTGTGAGAATACAGACATGCAAACACATGTGCCCAGCCCTCACTCTACCCAGGTGGCCACTCTGCCTCTGGAAGCTGAAGGCTGTGAGACTGTCAACAGCCCATTTCTCCTCAGTGAACTGTCACCTAGTGAACCAGAAAGGGTACTTCTTCACCACAGTAGACTCAGGGCCCTTCCCTACAGAGTTGCTAGGGGAAGCCATGCTCAGAGGTGACTAGTAAATCTTCTGAGTAGATACTTGCTAGGAGCAAAATTAAAGTGTGTGTTGTCAGCTCAGTTCCTAACTCTTGCAAGCGCAGGACACTGCTGTAGGTGCTCTGAGGGGCAGGGTGAGGAAAGTCTGCCTGCAAGTCTCCCTGCCCTACACTCATGCCACCAAAGTCAACAGCTTTCTCACAGATGCCTTACAGACTTGGGACTGGGTTGCAGAGCCATCCAGCCCAGCACAAAGGCATCTGGGCCAAGTGCCCAGAACGGCTCCTTCATCACCTCACCACGCCTGGGAGAAGGAAGGGCATGCAAAGATCCTGGCATGGGCCTCCCAGAGCTGCCTCGCTTTGCTCCAACCCAGCCCCACCAAGATCCAGAGAGCAGTGGGAGAGCAGACCACAGGGGTGAGCCCTGCCATGCTTCTCCAGTGACTCCAGTGACACCCAGACACATCACAGAACCACAAGAAATAAAATACCATGCTCCTACCACTCTGAGTGAAGAGACCTTTGCCCCCCGTGAGTCCCACAGGCAGGGTGACCGCTCTGTCCATCAAACTACTCCGTGGGCATGGCACTGCCTAGCACCAGGCCTGTGCCTAAAAGAGGCAGTGGGACCCATTTCACATTTCTTCTGGATTGTCTCTGAGGACGTGAGTCACTGGGAAGAAGCCTGAGCTAGCTATGTGTTGAGGTCACATAGTGGAAAGATTGTCAGCCATATCATTCAGAAGTCTCCTGCAGCAGGACACTGAGCCAACGACCCTGGGGAACAACTGAAACAAAACCTCCAGCCACACGCCATCTCCAAACGGAAGTGGACCCCCAAGGCACCAGTTGCACTGGGCACAAGATCCTAGTCGTGATGATTATAAACACGGTGCTATTTTATGTGCCAGATGTTTTAAGATACATTGTCAGGCATCAAGGACTAGCCAAAATAAAATTATGGTAACACTAAACATAAAATATGCGTTTCACCTCCAAAACTTTTTAAAGTTAAGTAAGATTAACAAATCCCAAGAATATTACAGACTTAAAAAGACGTCGGGAGGAACAGAGTATCTGACTAAACTGCGTAGGTGAAAGCATGAGGAAACAAAATCTACCCTAGACAAACTCTCCATGCCTAGACGATCGCTCCAAAACATTTAAATATCTGTCAAGATAACGAGAAAGGGAAGACTCCTCAGGCTCATGCACAAGGACATCCAAGCACTGACTAACAGGTGAGCAAATTTAACCCAACAGGGTGGGTGTAGGGGGTGGTTCTGGTGCTTTGATCACGAATCTACCTGAGAACGCTGAAGGTCCTGTTCCCCAATTGGCCCTTGATCAGTCAACAAAAGATGCTTCTGGCCAATGGCTGGGCAGAAGAGGCAGGGCTTCCAGGTTTCCGTAGGCAGGCTAGGAGATGCAAGAGGAGGAAAGGTATTTCACCATGCTTGAGAGAGAGAGAGAGAGAGAGAGAGAGAGAGAGAGAGAGAGAGAGAGAGAGAGAGAGAGAGAGAGAATAGGAGCCATCAGCTAGCCATGTGAGATCTTGGTGGAGGTGCCATTGGCCACTTCCCCAACAGGGTCTGGGGTAGCAGGCGGGAGATTAGAAGCTCTAATAAGCTGAGGTAGATTTAAAGTGCTGAGCAAGGAGGAGGTAACCGAGTGAATAAGCTGGGGGCAGACTTAGAGGTGTTGAGCTGGAAGTGAAGATAAGGGCACAGTAGCTGAGGGAGTCTTAGAAGAGCCCGGCCAATGAGTTAAAAGCAAATTAAAAATAAGCTAATACGTATGTGTGCCTTTCATCTGCAGATCCAAGGGAACCTGGGGAATGGGGAACCTGGGAGAGCAGTCTGCCCAGAGCTTAAAGCACGGTAGTCAAAACTACATGCTACAGGTGGGCTAAGCTGTGGGCACACAGCTGTGTGTGTAAAAGTCTGATCTACCGGGGGCTGGGGATTTAGCTCAGTGGTAGAGCGCTTACCTAGGAAGCGCAAGGCCCTGGGTTCGGTCCCCAGCTCTGAAAAAAAAAAAGACCAAAAAAAAAAAAAAAAAAAAAAAAGTCTGATCTACCAAGTTAACTACATAGGAGAAACATGAGAGATACACATTAACACCACCGCCTAAAGTTTCCTCTCAGGCAGGTCAAATCATAAGCTCATGGGAAAACTGAGGATAAAAGCTATGACAGAATCTCAAAGTGTAGTGTATCTACCAGTGTGCAAGGAAGGGTGCGTCAAAGAGCAGTATGGAGCAGACTGAGTGCCAGCGTCCATCTAGGTTAGGCTGGTGACAGGTGCATGGCCACGCAGCTAAGTGCAACAACAATGGGTTTACAGAGCACTACATGCAGCTGCTATCAGACTAGTTAATGGCCACTTACGAACACTGACACCAGATGACCACCTGTAGCACAAAACAGAATAGAGAAACCCTTGCGTAGGTCAGGGAGAGGGACATGAAAAGGCACGAAGGAGACTCTATATTCCTCAGAAAGAAGAGACACTGAGGAGGGAGGCAGGAACTAAGGGGGGCTCAGACAGACAATCACACAGGCACATACTAAGCAGAGCTGTGACTCTCATACCTGTGCAGGTATGCATGTGATTTCGAGAACAGGCAACCCATAGGACAGAAGAAGAGACGACTGACTGACACCCCAGGATCTGGGACCCTCTCCACTTCTGGTGGCTGCTCTGAGTCTCAGAAGCCCCTTCTCTGACAAGTGTCTCCAGGCTCAACGAGCTGGACTTCAACAGCTCATCCGCCGATGCCAGGGAAGGCGGATGCCAACAGCAGTGCAGTACAAATTGTATTAGTGTGAATTTATCACTCTAGCACTTGATAGATTTGCTGTGCCAGTAATAATCATATTGATTAAATGAAACAATTACATTTCCTCTTAAAGCGGTATTTATCACTATAATTTAATCAGACTCTGGAAGTAAGGACTTCGCTCTGCTAAACACTAAATACTCATCTTCTATCTCGCAAAGCCATGAAACCGACACCATCATGCGCGAGCGTGGGGTTAAACAGTAAGCTCACTGGGAGAGCCCCTGTTTCCAGACAGCTGTTATCCCAGGACTATATAGGTATAACAAACTCAGCTCATAAGCAACAAAGATAAGACCACCAGGACCAAGAAGCAACCCCCACCACAAGAGAACAACAGCCTTGCATAGAATGCCAGTGTGGTTCTGAGTACTGGCAGCCATCAGAGGAGGACTGAAGGTTCAGAGGCCCAGAGAAGAGGAGAGTCACCCAGGTAGACAGTGAAGGGACACACAGATGCTACCACAGCTGAGACAGACACATGGGACTGTCCAAGTGTTATAAGAGAAAGGGTAGGTCAGAGACCCCAAGCAGGTGTAGGAGAGAGAGGTCCCATCCGTGTTCTCAGGAAGATCCCCAGCCAGGTCAGCAACAAACACTGTGCCTGAAGGGTGTGAGGTGGCAGCCAGGGATGCTAGCTGGCAGCAGAAGACAAGGGACTCAGTGACAGCACCCAGCAGGAAAGGGAGCCCAACACTGGCTCCTGGGACTGTGGCTGCAAAAGCAACCAGTGGGCTCTTCAAGCAGTGATGTGAGAAGGTCAAAAGGAAAGGGAAATTTCAGAAGTTTTATGAATTGTTCTAAAGTAGGAGGCCAGAGAGCCCAGGTCCGTAGCCATTCGCATCTCAACGAGGACAGCATCTTTAGGCCTAGCAGTTACAGCCCAGGACAAAGGCCCCGCTAGTTGGTGTACAACACCACGTGGTAAAACTCAAAAATGACAACCCTTCGTGGAGCGACACTAGCAGCTGACCTCTTTATTCCACTCAAGGATGTTCTGAAACAGGATGAATGGATATTCTGTTCTAAGAGTTCGTGCCAGTTTGGGTTTGATTTAAACCGCCCCCCTCCTCCCCCCACCTCTGACACAGGCTAAGTTGTAGTTCAGGTGGTAAGTGTGTATCATAGTCAAGGAATCTGATTTATCTCAATTCTGAAGACCCAACTAAGCCAGCATCCTTCTACTAACATCGTCACGGCCACTCAGACACCAAGCATCACCTGGCCTGGCCTTGACTCTGTATTTCACTGAACAGACCAAAGGAAGAGTCTTTGTCATTTGCTTTACTGACTAAACACGTTTCGTGTTCTCAGCAAGTAGAGAGAGAGCAAGTTTTCCTTATAGCATCCCGAGAACGGACTGGGGAAATACCAGGGTTCTCACCATATATAAAAGCCCCACCTACACGAGCCTCCTGGGAAATGCAAGGGGGACCGCATGGCCCACACAGTTTGGCTCCCTGGGACAAGCAAGGGTCAGCAAAGACTGGGGCAGATCTGGAAGTATAACCACCTTCCCCACAGCGGGTCGGGATCTCAACAGTGATGGGAGCACCATTCGCTTTTAAATACGTGCACAATCTGTTGTTTTGTCAATTCTGCTTCCATGAAAAATGTTTTAACCTTTTCTCTTTCTGGAGACGGGGTCTTAAATGGCCCACACTGGCCTCAAACCCAGTATGTGGCCACAGATGACCTTAAACTTCTGATCCTTTGCCTCTGTGTTCTGAGACCTGAGATTACAGATGGGTGCACTGAACCTGGTTTACATGTTACTGGGCGTCAATCACAGAGCTTCATGTATGTTGGGCAAGCACTCTACCAGTTGAGCTACATCAGTTCTTTTATTGAGATAGAGGTCCAGTCCTCATCCTGGCTTTTTAAATGAGTTAGTGAACATTTTTGGAAATATTTTCATGACACAAGAGAAAAGACTCTCTCAAGCTTTCAGCAGTCTAAAGATTCATGTGAAATTAAAAAGCCTGTTGCAAATATTGAAAGGGCTCACTAAACAAACAGGGTTCCCCCAACCTGACTGCTTTATGATCAATTCAAGAGGAATCTAATGATCCATGAATGGGCTCTGTGTTTTCTGGAGGTAGAGCGAGAGGAAAGGCAGACATGGAGAGAGATACACAGAGAAACAGAGAAGCAGAGCCTAAGGAGCAAGCCAGCACGCCATCGTGGGTGCTGGCCTCATGCTGAGGAACAGAGTGGAGGTGGTGAGTGAGAGAGAGTTGGCTGGCACCTTTCTCTTCAAGCCCACCCTCTTGGGAGAACTGTCCACCCCTGGGCCAGATATACCCAAGTTCACTCAAAAGGCGTGGGGCTCAGGCTCTGTCATTGTTAGGTGCCCACAATCTTTGTTTCTCTGGGTATTAGGAAGGAATAAGTGTCTTACTGGGTGAGCCTTGGGGATCTTCTACGTAATTAAGGAAGGCCTCCTGGGGATTTGATTTTCCTTGTCAATGAAAAGAATGACCAGCCACATCATCTTCATTGTGGCCTTTTCTTGCTTTTAGGGAATTATTTTTATGGCTTGAAAGTAAAGGAACGTACTTTCACCCCGTTATAGCTGACACATCAACGAAGGCAAGAGGACCCTTTAAGGACTGAAGTCAGGCTGGAGTACACGCAGATACACAGAGTAACGGAGACTCCTGCTGCACCTGTCGGACGCGGTGCCCAGCCAAATGAACTTTTCTCATTAGCATGAGAAGCCCCAGGTCCCCAGATGACAGCCTGCTGATGGATGTGTCTGTGAGGGTTTTCACAGAAGATGTTGGCACCTGGACCTCAGCAGAATGTCCCTAATTGCTGAATATCACCTGACTCACTGAGGGTCTAGGCAGAACCAAAATGGAGGCTGGAGGAATCATTTATCCTTTTACCTCCCTGCCTAGTTGACCTAGGATATCTCCTCTGGGCCTAGAGTGAGGGTTCACACAACTGTTTCCCATTCTCAGTCTTTCGAACTCACGCAGATTATACCCTGGCTTTTTCAGGACTTCAGCTCAGAGACAGGCTAGGGAATGCCCAACCGCCCTGGTTACACCTATCAATCTCTCCCTTCAGCTTGTTCGCTCTCTCTTGTATGAAACAGAAAGATGAAGAGACACAGATTCTGTGAACTAAAAAACAGAAGCAAAGATACACCCCCCTGGCTCTATTTCTCCATGCACCAGCAGACACAACACTGTTGAATGGATCTGTCAACTCAGTCTTTTTCCAAGGGAACTTGGAATGGATTGTGTGCAAGAACAAAGTCCAGTGAGATTGCAGACCTGGGTTTGATCTCTGGAACCCACATAGAGATAAATGAAGAGAACGGACTCTACATAGCTGTCCTCTCACCTCCACACGCAAGCCACGGCACACACATACACCTCCCATCACACATATCAGGATAATGATGAGGATGATGGTGATGGCGATGATGATGATGATGATGATGATGATTTGAGACCCACTCTAAGTCAAGCAGAGCAGAAGAAAGGTGGTCCGGAATCCCTGTGCAGCCAGGAGGACCGATAAACCAGTCCTGGGAAGATGCGCACCAAAACAGCAATGCATTTAAGGTCTAAGTGATGAGCTAACCTCTGAACTTAAGGATGGTGATAAGAATAGCCACCAGCTTCACTTCTACACCTATCGTGTCACTTACAGATAACCACCTCCACGCACCTCACCTCCACCTCCACACACCTCAACTCCTCCTCCACATGCCTCAACTCCTCCTCCTCTACACACCTCGACTCCACCTCCATAAGCCACAACTTCATCCCCACAAACAGCAACTTCCTGCCCACATATTCACAATTTGCCCTCCAAACATCCTGAGGTTCCCAATCCTGAGGTCCCACCAACTTCTCTAACAAGATCCTGGCCTACCAACCTCTTTATCAAAATCCTAAGAATGTGATCTGTTTATATAAGTAATGTTATGCTTTGAAGTGTTTGGTTAAGTCAATATAACAAATGTGATTTCACATGTGCAACACTGTATCTGACAGCTAAACTTGGAGGTCAGCTGACTATCAAGAAAAGCCCTATCATTACTTCTGAAAGGAATTTTCAGGGCTGCATCCTGCTCCTACCAAGTGCACTACATTAAAAAAAAAAAAAAAAAAAAGAATGGAGAAATAAGACAAAGCCGTAAAAGCTACAAAGACAATGGAGATGGGAGGTTTTTGGTTTTTTTTTTTTTTTTGGTTCTTTTTTTCGGAGCTGGGGACCAAACCCAGGGCCTTGCGCTTCCTAGGTAAGCGCTCTACCACTGAGCTAAATCCCCAACCCCGAGATGGGAGATTTTAAATATGTGTAGCCACACAGTTTTCACAGTGAGGACAAAGGTGCTTCAGACAGAATGCTGCTGGGACATTTTGCTACCACAGGATGTCTTGGGGAAGACATTTCCGAGGGAAATGGTCCCGGAGAGAGAATGCACACTATAGAAGACCAAAAAAGAAAGAAGCCATGTGTGGAGACTCCAACAAATGGAAACAAACAAACAAAACAAAACAACCACCAAGTCTTGCATAAGCCCTTCCAGCAATTAAGAGGGACCATGTCTTCTGGAGGCCAGTATAATTCAGCTCCAGGACCACAAATCAGTAGCCAGTGTCTCTTAAGAAGATAAACACAAGAGTCCCCAGAACATGTAAATCCAGCCATACATAAAAGATAGAACATCACGGCAAACTGGATGCATGCCCACTGGAAACGCACAGTTGGCTTTGACATTCAGAAACCAATTAAGGAGGTGTGCTGGCGTCGCCTTTCTATTCAAGTGTTCTTCAAGAGAGTGCTTCAAAATTAAAAATTTTTGAATGAGAGACCTTAAAAATTCAAGTTGGTGCTCACGTAACTTTCTATTACACAATAAATCTGACAATTTTCAAAGAGAAGAAAGATAAAGAGGGAGGAAGAAGGAAGGAGAAAAGCACGGAACAGAAATAGTGAAGCTGATACCATGAAGACAATGCTTTTGTTAATCATAAAAATGAAGCTTGAGGGGGCTGGGGATTTAGCTCAGTGGTAGAGCGCTTACCTAGGAAGCGCAAGGCCCTGGGTTCGGTCCCCAGCTCCGAAAAAAAAAAAAAAGAACCAAAAAAAAAAAAAATGAAGCTTGAGTATACACACGTCTCCCTTGGGGCAGGACAGCAAAGTTGGAAGGCACAGCAGAGCACCTGGGGACTGTCTGAGGAGACATTGAGTCATTACGAACAGAGCTGAGGGGAGGCAGGAGCAAGGCGTGATCAGACTTCAGTCCCTGGGAGGCCTCAGGACTCCCTGTCTTAGTCTAGTAAGCACAGATGCTCTTGATTAACAGGTCCAGTGAGCTTCTGGAAGTCAAAGTGGTCACAAAGTGGTGCACTGTGTGCCCAGGTGTGCTTAGCTAGTAAACGTGAACCGGCCTTAGAGGGTAGGAGCGCAGTTCAGTGACAGAGCACTGCCTAGAGCACAGGCCCTGAGTATCTTCCCCAGTCTACATGGGGCGGGGAGGGGGTGAAGTGAAAAGTTCCAGACACCAAAGCTCATGACCTGCATTGACATGCACTGTAGTACGAAGAGGCCCAAGTATGTGAAACAAACCCAACCTCTGTGACCCAAACAATGAAACTTACTCGCCTCTCTCTTAACACAACTAACGTTAGTCAAGGGTAACCTATAAAGTGACTTTACAAGAAGCATGGCTCTTCCGCATGGTTATTTCCATAGTAGGTCTGCATACGCTGTTTTACAGTGCTTCTGAGCCATGACTATTCAGTAACTTCTCCATTGGGAAGACTTCCAATTTCCCCTATAAAACAGATGTTCATAATTTTCCCATTTCGCTAAGGTTGTGACATCTTGTCTGCTGGGAACTGTGCTGACTAAGGCAACAGAGAATTCCTACTTGCGACAGGTATCACATTGTTGTATCGAGACAAAACCACCCAGCCATTTTCCAGTTTACGGCGTGTACTTACACAATGGAAAAATGACATGTGAAAAAGGCATGGGTCTTACACGTTCAACAGAACTGGCTTAGTCCAGTTTCTTCCCAGTCCCTTGACAACACTGAAGTAGTTCCACTGAGCACTTGAACGACCCGTGGAAGGGACTGAGGTGTGGAGGGAGTCACGCATTTTAAGGAGTGAGTGATCTGAAAGGCTTTTGATTCAAGGTTTCCACTTCCCTGCTGTTCAGCCCACCTGATGGTCACAGTGTCAGAAAGGGTCTTTTACTATAGGAACCACAGAACGGCTGACAATGACCAGAGAACTTCAGTAACAATAGAAAGCTTACCAAAGGATGGAAAGCAGGAGCAGGTGGAAGCCGGGTGACCTGACAGGGAAACTGTGGAAAGACCACAGGGGGGAAGGGATCTTCAGAAGCAGTCCCTGAGGTACTGTTTCCATGTTTTTGTTCCACGGAAACTAAGAATTAGAAACTCTGAGGATTCCCAGAGCAGATCTAACCATCTACACCAGGGTCGAAAAAGGAAGGTTGGCTGGGTGATGTCTCCATCAAAAATCAAAACGTCACTGTGCAAGAAGGGGAAGAAGTTTCCCTGCAAAGGAACTGATGATCTGATCTCTCCTTGGCAGCATCAGACGCTGGAAACAGAGGGTTGTGAGTTCAGACACAAAGCCTGGGTTCTAGACCCAGTGAGAGACTGATGGACTGTTAGAATACGGTGATTACATGTTTGAACACTGGGGGAGAGCACAAGAAGCCTGTCAGTCATGACTCCACTAAGCAGATGATTAAGGAGGGGCTCCAGCGAACGAAAAATAGAACCCAAGAAACAGACATCATGAGATAGCGGATCCATGGCAACAGAAGCTGCCAGAAGCACTCAGAAACCTACAAGTCGGAGTTTCCATGTGAACCTTCTTGAATTGGCAAGGGTTTTGGGCTTCAGACTTACACTTCTTTCTATCCGGTTCTACCGCACAATATGTTTACATTATAATAATGCCACAAATGCTGCTTCTATTATAGTAGCATTTTTGGGTTGAAAATGTGTAGAAAAAAGTACAGAGTCTAAATATAGATGAGAAACAGACTACAAGTGTTTCAGACTTTGTCAATATAAAGCCGTAACTTGTAACAACAGAGAGCTGGGAGATTGACAACTGCCCACGGAATCCAGCCACAGAAAATACAAACCGTACACGGTGGTTACTATACTGATCATGGTGACCATAAGAAGAACTTAAAAGAGAAAGAACACAAACCACGCGGTGTAGTGCTGGCCATGGGGAGGATAGAGCGGGGAAATTTTCTGCGTGTGAATACGTGTGGGGGCACATGCATGGGGAGGCCAGAGGTCAACCTTAGGTGCTATTCCTCAGACCCCGTCCACCTTGGTTTTTGAGATGGGATCGCTCACTGACCTGGAACTCATTGATTAGGTTAGGCTGGCTGGCCAGAGAGCCCCAGGGTTTCTGACTGCATCTGGGCCACGATGATTTTTTTTAAATGTGGGTTTGGGAATCAAACCTTCTTCACTAAAAAAAAAAAAAAGTTTCGGATTTATTTATTTTATGTGTTTGAGTGTTTTTCCTGCATGTATGTATGTATGTATGTATGTATGTATGAATGTATGTGCACCATGTACATGCCTGGTAAACCTGCAGAGGTCAGTTACAGACAGTTGTGAG
This sequence comes from Rattus norvegicus, assembly GCF_021556685.1. NCBI lineage: Eukaryota > Metazoa > Chordata > Mammalia > Rodentia > Muridae > Rattus > Rattus norvegicus. Next base: position 12,037,922 of record NC_141553.1, on the reverse strand, counting down.
AGGCTATGTGGGCCGGGAAAGGAACCCAGGTCCTCCTCAAACACTAAGTAACCTAACCCAGTCTCTCCAGCCCCTTCCAATCTTCTAACCCTAATTTATAACTATTGATATTGTAATACTGTTGCAGGACTGACACATTCTTTCCTAGAAGGAAGAGAGGGCTGAGGAGTTCATGAAACTCATAAGGAAGACTCCCATGCCCTTCCCCAGGGATAGATGGATACCTTTCTTGTTTGCAGGGAGCAGACTCCAGCGCTGTAGTTGCCTGGGAACTCCAATGGGGCAGCTTTCATGAGCATCCCTCGTGCGGGGTGGGCGTTTTGGTGGTGCTGCTGCTCCAGTCGTGCATTTGACTGTAAGCAACCCCAATAAGTGAACTGACACACCGAGTGAGACTTGAGGGGTTTCTCTGGCCAGTCTTTGATTTATCTGGGGTGAATAGAAACGGATTCTCCCCCGAAAGAGTTTCACAGCTAATGTGTCTTTTACCACCTGCTGGTATCACTTTGGGTTTTTTAATCATTAAGTAGACACTACTGATCGAGAGGACATGTTAAATAGCTTAGTGTGTAAGATGAGGACATGGCCACGGGAAGGTACTGGTAAGTGAGAGGTTTTTGTTGTAGCTATGGGGGAGAGAACAGCCAGGGGCATCTGGAAGAGTCCAGAGCAGAGAGAGGATTTGGTAAACTGAGCCAGCAGAGCCAACAGACTGGGCCTGGTGGGGTTGGGAGGAAGACACAGAGAGAGGGCAGAGACACTGAAACAGCAGGGGATGAGGACAATGAGAAACTGAGGGAAGGGAAGTCTGAGCTGCAGTAGTTTATGGTGGGAGAGGGTGAGAAGAGCTAGGTACCTACAGCAGGAGAGAGCCTGGGGTCCAGCATGCACTTGGGTATGCTAACAGGTACCACAGGTAGCCATTTGTTCCTCCTGCCGGTTCTTTTGTTAGAGGGGAAGGGGTACCACAATTTGGGGAAGTGGAGTCTCTTTTGGACCTGACACTTAGCAAACTCTATAGGATACATCATAGAATAACGTGTTCTCATATAAAGGAGGGAACATACTGTGAGCAGAGAATGGCTGGGTGGCAGCATCACGGTGCAGACGCTACATCTACCTGAGTCTAGATGGCACAGCCCACCGTGAATTGAGACAGCACGGTGTATGCATGTGGCAGTAGCTCCAAGAGCTGTGATCGACTAACACGAGATGACATCACGCACAGGAGGAAATGATGTGATGGAGAGCTGCACCAGAATGAGGCTGCTTGCGGCACAACACGGCATGCTGCTTCCTAGCAAACTTTCTGTTTGAGTGGCAGAACAGTCTGAACTAACAGTGAATGCACAGTTAAACAAATACATGAACTGAAACCACAGGCGATGGTGTCCAGCCGTATGTGCTGCTCTCAGGCGATGGCAGCAGAATATGTCTGCTGCACACCTCTAACACACACATTACCACAACTGCCACGCACCCACGCAGCCACGCAGTGGGGATGTTTCAGCTCTCACAGAATGTTAGGTTCTGCAATCATACGCATACAGTCAGCCACTGACAAGACGTCGTTATGCATGACTGACTACATTTGAAACCAGAACTTTCAAGAAGGGATTTCTCACTGTGGAAACAGTTCTAGGAAGAAGGGGGAACTTTCTACAGGACACATCGTGGTGTAAAGAACAAATGGGTGTGATGAGAAAAATCTCCTACACTCAGAAAAGCAGGACAGTTTCCCTTTTTAGGCTCAGTAGTGGAGGCAAAGGGAGACACCCTGGGGCAGAGCTACTCTGAGCACAGGTTTCAGGCCCTTTCCCAGGCTGGCCAGACAGAGAAAGGCCTGAGGCAAGGCCAATCTCAGTAACCCTGCTGACAGTGAGGCAGAGAAGAGCAGCTAAAGGGCCTCTGGTGATGACTGTAGGCTGCTCCCAGTGGCAGGAGAGGCTGGGGTTAAAAGGAAGACAGGGTTAAAACAGCAAAGGCTGTTGGATAAGAGAGCACTAAGGCCGATGGATAATAGGGCTTGTAGCTGGGTATAAGATAACCAAACCAGAGAGATTACGTGAGGCTCAGAGCCAAGGATAGCAAAAGAACAGATGTGAGGCAGCATTATTACTCCTTGACTCTGATGTGGCTAGCTGTAGCAGACTGAGCTGGAAGCAAGGGTTGTCTTCTAACATGAAGCGTCTACCCAGAAGACCACCTCACGGATACAGAGCTAAATAGGAATCAAGGGAGACCGCAGCTAGAGCTCAGTGGTGGTGATGGAGTAAATGCCATGGCGGAGCTGCAAGCTCCCCACGTAGATGTGAGGACTAAGGGGGTTTAATTTAATGTACGGAACAGTGCTAGAGACAAGTGTCTGCAGAGTAAGAGGGTGGTTAACACAGGCCCACTGACTAACTGCTAGTAGTCAAGTTGGCAACTAAGAAAAACACAAGTCAGAGATGGACGGGGGAGTTCTCAACAGTGCACAGTCATCTCCTCAGGAGGACATGCACGGATGATGGGGGTCTGCCATTAACTTGGTCCATGACAGCCCAGAGAGAGACAACCTCACAGCAATCACCTCAGCCTATGTCCAGATTCCCAGAACATCACAGATCCCAGAACATCACAGATCCCAGAACAACACAGATCCCAGAACAACACAGATCCCAGAACAACACACACAAGACGTTAAGCAGGGTTTCCTCTCTTAGATGTCCCTCCTGTTCTTGGGAGTTTTCCTTATTTTTCTTTAAATTACTACTCTTTTCTTCAGTTTGTCCCTTTTCTATAAAGCTTGCTAAAGCTGGCTTCTGTTTTGTATGTGCACAGAAGAGTTGTCTTTTATTTCCACTAACCTGAGACATGAACTAAGAGACAGTGTTTCAGGTTGACCTTTGATGACAGTTCAGTGTCTCACAGTGACCTTAGGACCCTGGGTGGAGAACAACTGAGCCAGAACAGGTTCCAACAAGATGAGACAAGCTCGAATAAATAGATGATCCTGTCACTGACCCTGACAACTTTTCTCCTGGGGACAGTGATGGATACAGTAGATGGTATCTTCCCCGACTGCCTCCCTTCATGAGATGCTAGGAGAAAACAAAGCCCCAATTCTGCTAGGCAAGTGTGGTACCTCCCAAAGCACACCACAGTCACCAGTGGCGGTGGTGTTTTAATGGGCATCCCCTCAAAGCGCTTATATCCTTAACCCTGCGTGACCCGACCTCACTCAAGAACTTGCCTTCCACCTATTGAAAAATGTAGCATTTAGTTCTACTGCAAGAATTCCTCCCCTGAGAAGATGTTAACAATGTTCACGCCTTCCTTCTAAGGTTCCAGTGAATGACCAAAGGACAATTCTACCGGACTGCATCCTAGGGAATCAAGGAGTTTATTGAGCTTGCTTACACGGCATGGGTGATCCCAAAGCTGCCTTACTGAAAAGTCCCCATCCAGCATGGATGAAGGTTTCCCCAGAACCACAAACGTGGAGTCCCCCGTTACTCTCCCCAAGACTAAATATTTTACCACCTCCTACGACCCTGAGGCTATGTGCGATTCAGGCAGAACTGTATACAAATGGCTACAAAGAGCACACGGACTCCCCTATGAGGGTCCATGACTCTTCCCCAATCCCCCCCATCTCTGAAGAACACCCGCAGTCAGCAGGCACAACGGAGATGGCTGCCTGCAAACAGGGCAGGCACGGCTGATCTGATGAGAGATGACAGCAGTTCCGCCTAAGGAGAACGCCCTTCAGCAGCTCCTCAGGTAGAGAGGATGATAAAGGTGAGACACTGATGAGCAAATGAGCACCTCTTCAGCTTCCAGACTTGCACGAACCCCCCACTCCGCCTTTAAATGGTAAGTAGGCGTCCCTAACACTTAGCCTGGTGGATGCTATTAGGCTCACAACCACACGGCCACATGATACGGAACAGGGATGCTGGAGCGCACTCCTGGATTTTAGAATGGATGGATGATCTGTACATGCTACAGATAAAAGTGAAAATGCAAACAACCTCTGAAAAATGATTGGTGTATAATTAATAGAAGTTTAAAAGAAGGGCGTCTGGCTTACGAAATGTATACAGTAGACATGTAAAATTCAAAAGCCAAAGTACAAAATGAGGAAAGATGTTCAAAGACTTTGAAGTCAGGGGCCTGACTGCTGGCTTGATCGAACACGGCATGAGACGATATCTATAAACAGATGGTGATTTCTGACTGTGCTTCTTATTCCGGGTTCTCCGGAGGGTGTGAGTTTGGTGGACTCAGTCATCCAGAGGCAACGCAAATACTGCCAATTACTGTGACCATCCCGTGCCAAGGGGAATCTACCAAAGTTCAAGACTCTGCTTGTCCCATGCAGTGAGGAGCCTACATACAGGACAGCCCTCTTATCTTCACTAGGGCAGAAGTGGGTCACCTCCCTTTGAACACCAAGAGGTGAGATCGAATCCCCGAAACTCCCTGTTCGTACACCTCCGAGGTGAAGGAGCAGACTAATTCAAGTACTGTGTGTGTGCGGCTATTTCTAATCAAAGCATTGCCCGGATGGAGGAGGGGCCGATTAGATCAGGAAGAGTCACAGAGTCTGTCCTCAAGGCTATGCGGTGAACGACTGCTGGAGGGGTTGTCTACAAGTTGCCCACACAGCTCTAGGAATACTGGGTCTCAGGGGGGCTTCTTGGTGATACAACTGCCTCCCAGTCACTGACACCTCCTGCAAGTACCCCTCTCCCACGCTCCTGTGAGTAGCCTCAATAAATACACTAGTTCACCAGGCTAGACTTGGTTGAAATCTTTTTTATTTCCTCTCTCTCTCTCTCTCTCTCTCTCTCTCTCTCTCTCTCTCTCTCTCTCTCTGTGTGTGTGTGTGTGTGTGTGTGTGTGTGTGAGAGAGAGAGAGAGAGAGAGAGAGAGAGAGAGAGAGAGAGAGATATCAGTGCCTTATCTGCAGTGAATAGACATTTATTCATGTCTCCCCAGGAAAAGCCACACAACAGCTTGCCATCAGACGTTTGGTCATCCTAAGATTTCCCGGGCCTTTTAAAAGGCAAGGGGCCGCACAAAGCCAGCTCGTGAGGAGGTAAGTGAGCCTGGGAAATGTGCCCCCAGAAAATACACTTTTTTTTTTTTTTTTTTTTTTGGTCTCTGGTGATCTAAATTAAAGCACACTGACTCACTCTCCCCAACAACTAGCACACTGGTCTCAGCACAGGACAGAATGACTCTGGTGCTCAGAGCTGGAAGCTGGCCTGTTTGAGAACCCAGTTCCCCAGCTTCCTGGCCTGGAGCCCATAGTTTACCCCGCAGCCTCTGGAGCCTTCCTCCTGCGGGAGAGATTAGCAGTGGTGCCTACCACAAGAGCTACACAGTGTGGGCGGATGACCCAGGTGGAGCTCCATACAACCCCTACTCAGAGCAAATACTCAGTAAGTGCCAGCTCTCCCTGGGGAGAGGACAACTTCAACACTACTAGTGACAGACTGTTAAGTACAAAGCCTAGAAAAAGTCCTGATCAACCGGTCAGGTGAAGTTGAAGAGCTTTACCATTTGTTTTAGTTCAGCCAAGCTTTAAAGCCCATATTCCTGCCAGAGAGCTGTCTCAGCAGTAAGAGGACCCCAATATGTGTCCTAGGTTCGGTTCCCAGCACCCATATAGTAGCTCAGAACCATCTATAACTCTGGTTCCAAGGGGTCTGATGCCCTCTTCTGGGCTCCCTGGGCACACAGGGGGTACATAGACTTGTATACAGACAAAACACCCATACGCATAAGATACAAACAAAACCAAACCCCCGAGCTCAAGCCTCACTTCCTGTGTATACTGCAATCACAAAACCTGCCTGGAAGACAGACTGTTGTCCCACTGCTCTGGTACCCTTGTGGTGTTGCACAGACATTAGGTCACAGGCATACCGGATCCCACAGTGTTCCTTGATTTAGGATGGAATGGCTTTAGTGAGTACTGGGAATGCTTTAAGTCAACTGGGTGTTAGCTTCCTATGTGGCATGTGTGACAGGGGATTACTTACACACAGAAGCCAACAGTGACTTTCAAGCTGAAACCTGAGAAATGTAAGCAGCACCCAAGCTGTAACTGACCTCCCCACTTGCTGGGGACAGGATTGGGAGGTTGAAGCTGGGCTAACTCAGCATGAAAGCTCCTCAAACAGGGACACATATTGGGGAAGCCCAAGGATACAGGGTAGGAGCATGGCCCACTCAAGCCAAGAGCCTCTGTTATACTCAGCTGTCATTCCCAAAGAGAAGCTTCCAGATACTTCTTCAGCACCTTTTCAAAGGCAAACAAAGTTATAGATAAATACTTACAAAGTAGTATAAGATTTACTAACATATTTCATCTTCAAATAACCAAGAAGAAGACACTCAAGCAAAGAGGTAGATTCAAAGCAGAGTGAACCATATTGGCACCCTCATCCAAACTGTGGTCTTCTTCACACTGCCACACGGCCACACATGCACCTCCTAGCTGCATTCCCAGATACACGTGGCCCACAACTCACAATGCATTCTCTGTCTCCCTCAGGACACTCTTGGCCTTTGGGATTTTAACTTGGGATCATGACCTAACTTGACCAGGACTCATGGGTCAACTCCTAGGTCACACTTGTCCTATTGGGGTAATTATTAATGGAAGGCTCTTTCGCTATCAAACACGTGTAAGCAACATAGCTCATGGTCACTTACTTTATGAGGTTTAATTGCCCAAACTGTACACTGAGTATCTATACTCAACAGGATGAGCGAATAAAAGCTATCTGGTCAAACAGGAAGACCCATCTAGCAGTTTGAGTGAGTTGCTGCAAAAGCAGTAACACCAATGTGCCTCACCGCTCAGTGCTGAGCAGAAGAAACAAAAATACAGAGAATTTTAAGGCAGTGAAGCTACTTCCCACAATACAATAAAGATGGACACATGTCATCACATACTGTCTAGCCTACAGAATTTCCAATACCAAGAGAGGACTCTGCTGTAAATGCAGGTGGTAATGACGTAATAGCGTGCACCATCAAACTTTGATAAACTGTAGCAAACAAACTTTAACTCAGTTTCCACCACTAAACTGTCACGGCAAGCTTCTGACACCACAATGTTGAGAGGTTCCTACCCGCAAGCAATCAACCACATCACTCACGCCTGCTGGTTCAGTCCTAACACAATCTACAGGGCAGACCACCAGAAACCACAGATCACCTGCTCAGTTCACAAGATGGCCCCTTAGATGCCAGATCCAGGTTCCAGGTTGGTTTACCCAACTTCTCAAGTCCTCATTCTTGGGTGTAACTGTGTGTTTGAGAGGCCTGCAGAACATGGGGAAGACTTAATCCCATGGCTGGCTTACCAGGGTCTACATGAAGAGATGCACCGTGGGATAGGGATGCTCTAGTGCTCCTCTACCCTCCCCAGACACCACCCTTGGGAGCCCTAATGCACTCCCAACTCTAGCCTTAGGTTTTCTGGAACCTTCCTAGCATAGGCATGACCTGTAAGTAGCCCAGAATGAACTCAGCAGGGCCTCCGCTCCAGTGATCCAGTCTTCCTTATTTCAGGGAAAAGGTTAAGACTCCCCTGCCTCATGACCAGGAAACTTAACCCAGGGAGGATGCGTCTGATGATCCACCCTAGCGAAGGGAAACTATGGCCTGCGATGGATAAGGAGTAATCAATCAGGAAGCATGGGCTAAAAAGAGTGTATAGATATACAGACTATAATAACATGATATATATGAAAATTATGCAGGATACATTACAACATATCAGCATATGGCACCTATGTATGGCCCGGTGGAGTGTGGGTAGTAGAGGAGATTCCACTACTGTTGGGTATAAGGGGTACATGGAGACTGCTGTGTTTTGAGTGTGAAACATCTTCTGTAGGCTCCTGTGTATGAATATGTGGTCCGCAGCTGGGAGCGCGGTTTGGAGGATTGTGGTGCTTTTAGGAGGTAGAAGTAGTGAGTTCCTGGGAGCAGGTTTAATGGTCCAGCCCCACTCCTGTTACTTCTCTTCTTCCTGTCGGGGATATAGTGTAACCAGTCACCTCCCCACTGGTCAGAGCAGACTGTATCCTCCTGAACTACAAACAGAAATAAAACTCTTCCCTCTCTAAAGGTTCTTGTCAGGTATTTGCTCTCAGCAACAATTTTCTCTGTGAAACAAAAACTACTCTTAAAAAAAATTAAACTTTATAGCAAAGTTACAGACAGACAGAAAGGACAGGGCTATAAAGATGGTTCAAATGCTAAAATGCTTGCTGTGCAAGCATGAGGACTTGAGTTTGAGCCCCAAGAACACACGCAAAGACCAGACACAGTGCCGCCTGCAATCCTAGCACTGGAGAGGAGTCAGCAGAACCCCTGGGTCGCTCTAGCTGAATAGGAATGCTTCAGGTTTATGGGAGACCCTGCCTCAAGGCAGGTGGGCAGGCAGAAGAAGCTATAAACCAATGTCAGAGTCCAGTGTACCCTAGTGAGGCCAGCAACAATCTGATGGAGGCTTTGAGGGCAGGATTTGGCCTGGGTAGAGGTAAATACACAAGTTTGCTCCCTAGCACTTAACTGAATTGCAAACTAAGGCCCATGCAGTTTCCTCCCCCCCCCCCTCTCTCTCTCTCTCTCTCTCTGTGTGTGTGTGTGTGTGTGATGCTTCCCAGCAATGAAGGTGAACCAGCAATTGTTTCAAACAACTGCTGATGGGAAACTTATGAGATGGGAGAGCGAGAAGAAGGAAGGGGCCCCAGACACAGGTCATTGTCTCTTGGGAGGGATAGAGTTGGAGCTACGCGTCCTGATAACCTCGGCACACACTCGTGAAACACACAGACTCCTAGAGCACATACACTCAGGGGACATACGGGGTTGGGGGTAGAGGCTTATGAGAGGCAGGAGTCAGACACTCATGGATCTGTAAGAACAGAGACCGGGAGAGAAGCAGTCTGAGTAATTCGAGGAAGCAGCATGGGACTCTTTCTTCTTCCAACACTCTCCATGAGATTCGATCTACTATTGTTCTCTTAAATAAGGAGGAAACAACAACAACAATGACCTAGACAAGATAAAACTAACTTTGTCAGTAACGGTGACTAAAAAACACTAAATACAGCTCCTCTTCAAATACTGGAACCTCCAAAGGGATTGGTATGTGCTTGAGTAAGTTAGGAGTCTTTCTCAAACTGCCATGGTGAAGAGTATAATCTCCCAGGAATTAAAACTTTCTGTCAGTAGCGGTTATTTGGTTTAATTCCCGAGAGGAATAAACAAACAAGAGAGAAAGTGCAGGAATGCTGCCAAGGCTGCCACCAGCAGGTCCTTACAAGCACCTCACCCAGCCCTCTCTGGAACCTGCCCTAGGCCTGGAAAACAAGTTCCTTTGCCTTTCCAAACTAGCTGGAAACAAGGAAACCAGAATTCCATCACAGGATCAGCAGTAACGTCTTCAGGCTTGTTTCCCGGGGCCACTGGCCAGTCAAGTGGCCGTTTAGCTGACGCCAGCTTCTCTGTCCAGACTGCACAACCAGGAAGCCAATGGTGCACAGGAAGGAATCTTGCAATTTCTTCTCAAAGTTTGGAAGTAAAAATACACATAAAACAAACGAATTTGAGGTTTTTCTTTCCACAGCAGCTCACAAAGCAGAAGGTTAGGCTAGTAAAGGAAGTCCGAGCTTTCTGGAAGAGTGCATGGGCTGCAGACACATGCTCACAGTGACTTCTGACTGAAACAGAGCTTTCTGTGGAATGTCTATGAGGACAGGGAAGGAGGGAGGCGACCCCCTCACAGTGAGCTGAACGCATCAATGGAACTGTCTATGGTAGAATATGGAGGAAAACTTCAGGAGCAAATTGTTGCTCAAACCCAGCTCGGTGGCTTTTCTGCCAGCTGCAACCTAACCAAGAAAGAAGCATGTCAAACACTGGACTTGATCCCGAATCAGGGGAAGCCAAAGCATACTATGAGCTCAAAAACTGTATTTGCCTTCTTGTCAGGAGAGTGGGCCACACCCAAATAAATCTCTATCTAGAGGAGCCAGAATAGAATAGGTGTGCAAGCCACAAAGCAGCTTCTGGGGGACACGTCATGATGAGTCCTATAGACAAGTGTGCTGATACAAGCCTGCAGCCTCAGCACTTGGAAAGAAGGGAGGCTTGCTGTGGGTTTGAGGCCAGCCTGAACAACAGCATAAGTCTTAGGTCATCCTGGGTTACAGACTGAGGCCCTGCTTCAAGAAAGAAGACAGAAAAACGTGACTATCACAATACAAAAATACTGCTAAAATCCAGGAACAACAAAAACAAAAGGGGAGTCTGCACAAATGACAACAAATGTCGAGGATATGAGGAAAGAGAAATCTTAATCTATAGCTGGTAGGAGTATTAACTCATGCAGCCAATATGGAAATCAGCATGGAGATTTCTCAGAAAAGAAAAAAAAACATAGAATTATCATATGACCCAGATATACCACTTCTGGGTATTACCCAAAGGGCGCTAATCAACATATTCAAGAAACACTTGTACTTCAGTGTTTACTGAGGCACTCACAACCGCTAAATCATGACATAGCCTAAATGTCCATCAACAGAGACATTTTTAAAATGATATTTTACACACACACACACACACACACACACAAATAGAATTTTAGCTGTAAAATAAAATTAAAATTTCTGGAAAATGAATGGACTTGGGCTTGGTATTATTAAGTGCAGTAATCCTAACTTAGAAAGGCAAATATCACATGGGTCAGGACTGGAGCAATGGCTCAGAGATTAAGAGCACTTACTGTCCCTGAGAAGGAGCCAGGTTCAATTCCCAGGATGGACGTAGTGGCTCCAAACCACTCAGTTCCAGGGGATCCAACACACTCTTCCTACCTCCATAGGTATCAGGCACACATATGGAGCACCTACATGCATGCAGGTAAAACACTTATGCATATAACAAGATACCACATGTGTTCTCTCTCATACACACAAAGGTGTGGGTGTGGGCATAGATCACAAAGGTAGAAAGGGGACTATGAGGCAGCAAAAGGTTTTAAGGGAGTGGGGCAAAGGGAACAGAAACACGTGCTTTAAAAGGAAAACGGGGACTAGTAGGGGCAGAAAGCTCAAACAGGAAAGAACAGATGGCTGGAACAGAGAAAAGGGTATTCTACAATGCAGGGAACTGTTTAGGACACATACATGAAAGAATTCATGACACAAATTAGCAGTGATCAGAAGATACGAGTATACAGGTGTATAGTCATACTAAGACAGCACAACGCAGACAAGCAATTCATGCATGGACTCCGGCATGCACATCCACTCAGGCACACGGTCCAGTCCCAGATCTGCTACAGCAGGAGCTGTGCAGTATTTGACAAAATGACCCGACCTTTTTGCTTCTTGTTCAAACAAGAGCAGAGCCTGAGCGATGCCCACGTCCCTGGCATGCCAACAGGTCACTGAACATCGGGGGCCTTGATAAGGATCACAAGCACCCAGCCTTCCCAGATGCAAATGCACCCTTCCGATGGATTCTACACCTAAGCTATGAGCACTGCAAGGCCTATAATAACAGTGCTGCCTTAAGAAAAAGAGAGCAGAAACTGAATCTCTAACTCCAAGTTTAGCAGGCATAGGAATCAGAGCAAAGAAGAAACGATCATGAGGCATCCAGGGCAGGGTAGGCAGTAAGCACGGAAGGGGGAGAAGCATCTGGCGGCTCGTGCGTGCTGCTGCTGGGTGAGAATTTGTTTCCCACAGCTGGTACCCACATGCTAAGTCATTCAGGGCCATAGTGTAGTTGCTGTTGCTCTGGTTACACGGTCCATTTCAAACTCACAGGTAAGCCTCACAAACATCCACACATTTTCCAACCTGAAAGGTACCTGCGCCTTCCTCCTCGTTCGCGGATCATTCCGGTACAGTGTCTACGTTACTCGATGATGCTCTTATGGGCGAATTGGCAAAGTACATGCTTCAGAACACTTGCCACCGGACATGTGAGGTTCTGGTGAAGTTCCCGAGACATTTTTATGTATGCCTGCATTAATTACTTTCCCCTTTGCCCTGATAAAGGCAGCTTAAGGGAGGGAGCATTTATGTTGGCTCATAGTTTGTGGAGCAGAGAAGGCTCATGGAAAGAGCAGTTAGAGCTGAGGCGGAGGAGTGTGCCGTGGCTGGTTACACCATCTGCAGTCAGAAGCACACAGAGATTACCGCTGGCTCTCAGCTTCCTTCTTTTTCCTATCTTAATACGGGATCCCAGCCCTGGGGATCTTAACCAGTGTGGGTCTTCCCTCCTCAGTAACTTCTCTGGGAACATGCTCCCAGACACGCCCAAAGGTGCAACCCTTAGGTGATTCGAATTCAGACACGCTGGCAATGAAGACTGACCCTAAAAGCATACCTGCATGTGCATGTTGTCTCGTTGTGTAACAGCATGCTTGCATGTGTGTGTTGTCTTGTCATGTAACAACATGCCTGCATGTGTGTGCTGCCTCATCATGTAACAGCATGCTTGCATGTGTGTTGTGTCATCATGTAACAGCATGCTTGCATGTGTGTGCTGCCTCATCATGTAACAGCATGCTTGCATGTGTGTTGTGTCATCATGTAACAGCATGCTTGCATGTGTGTGCTGCCTCATCATGTAACAGCATGCTTGCATGTGTGTGTTATGTCATCATGTAACAGCATGCTTGCATGTGTGTGCTGTCTCATCATGTAACAGCATGCTTGCATGTGTGTGTTGTGTCATCATGTAACAGCATGCTTGCATGTGTGTGTTGTGTCATCATGTAACAGCATGCTTGCATGTGTGTGCTGTCATCATGTAACAGCATGCTTGCATGTGTGTGCTGTCATCATGTAACAGCATGCTTGCATGTGTGTGTTATGTCATCATGTAACAGCATGCTTGCATGTGTGTGCTGTCATCATGTAACAGCATGCCTGCATGTGTGTGCTGTCTCATCATGTAACAGCATGCTTGCATGTGTGTGCTGTCATCATGTAACAGCATGCCTGCATGTGTGTTATGTCATCATGTAACAGCAAGCTTGCATGCACGTGCTGTCTCGTCATGCCTTTTGTCTGTTCTTCTAGAGTCTTGATCTTGTCCTTCTCTTGTCTTTTGAAAGAAGCTTCTGGTGCAGCATCTTTAATGTGTTCAAACCCGCCCATCTTTCATTTGGTTGAACTTGAACTGAGTTACACTTTTGAAAAGGCTCTCTTTCCTATTTGCCCGTGTTTTCATTTGACACTACCTACTTTCTTTCCTTAAAAAAAAGTACTTCTCCCTCTGAAGCATCCTGAGCTTCTTCGGGTATGCAGTATTATAATACAGCTATGGTGGGTGGTTGTGTCAAGAGCATGAATTTAAAAAGTCCGTCCTTGGCCCAGCAAGGAGAGGTGTTCCTTTGTTATCTGCTAGATTCCCACTGCATCTGGGCTCCCGTTGAATTTGTTTAATTCACGTGTCCATGAATACTCTTCACCGCACTTCAGGCAGGCTTCTGCGAACACAGCTACAGCTTCTGTATGGGCTTTGTGTGCGCGTTCCTCAAGGGCTTACTAACACAATATAGCATGGTCACGGCCTCAGCAGGACTTCTGTTTCAGAGAGCCCCTGTTGGGGTTGCTACCGAATGCTGAGCTGATTCCGGCAATGGAGTGAGTGTGTGTCTGCTGGAGGTGTGTGCTGGAACTGGTTGGGCTGTCGTCTATTCCGAGATCCTTCTTTTCTCTGAGTTTTTTTTTTTCTCTCTCTAAGTCTGTTTAACTTTCTATTCAGTTTTAGAATTAATTGCAGGGGTTGGGGATTTGGCTCAGTGGTAGAGCGCTTACCTAGGAAGCGCAAGGCCCTGGGTTCGGTCCCCAGCTCCGAAAAAAAGAACCAAAAAAAAAAAAAAAGAATTAATTGCGTGCTATCCTTTCCTGCAAAACAAAAACAAACTACAAAAAAAACAAAAAACAAAAAACAAAAAACAAAAAACAAAAAACAAAAAACCAAACCCAAAAACCAAAACCAACGTGACTCTTGTTCTTTTCCTATTTGTACTGACATGACATTAAGTTAAAAAACTGACTTAGAGCCAGGGAGGTAGCTCGGTTGGTAAAGTGCTTACCTAGCACGACTGAAGCCCCAGCATCTCGTGGTGGTGAATGCCTATCCCAGCACTTGGAAGGCAGAAGCAAATCAAGAGTTCAAGGTCATCCTTGGCTACTCAGTGTGAGGCCTCATCACAAAACCAAACCAAACCAAAATAAACCAAAACAAAAAAACCACCAAGCACTTTCATTATGATGGACATATTTTGGGTCTAGTTAATTTTGCAATGTGATGTTTTTTTATTTGTGAGTTCTTAATATTAAAAAGTAAATTTTTTTGTTTGCTTTTTTCAAGACACAGTTTCTCTGTGTAGCCCTGGCAATCTTGGAACTTGCTCTGTAGACCGGGCTGTCCCAGAACTCAGAGATCCACTTGTCTCTGCCTCTTGAGTGCTGAGATTAAAGGCGTGTGCTGCCACTGCCTGGCAAACGTAATTTAAAAAAAAAAAACCAAAAAAAAAACCCGACCAAATTAATTAGGTAATATTGAGAATGGCCAGCTTGCTGATGCGAAACCCTCGGACCAGGCACAGGGCCCCTCTCTGTCATCCCTTGCGCCGCTGGTCTGGAACAGTTTCTGTTCTCAGAGCTTGGCTTTGGTAATGGCTTTGCTGATGCAGTTACCTCTTACACAACATCCCACAGCTGGCTCTTTTCGGTATGTATGAAAATATCATCGGTGTCTGAATATTAATATTATACTCCCGCCTTGGGAAATCCTTTTATTATCTGAGTTATTTTTATCGTGGTTCCCTAGAGCCATCTGATACACAGCCACCGGCCAGGTTGGGGTGTGTGTGTGTGTGTGTGTGTGTGTGTGTGCGTGTCCAGAGAACAGGTCTGCTGCAGGGTTTTGGACAGTCTGCCAGCAAAGAGACACTGCCTTTCTCTGTTCCTCATTTGCATCTTTGTTTTCTCTTGACCTTGGCTCGTCTTGCCTGGGCAGCAGGTACGTCAGGACCTCTCTGTCATCTCTACTGAACCTCTGCCTGTGTACTTGGTGCAGATTCTTCCCGCCTCAGGTTCTGCAGTGCTGTCCACTTCTCTGGGGGGAAAGTACCTAAAAGGAGGAATTACCAGCCCACGGCTTATCTTGCCTTCCATCAGATAGTTCTTCTTTATCCTCCTGCCTCTCAAGTTTATTCACGAATCTCTAGCGCTTCCCAGAGAAAAACAAAACTTCCTTCTGCACTGGGCGGTGGTGCCTCACACCTTTAATCTCGGTACTCAGGAGGCAGAGGCCGGTGGATCTGAGTTCGAGGACAGCCAGGGCTACACCCACAGAGAAACTGTCTCAAAAAACCAAACGATAACCCACTTCCATCTGCTACATGTTAAATTACTGGTGTTTGTGGGTCCTGAAAAAGATGGATTTTAAACTTCTAGAATTCTTCATGAGAATTTAAGCTAATGAAGAAAACACACTCTTTCTCACCATGACCTCAGCACTCTGATGCTCACAAGCCTGTCTATCAACCTCATCAACACCCAATCCCCGTCAGCTGTGTAGGCCCTAGAAGGACTCTCACAATGGCACAAAACTTTGTGGATGCAAAGTAGGCCAAACTTGCTCAGAGTGGCTGAGAAACTGCTTTTAAGGACTTGTTGATTAGTCTCTAAGTCACTCATCGTTAGAACAGTCAGAGAGGGCAGCAAGCGCACGTGGGCCTTTTGGGTTTGTGAGGAAGGAGCGAGCCATCTGTGCAAGTGTGACAGCGCCGGGTCTTTGTACTTCCGCCCACCTCCTCTCAGTCGGTGATCCCTGATGGACGTGAGAAACATGACAGACAGACACACTTAGCACTGGAGGCAGGGGCAGACTGCACTCACACTCACGCAGGAGTCTAGGTTGCAGTGCGGAATACGGCCTCTACCCACATGGGACACAGGGAGCTTTGTTAGGGAATCATAAAAAGGCTTTAAACCCAGCAGGCAACACAGGCAAGCAGAGAAAGGAACCTATAAAGCCCCCCATGGAATTTAATAAGCCTGTTCCAGGATTCAATTGCACTAAAGAGAAAGAAAGGAATTAATACTGCCATGGAAAAGAAAACGGCTTTGAAAGGTCTAAATTCTATCGATAACAGCAACGAGTGAGAAGCAAACAGTCCTGACCTGTGAAATGACGCTTCGCACAAGAATGTCTCCACCTTGTCCCCAGCTCTGAAAAAAAAAGAAAAGAAAAAAAAAATGTCTCCACCTGATTGCTACTGGCCTCTACAGTCACAGCACAGAACAAGACCACAGTATCACTAGCAAAACAGATGGAGAGAGCAAAGAGCTGATTTCAGTCGAAATTCCTGGGGACAGGCATCCTGTAAAGAGGCTCACACAGTAAGTTCAGACTTATAAAGGTTTCCTGGCACTTCTGCAGATAGGTGAATCACATTTCCAGTCCTCAGTCTGCCCACAATCCCCAATCCATTTTCATACAGGAAGCCAGCTCTTAATGAGAGCTACATGCAGAGAAATACACTAACTCAAAACCTTCCTCTTCCCTACCTGCACTTTGACTTTGCATGGCTACAGTTACCTCAAGTAAACCACAGGACCACCATATTTTTTTAAATTCCAGTTAATTTTGAGCATTTCTGAGTAACACAAAGAAATCACTCACTGTCTGGCTTTCCCTCACCTAAGAGATGAATCATGACCATGTCTAATATACACACACTGTAGATGCCAACTGCCTGTTAATCACTCGGTAGCCATCTTGGCTATCAGGCAGCCTGTCACTGGGCCATAGCTGAAGTGACTCTTACTGACCAGCCCAACATTACATCGCTGCCCACATCCCTCACCTCACTCCATCAAGCCAAGCAGGCTCTGCAACGCCTCACATCCCCACTATGGGAGAAGGTGCTACACAGTGAGATGCCTAAGAGACAGCATGGTAGCTTTGATTCCGATATAATTGTTTGATTTATTGCTGTTAATTTCGTACTGGCCTCGCTTATTAAGACCTTTTCACAGGTATACATGGTTAGGAGAAACACAGCACCAATAAGGCTTGGTAGTCTTCACGGTTTCAGACGTCTGAGACTCATCTGCTGTGGGTGAGGGGGACGCAGTCTATACTTGTATGAAAGAAATTTAATGGGGAGCATACGGATACAATTTTAGAATGCTTTTATCTTTGCAGTGATCAAAATAACTCCGTATCTCCCTGGGACTGGCTCTTATGGGTTGCCTCATTTAAATGCAATTAATTAATTGTGAGATGAGAACCTCCTCGACGGACCAGACTAGGGAAACAGAGAAACCAGGTCCTTCATCTCTCTCATTCTTGAAAGGCCAAAATGAAACTCAAGTTCCTCTAAGACATAAGCCAAATAGCCAAACGTTAAAACGCAAAGGATCAATAATACATCGAAGGCTAACAGGAAGGCTGCTTACGAAGAAAAGCCAAAAACACTGCAAGCGTTACTGGCCTCCCCAGCCCTGCTACAGGATGCTTTCTCGGCTCATCTCTAGTGGATGTACTCAGCACCTGAGAACCTCATTTGGGAAAAACAGATTTTCCCCTCGTGCCACTACAGCTCAGAACCCCCGGAAGACTACAGTCATGCAAAAAGCCTGCTGGAGCATGAGGAGACAGTACCTTGTGTGAGACCCCCAGATGGGCTATGGGTAAGCTCAACAGGACAATAGGCAGTGTCTATATCCCTGATGTCTACCCATGAGATGCTAGACAAGGCTCCCATTCCCCAAAGCTCTCCTTGCTACTCCCGAAATGTCACTGATGAGAGTCCTTCACAGTGCCCCTGCGATACCTTATGCAATGGGCAGTTTAAATGTCAGCACGATCTAGGATCACCTAGGACAAGAGTCTCAATGAGGGTTAGAGCACCCTGGCCTGTGGGCATGTCTGCAGGGAACTGTCTGCATTATTTCTGAGTATGTTAGTTGATGAGGTGGGCAACACCGTTGTTCACTCCCTGGGTTTGGGTTCTAGACTGTATAAGAGAGGAGGAAGTGAGCTGGGTGGTAAGCAGACGGGCATGCATTCGTTCTCTCTCTGCTCCTGACTTTGATGTGACATCTGCTCCAGGTTCCTGCTGTCTTGGCTTCCCTGCTGTGATGCACTGTCACCTAGGTCTGTGAGTGCTCCTGCATTAGTTTTGTCTGTATTTCATCGCAGTATGAGAAAATGGAACTAGGACATTATGTCCCACTCTGTCACAGCAGACACATCAACTTTTGCTAGGTCACTACAATAGTAATGGCAGCAGCTGTGAAATACCTGAGGATCCTCTCCTTGTGGATTTTCTGGGTCTGCCTGGGCCCATTCCTCATTGATGATCTCCAAGCTACGAAGAGTTCTATCTCTACTCTGACTCATGGTGCCTCCACTAATCTGAAATAGAAGTCTTCCTGGAAATAGTGTCTTTCCTGGAACAGAGGTCTATGCTAGGGTGGATGTCAGTTAGCTGGACTTGGGCAACTGTCTCCTCAGCCTTCCTACTCCTGTGGAGGATTCCTGTAGACCAGTTTCAAAGATCTAAGGCCCACGGGGTCATGTTTAGTCACAGAAATGATGTCCCTTCTATGGTGCCAATTTTCTACATTATTTACTTTTGTGTCACTGTGACCAAAACAAGGGAAGAAAGATTTGATTTGGTTCACAGTTTCAGATTTCAGGAAGACATGGCAAAATTGTTCAGTTCTTTGTGGTGGAAATACGAGGCAGAGGCTGCATATAACCTTCAAAGACCCATTATCAGTAACCAATATCTACCACTTAGGTCCCGCTCCTCAAAGCCTCCAGAATTTCCCAGAATAACACCACCAGCAGTAGACCAAGGGCTCAAAATGTGAGTCTGCAGGGGACACTTCATATTCAGACTACAACTACCTCTCAGAGACATCCACAGACAGTCATAACTTTCCAAGGCTACCCAAGGCCATCCAAGGCTACCTAAGGATACCTATGACTATCCAATGCCATTTTACCCGTGCCATCGAAGGATACCCATGACTGCCCAATACCATCCAAGACACCCAAGGTCAGCCACGGCCATCCAAGGATAGCCAAGGCTGCCCAAGGCCATATATAGATACATGACTTTCCAAAGCTACTCACCATACCTGTCATCATAGTCCAAGCATCCACAGGTACGTAAGGACAATGAAAACACCAAGGTTGCTCAATCCCACCCATGATTATGGAGGGTTATCCAAAGCCACCCAAAGCCAGCAGCCACAACAAATACAAAAAGTACAGGAAGCTCATGTGGAAGAAGACAGCAGTGGTCTTAGCTGACAGAACTGTTCTCCCTCTTAGAAAATATAAAACTGTGCTCCCAGGAAGACCCTGCAAGCAGAGCCGCAGGGCTGTGTGTGAGAAATTGTCTTTCTAGTTCGTTAGGTATGTTCACGTGCCATTCAGTATTCAAGATCTAAAATCTAGAAGTACACTGTTCAGAGCAACAAACGCAAAGAAAAATCACAATACAGAAGTCTGGACGAGGTCATCTTCAGTTGAGGCAGAAGATGTAAATATAAAGGAATATCTAAGGAATTATTAGTGGCATTTTTAGGGTTTTCTTAAATAGGGTTTTTGCCCGAAATATTACATATTTAGAATCATTTTTAAATCAGCAAAACATGAAGTATCCTCATAGTTCATACAAAGGCTCCTATCATTTATCTAATATATAGTACACGTCTTACAACTAATAAGTCAATATTAGTTAAATATTAGTTGAAACCCATACTTTAGTCAGATTTCCTCAGACACCCCCTCAGGTGCCCCTTCCACCCAAAGACCTGACATTTGTCCTTCTGTCTCTTCAGGCTCCTCCTGACTATGAGTTTCTCAGACTGAAGAATCAGCTTTTTTGTTTTGTTTTGTTTTTGCCCCCAGCTGGAGTGCGCCCTATGTTTTCTCACGGGTGGAAGGGGCCTGGGTTATCAGGAGGAAGCCCACACAGACCAAGGGTCATCTTCACGACATCATCCAACTGTCGGCCCACCCAGCCCATCATTGTGGCACCGTCCTGGACCACCACGGAGAGGTATATTCTCCAAGGTTCTCTCTGTGCAGCGCTTCACTGTCTGCTTCAACCCTGTGTCGTGAGGAAGGAAGCGACCGTGCCCCACCATGCTGGCGGCGGACAGCCATGCTCCTCTGTGTTCCTCCTCCCGCTCAGGACACGGTCATAGCAGAGTCTGCATCCCGCTGGCACGGGAGCGCTTCTGCCTGTTTACTTACCAGCCAGTGACTTACGTTCCTGTATACTCTGC
Source organism: Rattus norvegicus (assembly GCF_021556685.1). Lineage (NCBI taxonomy): Eukaryota > Metazoa > Chordata > Mammalia > Rodentia > Muridae > Rattus > Rattus norvegicus. Next base: position 12,017,556 of record NC_141553.1, on the reverse strand, counting down.
ACTATCACCCACTTCTACTTTTGTTGCTGGACTTGGTCCAGCAGTGGTCACTGGCATCTTCTCCAGTTGCTCCCAGGCTGTGGAGCTGCTGTATCTGAGCTCTTCCTCACCGTGAGTGTCTCCTAGTCCTGGCCGCTGCATTTTCCCCAAGAAGCTCTAGTTCTTTATTTCTTACTTGCATTTTTATGGAGCACACAGCTACACAAACGAAAATACAAACTTGTGGCAGACAGCAGGTTCCGCCACCTTAGGCACATTCCTCTTCTGATAACGACCCTTAAATATGCTGAGAAAATGGCTTTTCTACTGGCTATGACTACCTAAGCCTGTATATAAGAGGAGCTGGCTGCGCAGAGAAGAGGAAGCTTAAACCATGCATAAATATTTCCAGTAATTAAAAAAAAAGTCTTAAATTCTCTATCAGTAACAGGTAGGTCCTAATCAAAGTAAGGAAGATAATACTTAAAATTCTGATTGGCAATTTTAAAAAATAGCTCACTATAGCATAAATTCATATCTGACAAAAACACGCTTACCACTGAACGTGTATCTATTTCCAGGAAGCAGTCAGCAAAAAAGAAAAAAACAAACAAACAAACAAAAAAAAAACAAAAGAAAAAAAAAAAGGTTTGCTGGTGCCCGGTACTCAATCTGAATGCCTGTGCTTCTGATGATAAAGTCGCAACCTGGAAAATCACGTGCTCTGCCAGAAGGGAAGATGGAAATATGAACCAGTTTCTAAAGGCAAAAGGATGGCTGATGGCTGGAAACAGGTATTCTCGAAGCTCTAACCCAGGAAATAAGTAACGTACCATTTCCAAAGCATGGGAAAGTGTTTGAGTTGTGCCATGGAGACATTGTGGAAATCAGCGCCATCCTTAGGCTTTTAATACAAAAGTTCTTCATAGGCTCCCAGGGAAAGATTTCAACAGATCTTGGTTGATTTCAAAGACTAGGTCCTGAGCATCTTCTGAGCACTGCCTTGAAGCTCTGGTCGAAGGCTACAACTAGGCAACTACAAGGTCACAGAGCTGCAATGGAGTCAGAATGTGGACAGGGCAAGAGAGCTTAGGAGGGCCAGTGTACAGGTGGGAGGCGGGGCTCAAAGGGGGCAAGGCCAGACTCTCTCCCTTCACATAGAAATATCCTGTAAGTCCTGTCTGTGGCTGACCATAAACTGTACTGTTGCAAGTCCTCACTAGACAGGCCCCAGAGAAGACTCTCAATTCCCTGACTAGAATCTCCAGGCAGTGCCTACCCATATCAGCACCGCAGAACAGAGTATGGATTATGGGACCATGGTGGCCTAGCCTGACTTGGTATTACTGATGCTGGCCTTACTGATGCTGGCCCTACTGATGCTGCTTGAGCAGACCTGCTCTGAGCCACCATGCCTAACCCCAAACTGACCCCTGGCAGCCCCCGATTAGCTGTGAAATCACAACCCAGCCAGCATTGGGCTCCATACCTGCATCAGCTTCCGCCCTGCACCTAGCTCTCTCACACTGCTTGCTGTGCGGACTCTGAGGCTCTTGCTTAACTAGGGCTTGTGGCTTGGATATGCCTGGCTTAGGGATGGCATGCAAACAGCAGGCAGTACAAACCCTACAGAAAAGAGGGGCTGGAGCCTCCGAGAGAGAAGAAGACAGGCAGTGCCTTAGTTAGGGTTTCATTGCTGTGAACAGACACCATGACTAATACAACTCTTACAAAGGAAAATATTAAATTGGGGCTGGTTTATAGTTTCAGAGGTTCAGTCTGTTGTCATCATGGCAGGAAGCACGGCAGTGTGCAGGCAGGCATGGTGTTAGAGAAGGAGCTGAGAGTTCTACATCTTGATCCTAACAGAAAAGGGGGACTGTCCTCCACAAGCAGCCGGGAGGAGGATCTATTCCACACTGGGCAGAGTCTGAGCGCAGGAGCCCCAAAGCCCACCTATATAGTGACACACCTCCTCCAACAAGGCCACGCCTCCTCCAGTAAAGCCACAACTCTCAGTAGCGCCACTCTCTATGGCCAAGCATCTAACACGAGTCTCTGGGTGCCAAACCTACGTAGTGGTTTACTACAGGCAGCACTGCTGGGCTAGAGCACTTGTTTAGGGACTTAGATGACTACTGCTCTACCTCGGGACTCAAGGCCTGCCTTTTCCTTTTACCATCCTCTCTTAAACTTACAAGGTCATGAGACAATGGGTTGCTGTTGGAGCAGTAGAGAAGCAGGAGCAGTCTGGCATCCTCCAGGGTCATCCTTATAGTCACCGCTATAGAGTTCTCTCAAGAACCAAGAGTTTGGGGACTTGACTTGGGGACAAAAACTGACCCACTACCTGGCTCCCCACGACAGCCAGTCAGCAGGTCCAGCACCCACCGTGAGTCTGTAGTTACCATTCCAGCTGTTCCCACAGGACCTTCAGGGCTGCCTTTAACGGCTTTTACAAGTTAAAGGTCAACTTTTAAACGTAGCTTTTAAAATCTTTAACAGTAAAGACAAAAAAGGCAAATCAAGTATTTAGAAAGAAAATACAGGCTAGAGAAACAGCTCAGTGGGAAAAAGCACTTAACTGCTCTTAAAGAATTCAGTTCCCAGCACCCACGTCAGACAGCTCACAACAGCCCACAACTCCAGCTTCAAGGGACAAAATTCCCTCGTTTGGACTCTGTGGACACCTGTACTTTCATGTACCATAGACGCAGACACAGACAAACACAAACACATACACATGCACATGAGCGTGCATACACAAAATTTTTATTCCTAAAAAACAGGGCTAAAAGCTTACATGCACCATGTTCACAAAAAGTTCATATTTTTCTATGCATACCTTTGTCTTACAAACTCAAATTTAGACTATTTTGTGTATAAATCTGAGAGGGCAAAGGACTAAGCCTCAAGAGGGTTATGGAAGGTAAGCATGATGCAACAGCTTTCTGGTAGCATCAGGTTCACACCCTGCAGATACGTGAGGACCTGCAGACTGTGACTATCAGGAGGCACCCTCAAAATAGCAAGTATGATAGCTAAAAAGATGACCAACTTTGGGGTTGGGGATTTAGGTCAGCGGTAGAGCGCTTGCCTAGCGAGCGCAAGGCTCTGGGTTTGGTCCCCAGCTCCAAAAAAAAAAAAAAAGAAAAAAAAAAGAAAAAAAAGATGACCAACTTGACAAGATCTAGACTCAGCAGTCTGACAAGCCTCCAGCTATGCCCATGGTTGATTAGGTTAACTGGGATAAGAAGACCCACCCTAAGTGTGGGTGGCACCATTCCCTAGGCTTGGGTCTTGGGTTGCAGAAAAATGAAAGCATGCCAAGCATGGGTATTTACTGCTATTTCCTCAAAACAAGTTTTGTTTTCTGTAATTTTTAATTTGCTAGACATAGTTGGGCGCCCTTTAACCCTAACACTTGGGACATAGAGGAAAGTGATCTCTGTAAATCTGAATCCAGCCTGATTTACATAGCAAATTCCAAGACAGCCAGGACACCAGGACTGCTTATTTGAGATTCTATCTCAAAAGAAAAGGGGGAAAAATTAAATTGATTTATTATTGTATATGCACAAACACATGTGTGAGTTCATGCATGCCACAGCGCACATATGGAGGCCAGAGAACAACTTTTTTAAAAAAACGATTTGGGGTTGGGGATTTAGCTCAGTGGTAGAGCGCTTGCCTAGGAAGCACAAGGCCCTGGGTTCGGTCCCCAGCTCCGAAAAAAAGAACCAAAAAAAAAAAAAGATTTATTTATTTATTATATATAAGTACACTGCAGCTGTCTTCAGACACACCAGAAAATCTCATTACAGAGAGCTATGAGCCACCATGCAGTTGCTGGGATTTGAACTCAGGATCTCTTCAAGAGTAGTCGGTACTCTTAACCCCTGAGCCATCTCCCCAGCCCCAGAGGACAACTTTTAGGAATTGGTGCTTCTTCTGTAGTTTCCAAGAATCGAACTCAGGTTGTCGTTCATTCATTCACTCATTTTTAAGACAGGCTCTCTCTATGCAGCCCTAGTTGCCCTGTAACTCTCTGTGTAGACCAGGCTGGCCTTGAACTCACAGAGATCACTGCATCTGCCTCCTGAGTGCTGGGATTAAAGGCCTGTGCCACCATGCCTAGCTCAGGTTGTCATTCTTGCACAGCAAACCATTTTACCACAGAGCTATCTTATGAACCAGCTCTTTACTTCTTAACCACACATGCAATGTGACCAGCTAACTCAAACTCCTGCTTTTAGGACCTTCCTCACCATGATGAACTGTACCCTCAACCTGGGAGTCAAAACCAAGTTGCTGTTGTCAGGGTACCTTGCTGAAGCAACGGGAAGGTAACAGGTGTATGCAGCTGCAGGATAAGCACACGTGGAGTAACATGGTTAGATTTAAGTACCCCAACTGATCTGCATCCAACAGAAATGACACAGTGTTCTTTTTAAAAAGACCCCCAGTGGTGTTGGGGATTTAGCTCAGTGGTAGAGCGCTTGCCTAGCAAGTGCAAGGCCCTGGGTTCGGTCCCCAGCTCCGAAAAAAAGAAAAAAGAAAAAAAAGACCCCCCAGTGCTCCTAAACTTTAAAACAAAACAAATAAAAACAAAACACAAAAAACACCGATGATCAGGCTAACGGCTCTACAGGTAATGTTTACCCCCAAGCCTAACAATTCCGAGGGCACATATGGTGGAAAGAGAGAAGTGACTCCCTCAAGCTGTCCTCTGATTTCTGGATATACATCCCCATCATACCACCACCACCACCACCATTACCACCACCACCACCACCACCACCACCACCACCACCATCACCACCACCACCACCATCACCACCACCACCACCTCCTCCTCCACCTCCACCACCCTGCATACACAAACACAGATTTTAAAAAGTTTTAAAGTGACTTTAATAGGTTTACACTATGCATAATACAACTAACTGTAACTTATCAGATACAGTAAGACACTGCTGTGTTACTGGAAATCACGGTTTTTAGGCCTGCAGCCCTGTACTGCTGGGAGGAGCAATACTGAACCTACAATCACTCCTCAGGGGGAAGGCGAGAGCAAAGATGTCTGCCAGGCCACCACCCACAATTGGGAGGGGTCACCATCTATCAGTTAGTGTTCACCCTACCCCACCACAGACTGGTAAACAGATATTATCTTCTTGGGGGTGGTATGCACCTTTGTCAAGTATATTTCTGTTCTACATGGAACATGTAGTTGGCCCAAAAACCTCAAGGGCTAATTCTGACAGAGGCAGTGAGGGTCAGAGAGAAGCTAGGCCAGCTGACCCAGCCCACACTGATAAAGCCTCTATCCTCAGGAGAGCCTTCAACTGAGCGTGGGAGGCTGGGTAGGCACTCGAAGAAGCTGACAGATGGGACATACAACAAATACCACCTCAAAACCTGCTTCTGATTCCTTAGCATGACCTGTTCACCAGACCCTGCCACAAACACACTGTCCAATGACCGAATCACCACAGAAGTGAGGGATGACCGTCTTACTGTTCACATTGAGAAACTCAGGCCTGGCGGATTAGGAATCACACAGTCAGTGAGGATTCTACCAAGCAGTCGGGCTCCGGGACCCAGATGAATCCTTGCTGCAGCTGAGAGCGGGATCCGAGCAGATGGGAGAGCTGTATGAAGAGGCCATGCTGCAAGGGGCATGGAGAGGGTAGTCTAAGGGACTGCTGGTGGATGGAAGCCAGGGCTACAGGCACAGGGCTAAGTCAGTTACCTTTGACCAATGTGAGCAGGGCACCAACAAGAGCCTGGGAGAGCTGTAGAGCTCCGTTAGGAGGCTTCTGTGGAGGCACAAGAGAGATGTGCATAGCCTGCCAACCTCTGAGCAGGTAGAGGGTCCTGGGACAGTGGACATCTGGGTAAGGAGGCTGCAGGACAGTGGGCACACAGACGCAAGGGACTTGAATGGTAAAAGGAAACAGGGATTCCGGGATACGCACCAGATCTCTAGCAATCAAGTGGTTGGCGGCAGGCGCTGTAAAGAGGAAGACTGGAAAATGAAGCACCGGTTACAGATGTTACACATCTGGAAGACTAGGTGAGAAGAGCTCCCCGGAAGACACCAGGAGCTTGAGAAGGGAGAGCACTGGTGACCAGCACCTCCCAGCTGCCATGGCCCTCTGAGCTGTTCCTAATGAGGCATGGTCCCAGGCAATCACACAACCTCACAGGCATGTCTAAAGTCCCTGACCCTCCTGTCATAGAAACTCCACAGGTGCTGCCACAGTGACCTTTCCAAACCATAGCTTTGAATTTATCCCGCCCCAGGAGAGAGAGAGTTTTGCTCTCCAAAAGGACCCAAGTCACCTCATACCATGTCACCAGGGTCCTGGGCATCCCTGACTAGTTCTTAGGCTGGGATGATGCAGTCCTCATGTGTCTGGCCTCTCCTGTCTTCAAGATGGTGCCCTTTGTTCCCTTTAACTGAGAGGAGCACTGTGGCCCCTTTTCTGTAGGGCACTGAGGGCCAGTCCCTCAGCCCTTGCCTATAGGGAGATGCTGAAAGCTCAGGGAATCTAAGCTCAGGGAACCTTCCCTCAGTTCTAGTTTGTAGCAGAGCATCTCACATAGAAACTAAATTTCAAGAGGGCGTAGAAGGAGGGGAAGACTCCTCCCAAGTCTCTAGAGGGCTCCCATCCCTTCTCTGAACTCTTCTGGATTTTCATTGGTGTTATCACTCCTAAGGAGGCTGGGGATAAAGAGCAAAGCAATCTAGATGTCGTGCCTCCCCTTTGGTTCCTGAAACGCTTTTGCTTTCCTGATGAAGATGACAACCTTGCTTCCTTCTGGTCTGCTTCCTTACCATGCTGTAGAGAGAACAGCCATCATCAGACTCAGAGCCCAAAGCTGGAGATGAAGAACTGCACTTTGATGCAGCCAAGTTGTCAGCGTGGTCTCCTGTCCCAGCCCCAGCATGCTCTCCTGTCAGTAGTGGGACCCAGGGGAAAGCATGTAGTTTTGGGAGACACCGAAAATGTATCCACTGGAGCATGTGTGGAGGGTGAAAGGGGAAGGAGGCTGACAGCAGCAGTCAAGGGCAGACTTGGAGGCTGGGAGGGGCTCAGGATGGGAGCAGGAGCAGCAAACAGAGGAGATAAGCCAAGCAGCCACTAGGCTGGCACAGCCCCAAAGCAGGGCCAGCTTTGTCAAGTCCTAGAGTGACACAAACATTGGCTGGCAACCTTGACCAATGGCAGGTTGCTAAGGATTAGAAGAGCCACTTCAGAGTCGTGGGAGTCCAAAACCTGAGCCAAGGAGGTGGACACCATAAGGAAGTCAGGAGAGCTTGTGGGAACAAACGCTTGCTTCAGTGCAGGACAGGAAGCCTCTCTCTTGGGATGACCCTTGCCCTGTTCCAAGGTCTTCACCTTTCCCCTTTTTTCACAATGGCTTTCCTTCATCACACTGTCTGTGGGATACATCTACGCCACTAGATATCTCCACACCAGCAAGGACCAGCGCTCACTTGTTCTTTGCCCTGTGTGTCAGAGGCATGCATGGCTGTGGAAGAGGGCTAGCTAGAGGGGACAACCAGGGAACTCAAAGCCTACCAGAGCCTTCACTGTGGACAAGGAGCCTAGGCAACAGTAGTTTCCAGGGTTCCGGGCTACACCACACCAAGCCCCCGTTCCTCTTTGGAGGAGCCCTGAGACCAGATGTGGCAGCTCCTCCAGGCCAGCAGTGGAAGGGCCTCTTCTGCAGAAGAGAGGCACGCAAAATGGAAGAAATACCAGGCCTGACCAAAAGGCACAAAGACAGATGTCAAGAATGCCCATGCATGTGCAACGACAGACTTCAGAAGTGCCAGAAATTTCTAATACTTGAACTTTTACCAAAACAGGACAAGCCTACTTCCAGAAACACCTCTGCACCAACAAGGAGCAATGACCTGACCAGAGAGAGGACTCGACAGCCACCAATGCCTGTACCTTGTGCTCCCCAGGAGGAGATGGATGTCTCAGGAAGCCTGCAGAGCGAACCATAAGCAGACTGGGGTGCTCACACCTGACACCTCACCTGGGTCTTCAAGGGTTCTCCCAGCCTTGAGAGTTGATTGGAAATAAAGAAGAAAGCCCCCAGAACCACAGGCCATCTTTATAATACCTTGGTACGCAGCAGCCAGGATCTGGCTCCCAGCCGAGGACAAATGACTAAGTGAAGCCCCAGGCAACATGGGCAGTGTTGGGGCTGCTTCCTTCCTCAGAGACTGCCTGCCTGGGAGCTGATTTTAGAGCCTTTGGTTTCCTGGTTTTCATTGTTCCAATTGTGTCAGCTTTGGGGTGTGATCTGAGACACCAAAACTATTCTGATCCACTGGCGACTAACAGAGCGCCCAGTCAGCTGCAGAGACCAAGCTTTCTTTGGCTTCAGAACACCAGGAGTGATAGCCATTTGGACATCTTTAGGATCTAGGCTCTTATGTTCACGGAAATAAGTAAAGAGAGCCCGGGGAGATGGCTTACTTAGTCAAGTGTTTGCCATGCAAGGAGGAGAACCTGAATTCAATCCCCATCAACCACAGGGGGTTTGGGGGTGAGTGGGGGTTGTCCGTAACCCCAGTGCAGGGTGGGTGTGAAAACCAGTCTCCAGCAAGCAAGCTCCAGCTTCACTGAGATACACTGTTCAGAAAAGTAAGATGGAAGGCCAGGGAAGGCTCGGCAGCGGGGGGGGGGGGGGGGGGGGGGGGGGGCACTTGCCCCGCAGAAAACCTGATCTGATCCCTGCAGCTCCAGAAACTTGTTCCCTGACTTCCACGTGCCTGTCGTGGTACTGGTGCCCACGTACGTGCATACGTATGTACGTACACACACACACACACAAAGAGACGGGGCTAAGTACACACACACACACACACACACACAAAGAGAGAGTGGGCTAAGTACACACACACACACACACACAAAGAGAGGAGTGTAATATGTTTTTTAAAATAAATGGAAAGTGACAGAAGACATCCAACAATAACCTCTGATCCTCACACGTCCACAGATACACGCACAGATACATACACACCACACACACACACACACACACACACACACATACACAAAGAGAGAGTGGGCTAAGTATACACACACACACACACACACACAAAGAGACGGGGCTAAATATACATACACACACATATACACAAAGAGAGAGTGGGCTAAGTATACACACACACACACACACACACAAAGAGAGGGGGCTAAGTAGATACACGTGCACACACACGCGCACACACACACACACACAAAGAGACGGGGCTAGGTAGATACACACACACACACACACACACACACACAAAGAGAGGAGTGTAATATGTTTTTTAAAATAAATGGAAAGTGACAGAAGACATCCAACAATAACCTCTGATCCTCACACGTCCACAGATACACGCACAGATACATACACACCACACACACACACACACACACACAAAATAGAATATACATCTCTTGTTTTATAGAAATGAAGGCTTTGTTATTAAAAACGATTTCTTAAATTATCCAGGTGAAGGGTTAGGTCCAAGCATGATGCTATAAACAGCTTCAGTGACCATGGCCCTCGTGTCAAGTGGGCTTTGGAACAACAGTCCCTAACTTTAAGCCCTGGTTTAATATTTAGGAAGCCACGTTTTTCCTGTGTCACGTGCTATTGGCATTAGTCATAATCAGGTGACGTACAGGGACAAATACAACATGTCCTTCTATAGTTATCTAACAGAACACAATGGAGCAGAAATTCTATTTTAGACAAGAGCTCTTAAATTCTTATGTCTAAAGGTAATGTTTGGGGCTGGAGAGATGGCTCAGTGGTTAAGAGCATTGATTGCTCTTCCAGAGATTCTGAGTTCAAATCCCAGCAACCACATGGTGGCTCACAACCATCTGTAATGAGATCTGATGCCCTCTTCTGGTGTGTCTGAAGACATTGACAGTGTACCCATATGCATGAAATAAATAAATTAAAAAAAAAAAAAGGTAATGTTTGGGCCAGGCACAGTGGTATAGGTAGGTGATGCCAGTATTTACAAGGCTAAAGCAGAAAGATCAAGAATTCAAGACTAGCCTGGGCTACAGGCAAGGCACTATCTCAAGAGAAAGAAGAGAAGAGGGGGGAAACTAATGGGAGAAAAGACAGAAGAGGGAAGGGAGGGAGGGGAAGCAAGGGGAGGGGAGACTAGATGAAATAACAGTGATTAACTGTCAGACTGGGACTTGGTCTCATAATTGTTACCTTTAAGGACTAAATTCCAAGTTATGACTATACTAAAAATAGAAACCATGTATATTCCCAAAACATTCTTTTGTTCATGTTTTGGGAGCATACATGGTTTATAACCAACCAGTTATAACACTGTAAAAATAATGAAAGGTAAGTCACCAGACAAATGAAAGGATGGGAGAACTGTCCACTCCAACATGGCACCAAGGAGGATGCCATTGTAAGGCTCAAGGGAAAAGAATGAGGCTAAATGGGATCTCAGCACAGGCCTGCCATATCCCATGCCTCCCTCCATAGGCCACATCCCATGCCTTCTCCATAGGCCACATTCCATGCCTCCCTCCATAGGCCACATCCCATGCCTCCCTCCATAGGCCACATCCCATGCCTCCCTCCATAGGCCACATCCCAGGCCTCCCTCCATAGGCCACATCCCAGGCCTCCCTCCATTGGTCTCAGCAACTATAGGCCTTTAGTATCATGCTCTCTGCTCCTCTGAACACGCCTTCAAGAAATCTGAGGAGGAAGCTGATCTCTAGAGTTTTGTGGGTTGCTCCTAATAAATAAAGTAGAGACGCTTTCTTATTAAAATAAAATAATGATGTTTAAACTAAAGACAAAATAATTTGCAAAGGATTAGAAGAGCAGAAAACCCAAGCCCGTGTGCAGAACGATGAGCAGATGGGCCTCCGGGGTCCCCTGGCTGGCATCCAAATGCCCAGCCCGCCACCATCCATGCACCATCTGGGTTCACCAGTGCCTCCCCCCCCCAGGAAGCTCACCACTCAGAGTATTCACCTTCTCACCCACAGCTCATCACTGTACCCAGCATGCTAACCATACTGTGAATGTGTAGGTGACCTGGCTCCCAATCCTCATGGTCACCAAGCTGCCCAAAGACACCTTAACCAAAGGAAACTCAAGTCGGAGGCCCGCGTCAACTACTGCCCCCTTTAACAGTGACTGACATAGACCAGGCCCACCACGGCTCACTCAGTGCTGACAGTCCGTGCCATAATAGAACCAAATTTCCAATTACTATACTGTTACAGACCCAATGTAAAATCACAGTTCAACTTCAATTGTACACATAGCTAGGCGGAATGTCAACTAACATCAAAGCAGGGATTTTCAAAACTCAAGCGGTGGAAGAAATCAGGTTGACTTAAAATAATACCAGGGGCGGAAAAATAAGTGGAAGTCTACGTAAGGAGAAAATCGGCCGGGACAGCCAATAGATGTGGCATCCCGGATGACAGATGTTTCGTGAGGACAAGGCTGGCTGATCCCTGTATATTCTGCTGTACATCCAACATCCAAACTGTCTCAGACCAGGCACACAGTAGGGATTTCAAAAAGGCCTGTTCAATGACAGGGTAGACGAATGAAAGGAGGAAGGTTTAGTTTGTGCTAGGGATGAGAAGTTGGGTACATTTAAGCCAGCAGCACCCCTCACAGTTAAGCAGAGCGGATATCATTAACCCATGTTGTACAGCCAATGAAGCCAGTACCACAGGAGTCATGGCCCAAGGCTCAGGACACAAGAATTATTTAAAGATAGACATGAGAGGGATCTGAGTCAAGAGTGAGGACGCCATGGTGGCACAGGTCAGCAGCGGTCACCTGGAGAGGTAGAAGTGCTGACTGGATATCATAGGCTATTTCTGGGGAGGGTCACGTGAGACCCTATTGCCTGCTTCACAGAAATGCCACACGTTCAGCAAGTCTGCCAACCAGCTGAAGTAAGAATACAGAATAACGAAACTGGCAAATGCTCCAATCAGGCCTTTTCACTTGTCTTAATAGATGGATAGATATTTACACCGCTAGGAATACTGTGCAGCCCGTAAACCGCATCTCAAAAATCAGGAAAAGCTCAGGGGCTGGAAGTGGGAAGAGCCTTCTCCTGAAGAAGGTTGTAAATAGACGACTTGTGTGAGAAGCAGGTTTTCCACAGAATGCAGGAGGTCAGGAAGCCTATGGTGAACTTTTCTGAATAGAGATTGCTGAAGTGTCCATCTCGGCAGATGCAGAGGACACAGAGGGTAAGTCCTACAGCTGCTCTTGAAAAAGATGAAACTTAAAAGTCCTCAGCAGGGCTGGAGAGATGGCTCAGTGGTTAAGAGCACTGACTGCTCTTCCAGAGGTCCTGAGTCCAATTCCCAGCAACCACACGGTGGCTCACAACCATCTGTAATGGGATTCGATGCCCTCTTCTGATGTGTTTGAAGACAGCTACAGTGTAGTCACATAAAATAAATAAATAAATCTTAAAAAAAAAAGTCCTCAGCAAACTGGGGAAAGAGTAGCTTGCCACAGATAATATCTTTGGAACAACCACAATGATCCCCCATTTAATGGCAGCATGAGGGGACTTGGGTAAGGGTCAAAGAAGCAGCCCGCTCTTCCCCACTGCTATCCATGCGATACGAGCCACAGGGTATCCAAGACTCTAGACAGTAATGCTCCAGCCAAGCATTAGAGAGATATCATGATGCCACAAGTAGGTCATGTGCTCACAATACAATGCTCTACGTAGACACCATGAGATATAACTGCAAGCTGTGGCTATAACCACGTACAAAACCCACAGTCACAAGCCTTCGAGGATAAATGATGAAACTTCTACTGTAATGATGCTTGGCCTGGGGGCATGGACAGACCACTCAAAAAGGAGGCCAACCCTGTGTGCCGGGCAAATGCCCTCTGTCCCCTTGCCCTTGGGCATTTGAGGCAGTCAAGAGTGCTGCAGGGGTGGAGGAAAGTGGGGGTATGTGTTTGTTGTGAGAGAGGATAAGCTGGCCCTGCCCCCTTACTGGCTGAAGCACTGGGCAGAGCAGGCCCTGCCCCTGGACTGGGCAGCACAGTATAGATGGCCCTGGTGGGAGGTGGTGCAGGTGAGTCAGCCCTCAGGGCATGGACACGGGAGAACTGGTCCCCACTACTCATCTGCTGAAAGGTAGAGCGGGTGAGAGGGTGATGCCCTCCCCACTACCTCACCCCTTGCTGCCTGCCCTAGTGGGAGTTGGCCCCAAAGTCATGGAGTCATGAGAGCTGAGAGCCAGAGAGCTCACCCTGCCTCTCATCAGCTGTAGCACTCGGAGGATGGGCCCTCCACCTCGAATGGGCAACACTGAGGCGCTGGCCAGCCCTGAGGATGGGAGAGTGGGAGAGCTGGCCTACACCCTGGCTGGTTGAAGCACTCGAGAGAGTGGGCCTTGCATCTTTACTGGGCAGCACAGTAGAGCTGGCATTGGAGGCATGGGTGTGGGTGAGCCTGACCTAGGGCATGAAAGTGAAGAGCTGCCCTGCCTCCTCCTGATGGCAGCATTGGGTGACCTAGCTGAAGTGGTGCTGGAGAGCTTGCCCTGGTGGTAAGGGAGGGGTGGTGGGCGGAGCAGCTCAGCTGCCACAGGCCAGATCCAGGGCTCTGAGTTGGCCTACCCCAACATCCATATCATCTGTGAACTGTTGGAGCCTGTGAAAGGGCCGGTCCTGCCAATCCAAAACTGCAGGATCTCCATGACACAGAACAACAGGATAACCAAGAGGAGTCCCAGTGAGGCTCCAATATTGATGGTGTCATAGAAGCCAGAGACCTTGAATCAGACCAATGACTCACTGCAATGAACATTTATTTGCAAGTGAAGGTGTGTGGACAAAGGGGCCACACTGTGACACACTGTGATTCACTGCAGCTTCCTCGGGAGGTGTTTACGGCGCTCTGTTTCATTTATTTTGTTTGTGTGTTTTTTATTTGGGGGAAGAGGCTGCCGGGGTAGAGGGCAGATACAAGGGGACAGATGAGTGGTACTGGGCTACATGACATGAAACCCACAAAGAATCAATACAATGATTTTTTTTTTTAAATGGAGGCTGACATACTAGGCAGATCTCAAGGCACAAAAAAAAAAAAGTAATTTCATATGAATCAGCTAAATGTGAAAGGCAAAAAAACTACTAGAAGAAAATAAATAATGGTACAGAGAAAATGCTCTTAGATGAGACATGATGCCCAAAAGACATAAAGGAAACAGTGAACACACTTAACAATGCAAAAAATCTTTTTGGATAAAGAAGGAAGGGAGGGAGGGAAGGAGGGAAAGAAGGAGGGAGGCAGGCAGGCAGGCAGGCAGGCAGGCAGCTAATGTAGGAAACACTCGCTCCACACTGGGAAGCAAACACTCAATGGCACATCTAGTACTTGCACCACAGCTGGCGGTAGGAGAGAAGCAGTCCTGCCCCTGAGAACCAGTGCCCACCCATATGTGGAGCCCACCCATATGTGGAGGGACATCTGCAAAGTGCTCCACACTCCTGAGATTCCCAGGAGGAGTTAGATGCCTTACTGAAATCCACTGGAGCCCCTCTGGGCAGCAGAGGAGCACACACTGAGCAAGGAGGCAGAGGCCAGCCTCTCCCGCACGCCGGTCACCTTTCTATCAGCACTGTTCAGGGGTGCTCTCCCCACGCTTTCTTTCTGAACTTCTTATTTTGAGTTTTTAATTCATAGGGAGACTGAAGAAAACACAGAGAGGGTTCTTATGCCCTTCACCTCCCCTCTCCCTAAAGCCTAAGCATAGGTTTGTGAGCTGTAGGAAAACTGTCAAACTGGGACATGTCAAACTCTGGTGTGGTACCATTAGCCACACTATGGACTTCACTGACAGCTTCCCACTATCCCTGTCTCTCCAGGCTCCCACCCAGCACTCCACCTTGTATCTCACTGCTGCGGCTCCTCTAGGTCCTCAATGCAGAGCCATCCCCTATCCCGTGCCCCTCCCCCCCCCGCGCCCCGTCACTTTCCTGTTCTCCTTTATAAGAGCACAGCCCCAGCACTGACAGGTGACCCAGATGGATCAGTCCAGGTTCCCTCTTATTAGTGAGCCTGTTTGTGCAGGGACACCAGAGAACTACACGAGGTAGGCAGGCTCACTGCAGGCAGGTCAGACCTGGTGGGACACTATCTGTTGCCTTTCTCCACTCTAAAGTTACTATTTTTCCCTTTTTAATAAATAAACAACTTGGGGTAGAGATGCTCTGTTACAAGGCAAATATCCCTTTTCTCAACTTTTACCCGCTATTCTTAGCACCAACCTCCGTAGCCCCTGTCCTGGGACTACAGTGTTTGCCTACTGGGGCTTCTAGGCCCTTGTTCCTTCCACGATGATGAGCATTTTTCTGTGAGGAAGAGTTGTCTGCTCTCCCAGTTTTACATGCTTATCTGGTCAGCTGTTAATAGCAGTGGAGAGGGACCTGTACTTTATGCTGTGAACTAATTAACCACCATTCTCTTCCTGTGTTAACGAGGGGCTCCTTTGGGTTGGCTCCTGGACCTTTCCTCTCTTGCTGGCACCAACAGACATCTGCAAGCAACAGTACAGGGTGTGTGGTGCACTCATTGATACTGGGAGCCATTGCTTCTGTGCCCTCCCAGAGGCTCTATGTGAGATCACACACATCTGCACTGGCCTGTAACATTAAAGACTATCCAACTCCAATACAACAGCCCACTCCAGCCCTTCCTGACCTTATCTGAAACCTGGAGCAAGGGAATCCTGGCTTCTGTTATCCACTGCGATCTGCCCAAGGTCAACATCATATACACATAGTACAGCCTCACATAGTCCTTGACCCTTGAGAAACAAATCTATCAGGATAGAATAGCATTTCATTTGATTCTTCTAGCTTTGCCCTTAAAGGATCCAGTCAACACACTGTTTTTCCTTTAGCTTGTTCTCGCTGGGTCTCTACTTGTATTCCATATAGGGTTGCCGTGTATCCTAATTATCTACTTCATTCTGAGTACATGAAGCATCTGTGTCTCCAAGGCCCAGGCTGTACCAAAGGTACCCTGTAGCAGTGCAGTGACCCCATCCTTTTTGCCCTGTCACTTCTGTATCCTGCTGTGACCACACTCCTCCATCCCCACGTCTTGTATAAGCACCTGGCCAGCGTGTGTTCCTACACGAGGGAAGCTCACCAAACACTCATACTCAGCGCGTCCCGGAAATTGCTGCAAGATGGTCCACAGAGATGGTCCAGTTCTTCAAGCCTCTCATGCACATGAGTATCTAAGTCATGCTACACACTTTCACTTACTGGAGATGTGTCTTGAGAGAGATCCCTATCGGTAAACATCTATGTGGCTTTACAGGTTTTTTTTTAAGTGGGTTCCATGGTTCAGCCAGTACAGTTTTTTTCCTCTTCTGATGAGTGAGGAAAACACACACACACACACACACACACACACACACACACACACACACACACACACACACTGCTAAGAATCTGACATAACACTGCCATTTTAAGAACCTACATGGCTTCTATTCAACATTATGGTCAAGATAATTCATCCTGGAAACAACCAAGGTCCACAATTTGGAGAAATCCTCTGTAGAAAGCAATGGAAAACCAATCCATCGGACAGAAACAGAAAAGCAGGTCCACACAGAGACACTCTACTCGTGTTTGAAGTAGCACCATTTGCAGTAGTTACAAAGCAGAACACAGCCTGAAGCCCGTCTCTGGTAAGGGATAACCTTCCATCCGCACAGAAGCCTGCAGGGTGGGTGAACCTCAGAAGCATGGAAGTGACCTTACACCCTGCACAGAAGTCTACCTAGGCCTGTTTCACGAAGATGAAGGGTTGGCAAAAGGGACTCTAGAGACTGCATGCAGACAGCCTATGGCAGCAGCCATAACGGAAATAACTGAAATCAGACATGGAGAACACTGTAGGCAACAGGATGCTCCAAAACCAGACCACGGTAATACTGCCACAACCCAGACCTGCGAGAAAATCTCTTCACTAAAATAAGCAACTCCATTTTCCGCCTCATCTTCCCAGAGCACTCCGAAAATTAACCTTCAGACAATTTGATCCTGTTTGCATCGGGTACTGCTTCTTTTAGCAGTCAATAAGATGGAGAAATTCCTGGATCAATTCTTGGATGGATGGTGGCGACCTTATGCCTGCACAGTGTTGCTCTGTCCTGCTTTCAGGAAACACGACTAGCATAGCCCAGTGAATCTCCACATTCAAAACTGCTTTAGAGAAAAAAAGAACCCCCCCGCCCTTCGCTCCAACCAGAGTCTCCAGGAATAAACAAACAGAAACCCACTAAGAGTGCGCCCTTCACACCCATCCCATGAGTAGCTACAGCTCGTCAACACAGGGAAAACCAGGCAAGCAGACCGGGAACTACATACGAGGCATGCACAAGGGGCATACACTGCCCTGCAGGTTCCACAGCACCCGCTCTCTCTGTGGAAATATACTCATTTCCCTTATACAGTTTCACTGGAGGGATGGAATTAAAGAACAGAAAGTGCTTCTGTGAAGTGATCCAATATGTCACTCAGGCATCTGCACGTGGGCGATAATCATCTACTATGAGGTACCAAGAAATACAGAGGGGGAAAAAAAATCCCTGGAGCAGAAGTCAATGTCTCTGGCTCCTAGTGGCTCTGTGGCATGAGTGCCAAAGGACAGCTGGTTAGCAGAATCCAGACAGAGGTTTTCCTCGGAGCCCTTCCAAAAGCCAATGGAGAGGTTATGCAAGCCAGTTTTTTTTTCACAGGGTTTCAGCAGTGGTGAAGTCTAGGTTGAACTCTGTGGCACCACATGCCGCTCTGACACCCTTATGACTCATCCCCTCTCCATTCCACATCTCAGGGGACAAACAGCAGCTCTAACTCCCCAAACCAGCTTCCAACTGCACCCGTTACCTGTCATGTACTATTATGCCACTACCCTCTTGGAGCCAGGAATTTAAACAGCAACAAACATTTACTGCATGAGACTCTGAAAAAGTTTGGATAGCATTTTAATGAAAATAAATTTTCAGTGTATTATGAAAGGAAAAATAATCCCCTGGGGGTACTCCACAAAAGAACACTATGTTACACAGAAAAAAAATTAATAAACCCAAATACAAAATGATAAATTCGGTTCCAGAATAACAATTTAGCTCTATTGTTATTTTGGGTGGATATTTCCCCAGAAAGAAATCAATCTGTATTCATGGGCACAGAGAAACATGCATTTGATGTAACTAATTTTCCTCCTATCTAGGACAGTGTGGACATAACCAATCAGGTCACTGCACCTTGAACTGTGGCCCAAGTACTTGACTCTCTTGGAGCCCTTACCTTCATACAGATAGGTGTGTACCCAGGCCTACAACATGTACAGATTAACCCTAGGCTTTCTCCCATTCTTGTGTGAGGTGTATGTTTGGGGGAGAGGGGTGGTCATGCCAGGGTCATGTCTCAGACAGGATCTCTGTGTAGCCCTGACCACCTTGGGACTTGCACTGCAGACCATGCTGGCCTCTGACTCACAGAAAACTCACAGGGTGTCACCCAGGTAGTGAGTGCCCTCTCTGAGGCAGCAGCAGAATTCTACCTGCTATGTGCAGTCAGGGTCCATATAGGTGACAGGCTCTGCCAACTCGGCACCCACCACAAGATTCTACCTCAGGAAAAAAGGAAATCTGAGGAGGAAGGTGCTTGGTACAGAGAGAAAAAAAACAAAGCGTAAGAGGCATCAGACTGGAAGGGCTCTGGGGTCAGGCTACCAACATCCTCGAGTAAATCCCTTTCCTCAACAGAACTGACTAAAGTAGGCGAGCCATCATGAGGTCAGTGTGCTTGGGTTGTACTTTTTAACAACAGTCTGTATTTACGTGCACTGTTCATACGCAAAAGCACAGGAGACCTGTGTGACTTTCTGGTTTTGTTTGGTAAATGTGATAACTTTATAATGTTAGAATAAGGGACAATCAAAGGGACAACCTTAATTGATTATCTTGATGAACTCCAAACTCACAGAACTGCTAAGTTCAAGACAACAGGCAGCCTAATGCCTCTGTGGCAAATGAAATGCAAAAGGGTTGACCAACTCTGGCTCTCCGAGGTCTGTCTCCTATTTCCACACAAAACCAGAGTCCCTTACTTCACCTCCTTCAATCCTGCCCCAACCCTGCTCTACCCTTCGGACCCCTCTTAGAACACTACGCCCTTTGTGTAATTGGTCCAATGACCCAATGGGACACCTGCACGTCAGGTGCTAGCCCTGTATGATCATTAGCAGCCAAGACTCGAGGGTCATGGTGTGTGTTGTTAACTACATTTGCACGGGACTTCTACACCGAACAGTGCCCAAGGACTCTCCAAAAGCACATTTTCACTCCTACTTACACACGTCCTTAACGGGAATGAACTTTGGAAGCCACCACTACGACATCTTCATTTCACATTCAAGGAAGCTGGGGCAGACTCAGAACCAAGCTCGGATCATTCCCGCCAAGTCCTCAAATTCTGGAGCATTCCCCTGCTTGGTTCTCCACCAAGAGCTGATAAGCAGCACCGTCTCCAATGTTAATTCCTGTAAGCCCGCACAGTTGAATCACATAGATTTTTTTTTTTTCATTCTGTCTGGCTGCTTTTTTTCTAAAGCCTCCAGGAGCATCCAACTTTCAATGCTGCTATCACTTGAGGGAACGGGTCTCCACCACACGGCGCCCAGCAGTGTATGATGATGATGTTGGGACACAACTTTTTTTTTTTTTCAGGATGTGAGCACCCTGTTTTCAACAGATTAATTTACTAGATTGTACTTTGTGATTTTATAACAATCTTGAGTGTTTTGTAAATGTTTCTACTCTACAAAGAAAAGCAAGGAAGTCTGGAGATAACACAGACATATGGGCATAAATATATGACTGATTCAGCAAGTACAGAAGGGTGTGCGGGGCAGTGCGTAAGGCAGAAAGGCATACGTCTGCAGAGGCAGACGACTTCCTCCATCTAGGCTCTATCGTTTACCACCTCCAGAAAGAATGAGGAAAAGTCACCGCCTCAGTCAGCATGGATTTAAAAGTCCCTGCCATCTGCCAGCCATAGTTCTGGCCTCTGGATAGTTAAGAGTAACAGTCCTGCTCTCCAGGGGCCTCTGCTCCTGCCTGGGAAGTTGAACGTGAATGAAGGAAGTTGGGGGGTAGGGACAGATGACAGTGATAACCAGAGGGGTGACCAGAGGATGCACACATGGATGTGTGCAAAAAGATGAGAGAGCTGGCTCGAGGCTACGGGCGGACCGGGCTGGGAGACAGAGGCACTGGGGGCACCTGAGACGGACCAGGTGCAGGGTTTCAAGCAGGAGAGAGCGCCTTGTATTCAGAGGTCAGACTTGGCTGCTAGTCAAGTACATGCGGAAAGGACACATAGTGGAAAAAGGGAGGTTGGGCAGGCAGCCACTTGGGTAAGCCCTGCGAGCAAGTTCCCAGCAATGAAAAGGGGCGGTGGCAGTCCCACGAAACTGTGTCCTCCCAAGATCAGCACGGGGATCAGATGGAACTAACCATGCGAGACACACGGGAGCTTAGGAACTGTTAGGTAACATCTGCCTCTCCCGAGGTGTCACCGAGCCTCTTTGCATTACTTTCATGGTTGATCTGAAAATTATCAGCTGTGGGATCTCCTACGAGGGGCTGACTGCTGTACGGAGCATGATCCAGGGGCAGTGATCTGACCTCCTCGAGTAGCACCAGCTCAAAGCCTGGACACTCTGTGACTTAAAGACAGCATTTGATATCTCACTTTGTTTTTGTTTGTTTGAGTCAAGATCTCTGTGTAGCCCTGACCATTCTGGAACTGGCTCTGCAAACCATGCTGGCCTCCAAACTCACAGAAAACCTCTGCCTCCTGGGTGCTGGGATTAAAGGTGTGCACCACCACCACCCACTGTTCATGTGATGATACATTTCAAAGACAACATAAGTAGAAACAAATGCTATACATAATATACTAGTTACAAAATGTCCACCATCGAAGAATCCCAGACTCTCCTGGCCCTTAGCATCACCACTCAAATTACAAGAGCTTCTTAACCTCTGTTTATGTTTTCTCACTTTCTACCTCTCTCCCTCTCCCTCTCCTCTCTCTCTCTCTCTCTCTCTCTCTCTCTCTCTCACACACACACACACACACACACACACACACACACATACAAATAAAGAAAACTAAATAAAATAAATTTAAAAAGGAGAGAAACCATTGATAGTTAATGGCTTCAGGGATAGAGAAAGACAAGTTTGTTTTTTTTTTTTTTTAAGTGGTGGGACCCTAGAAGGTCAACCACACTCCAGTAAATGGTCCCATAACTACCAATATATGATCAGCACAAACTGAACTCACTGGGTTATTGGGGGGTGGGAGGGGGTTCCAAGAAGTTAGAGGGAATAGGGATAGATAGGTGGGAGGTATCTTGGAGAAGCTAGAAGGAAGAGTTGGGTAAATATGATCCAAATATGTGAGACAGGCATGTGGTTAATGTCGAGTTGACACAATCTGGAGTCCATCAGCGAGGAGGAAGCCTCAGTTGAAAAAATGTCTCTAGAGGATCTGGATGTAGGCAACCCTGTAGGGCATATTCTTAGTCAGTAATCAGTATGAGAAGGCCTGGCCCATTGTGGGAGGGGCCATTCCTGGGCTGGTGGTCCTGGGTTCTATACGAAAGTAGGCTGAACAAGTCATGGGGAGCAAGCCAGTAAGCAGCACCCCTCCATAGCCTCTGTATCAGCTCCTGCCTCCAAGTTCCTGCCCTGTTTAAGTTCCCGTCCAAACTTCCTTCAACAATGAACAGTGGTGTAGAAGTGTAAGCCAAATAAAATAAACCCTTTCCTCCACAAGTTACTTTCGGTCATGGCGTTTTACCATAGCAATAGCAACCCCAGCTAGGACATGGTGCATGCCTTTAATTCCAACACTCAGGAGGCTGAGTCAGTGGCGGTTCAGTGAGTTCAAGGTCAGCCTGACTACATAGTGAGACTATGTCTGTCTATGTTTTGTTTTTTTTTAAGGGTGGAGGACCAACCAAGAAAGCTGACCAGCATCTGGGCTTCCAAACAGGCTATTAGAGTCACCTATGCCACGGGTAGACACTAGTGGCTACAAGACAGGGTTAGCGCTTCTGGACAGCTCAGCATGTGGCAGTTCATGGGAAGCTAAACAAGAATTCACTCTCATGCTACAAAGTACCACAGGGTCAAAGTTCTGTATACAGTAAGTACCCTTCCAGAACTTACCTGGAACTCCTTCACAGGTTATGTGTCTGTGTGCTTCAAAACACCCTTAATAAGAAACTGTAAGTGGTTACTTTCTGGGAGCCACTCTGAGGAGAGGTTGTGAGAATCCTGACTTATTACTGATCAGTCAGAAGTTCTAGAGGTCTAGACAACGGCCTGAAGAGACCATCTTAAGGACAGAGCCCAGACTTAGCCTAGGGGCTCTCCCATCTCCAGGCAGACAGTATCCAACTGGACTGAATCCAAGGACACCACTGGTGTCTGGTGCAGAACTGGTAGCTTGCACAGTGAAATCTTGCCACCCTCTGAGGATGATGTCATGAGGGGATAGTAGGAAAAACTGAGCCTGAGTTAGTGTTTTCTGCTTTACCTTTCCTCATCCTGAATCCAGTCCTGTACCCACTGTCTTCTGTCTTTCCCCATCTCTACAACACTGACCCTGCATTATGTGAAAGCTTTAACTCTGATTTAAAAGCCTGCCCTGCCTACACCACTTGTCCCTACATGTCCATCCAGCCCCACCTTCAAATCTCCAACTAGACAATGATATGGCTCCTTCCGCTAAGGCAAGGTATGTCATCAACCTAGTGGGAGCTCTGTTAAACACGGTGAGCACCACTGTTAAGTTTAGGCATTCTCCATGTCGCCTTTCTCTGGGGCTGGGGGACATTTCGAATGCATATTTACTCATCAGTGCTACCCCTGATGAATAAGGATGTTAACCCTCCTTTCATGGAGGATACGTAAAGACAAGGGAACTTTTTAATCGAGAAAAATTCCATTGAACACAAATCTCTCATAAGAAGGCCACAAGGCACGTTAGCTTGTAAAACAAAACAAAACAAACAAAACAAAACACCAGTATTCTAAGTTCTATACCATTCTTCTTAATCCTTCTTAATCCAGGCAGCAAGTCTTCCAAATACATCAGAATGAACTGAATGCTGTAGCCACCTCCCTGCTAGGACTGAGCATCCTTTCTCCTTCACCCCCTGGAACCTTTTCAAGGACTTGCTTCCCACAATGGTCATCCCAACCAGGCCAAGAACACAGTACCGTCACCATCCAAAACAAGAGGCACAGGAGCCTAGGCCCCAGTTTGAGTTTCATTAGTCTTCTCTCTTTAAAGAAGACTTCCTTAGAGTCATTCACAATTAATGCCCCAAATGTCCCTTCTCCCCACTGCTCGAAAATCCACCCAGGTCACTGACGGCCTGCCTCTCGTCAAACTCAAGAAATATTTTCGAGGCTCCCCAAGACCAAGAAGCACCTGATCGCTCACGTCCTAGACTCCTGACCAGTGGGCCCTCCTGCTTGCCTTCTTCAGCACCTCCCCTGTAGTCCGGCATCCCCTCCCCTGCAGACTCCTTGCCAAGAGCCCCTATCTGTACCTACCTCTGCTCTTCCGCATCCTTTCCTACTGTCCCGCGTATGAAATGGAACAGCAGCTATCCCCAAAAAGACACCTAAATTTGCGTATCTGGCCCAACCTTTTCTGAGCCTGACCTTGAGTTTCCCTTTCTATCCGAATCTCTCTTCAGATGACTAATCATAAAAAAACAGTAAGCAAACTGTCTTAAATACTGCTAGTCTGGTGCTATTCTAGGTCCTCTACATTAGCTCAGCATATCGACTCAACGCCCATTTGTGATTATCTTTCCTTCAGTAGTTGTTGTTGTTGTTTTTGAGACTGGATCTCACTATGTCCTCCTCCCTGGCCCAGAACTGCCTCCTGCATTTTGGGCTTGAAAGCGTGTACCACCACAAATACACAAGACACACATTCTATTCTCCTTGAACTAAAAACTGAAGCACAGAAAAAAAATTACACAGCAAAGTGTTTAACACCACCCCCAGGCCAGTGTGTGGGTATGATTACCGAGCAAGGTCTCAGGATTTGTTTTCCAGATCTCAAGTCCTAATCCCTACCCTAAACACGCAACCTTCCCCAGGCTTCCTACTCCACCAATACGGCACGACCCCACGCTCGAAGTCAGAAGACTCAGCTCTAAACAGCATGCTGTGGTGTATTTACTTCAGCATCCATTTTTTTTTCTTATGAAAGCACAAAAGCACCGTGATAGTCTACGCTCCGAGTCAGTCCTTTCAGGAGCGTAAATGAACGCTAAGTGCTAGGAAAGGGTTGCCCTCCCCTAATTGGCACATCTTCCTCTGTCAGGTATATTTTAAAGAATGGTGCACCTCACAGAGAAAGCATTTTACATGGTGATGAATCTACCTTTCCCCCTTGCCGGGGCCCCAGCCTAATGATCGGGCTTCTAACAGGGCTTCCTCCATGGTCTCCACCGGCACTCCCGCCTGCGGTATTGGAGTGAGGGTGATGAGTATGTAGCATGCTACAGAGAGGATCTGTCCGTGTGACCTTGAAGAAGACCTCACAGTCCCCCGCTTTGACAACCCCTAAAACACGGGAATAACAACAGTCACAAGCTGCAGAGATGGCCCACCAGGTGGAGAGGCACCAGCACACAGGACTGACAATCTGAGAACTTGTCCTCTGACACTGTCTACACTCCATACACATAAAGATAAGATAAATTAATAAAAAACTGAACGGTAATAATGTTCATCTTTCGGGCTCTCGGTTGGTCGAGCTGACAAACACAAAGTAACCAGAACAGCGTAGCACATGTCAAACTCCTGAAAACCCACAAGCCAGATTCTCTTGAAAGATAAACCAGATCACATCCTTCCCGGCCCTGTTCAAAACTCTCTAGAAGGGGAAGGGGGAGGGGGAAGAGCGGGCAGGCCAGCCCTCCACCATTCTAGGATTAAAATTTAAATCCCTCACCACCACAGCTTCTATACTTCAGCAAGAAGCAGCCCTCCCCATCTCTCCAGCCTCATTTCCTGCCTCTCTCCCTCCCTCCCTGGCCACAATGGCTCTCTGATGTTAACGACTCATGTCAAGGCCTTTACCCCAGAGTCTCCGCTTCCTGGAAGGCTGCATCAGGCTGTACCCCCACACTTCTTGGTCACCTAGTTCTGTCTGCTTCCTCCTAGCCTTTCTTCCTTTGCCCTTCAGGGTACACAGACATTAGTGTCTTGCTCACCCAATCACTGTTTCTATAATGAGACCCTCAGGTGGGCAGAACCTCATCAGATTCACCAGGACAGAACCTGGAACGCAGGTCCCACTGATGAGAAAGGAAACAGCATCGAGTTTGAAAATCACTGACTGATCTATGGGGCTGGGGATTTAGCTCCCAGCTCAGTGGTAGAGCGCTTACCTAGGAAGCGCAAGGCCCTGGGTTCGGTCCCCAGCTCCGGAAAAAAAAAAAAAAAAACCCAAAAAAAAAAAAAAAAGAAAATCACTGATCTAAAGCTCCTGTTTCCTCTGAACTTAACCTGTCACGCCTGAAACCAAAGCCACTAGCATGGATGTTCCCAGAGCATCATAGTAGTAAAAACACTGGGAAGGACAGCAGACAGTATTGTCAAATTGTTTAAAAGCAAGTAACAACAATTTGATATTAATGGTCCTAATTGCAGCAGAAGGCAAGTTAAATATCTTCCTGCACCTTCTTTATCCACACTCCAAACAAAAGGCATCCCTCAAGAAAGACACTAAGGAAAAAGGAATCTCAATCTAGTGCATCGGTTCTCAACCTGTCAGTCATGACCTCTCTTGGGGGTAGACCCCCTCCGTGGGGGTTGAATATTAGATTATCCTGACTATCACACTTCTAATTATGATTCATAACAGAAGCAAAATTAAAGTTATGAAGTAGCAATGGGACTAAGCATATAGTTGGGGGTCACCTCAACGTGAGGAACTGTATTAAAGGGTTGCAACATCAGGAAGGTTGAGCCCCACTGATTTAGTAGATAATTTTTAGGTGAAATTACTGGTAGTTATTTACCCTACTTCATATACTGGGGACATATTAAATAAAAGGTTTTAGGCATAACCATTTCCCTCACGGCAAACTGTGGGCTTGGAAATGCATGTTAGAAAGTGACACAGAAAACTGCCCCTCTGATCGTTTCCCTAAGGACTGCGTAACTTCACCCTCTATAATCTCCAGAAGTTGCTTCCAGAGAATCTCCTAGCTATTTAAACAGTTTTCTCTGGTCCTGTATTTACATGGCTAATCATAGCACTCAAGGCAATAAAATCCAGCTCTTAAGTACAACTTACTGATAAAGGAATTTTGGATTAAAACTTATGAGCAGGTCTTCCTTGTGCCCTTGTATAAATAAGAATCCTGCTGTTATCCTGTTAAGGGAAACTTCAGAACACTCTATTTTAAAAGCTGTGCCTGGTGGCACAGGTCCATAATTCCAGATACTGGGGAGCCTAAAACGGGAGGACTGACAATTTGAAGCCTTTCTGGCCTGCATACAGAGTGAGCTCAAGGCCAGCCTGAGCAACTTAGTGAGACCATTTCTCAAGGCTGAGATATACCACAATAGTAAAGCACTTGCCTTGCATGTCCTAGGCTCTTGGTTCACTCCGGGGGTGGGGGGGGGACTATATTGAAATATACCACAATTACACACACACACACACACACACACACACACACACACACCACTACTGAGACAATCCATACATAGTAACATCAGTATATAACTGAGCAGTAGGGTACAAGAATAAGGCTGAACCTATTCTGTGTGCCTTTTGAATGCATCGCACACACACATGCATTGCTTGCCTTTCTGCATGTATCTTTGTGCACACTTACGTTTTTTAAACCTACAAGCAAAACTGTTACACTCTTGCAAATAATAATTTTATCTTTAAGTGTTAATGCTATTAAAGTGATTAAAGGAGGCGAACCGTCAGCAGGTTCTTGTACTGTGCTGTAGAGTTCTACACTGTAACTCCAGAGGGAAGGTCTAGCACATGACCGGCTGGAGACCGTTTATTCACTGGACAAGATGGGTTTGAAGGGTTTTTTTTTTTTTAATTCCCAAAATTCTAAAGCAGTTTAAACGCTTTACAGCACATAAACTTACAGGGAAGCGAATTTGCCTGCGAGCCAAGATGTGTTTTCAGGATGGTGGTATTTCTTGGTGGCTAATCTTCCTGCCTTGGCCTACCAGCAATGACTGAGAGAACACATCATGGGAGACACGCGTCATCAGTTTCTCTCTTCAACACTGTCCTTGCAGAAAGGTCTCCTTTGCTCCTTCCAACTGGAGCGTCAGATGACGTAGACGGCACTGAAGGTGCCCAGTTTCTGAAACCCCTTGACATCTAACGGGCATGGAGAATGCATTCCTTTCAAAGCCTGTGGATCCCACCTCTCCACCACTGTGGGAATCAGAGCACCCAGCCCAGTGTGTCTCATCCAACATTTAGCAAGCTTCTGTTTTTGGTGCCCATGCTCCATGCTGTGACTCTACCCCTTGGAGGAACCTGTACCCAGGGACCATTAATTCTCTCATTCCAA
Source organism: Rattus norvegicus (assembly GCF_021556685.1). Lineage (NCBI taxonomy): Eukaryota > Metazoa > Chordata > Mammalia > Rodentia > Muridae > Rattus > Rattus norvegicus. The sequence goes on along the minus strand of NC_141553.1, from coordinate 11,989,814 downwards.
AAGGAGCTGCACCAACCAACCTTCTGCCACCTTTTTCTTCTCTTTTCCTCCAGGGAAGTCTCAAGCAAAAAGGGTAAAGTAGTTTCACATCCCCCCCCCCCCAGAAAAAGAAAAAAAAAACAAAACAAAAACAAAAACAAAAACAGCTGGCTTTTACAAACAGTTTTGTCTTGAGACAAAAACAGTTTTGGGAAATGCAGCTTCCTTCCAAAGGGACAAGGAGGGTTAATACATTATTTCTCTTCTCAGTAAAAACTACTGTGCGATCATCTTAATTACCGCACCTAACAGTAAAAAGGCAAGTTTGCTATCCGCCTTCTTTTCCTTATACTTCTAGAATGGAACGCAAAAAATGGTTGTCAAGAAGAAGAAGAAAAAAAAAAGATACCCTCATCAGAAGTAACAACCCAAACCTGCTAGCTGAAAACACTGACCTCCAGTGCGGATATCCCCCTCATAAATCCCGAACGGAACACATTTCTGGTCCTCCAAAGGCGACTCCGGCGCCACTACAGTCTAGCGTCCACAGCCCCATCTGACATTTCCCTTGCACACAGCCACCACACAGTGATTTTCCTTCTGCCTATGTGAGCGCGTCAAAATTCACCTCCAAACCCTAACGTCCCAGATGGCTCCCACAGCAGCAGAGGTGCCGGGATCACGGAACTTCGTCATCCGGGCGCACGACACCCATGTGGGCTCTGAGCTCTCGGGAGGGACACGGACCACCAAAAAAACAAAAAAAAAAAAAAACAAAAAAAAAACAAAAAAAACAAAAACAAAAAACAAAAACAAAAAACAAAAAACCAACCTCCCTCACCCAGGTCACGGCGTCCCGTCCGTGGGAGCACAGTGTCTCCTTTGCAGGACACAGGGTGCTCTCCACAGGGCGCAGCCTTCCCTCTGTGAGATACAGGGTTAGGGTCTCCCTCCTTGGAGTTCAGAGTACTCTCTGCAGGGCACGGGGTTCCCTCCCTGTGCCCTTCCTCTGGGCGCCGTCTCCCCTCTGCGGAGCACATGGTCCCTTCTGCAGGGCACAAAGTCCCCATCCCCTGGTGCGGCTTCCCCTCCTCGGAGCACAGGGTTCCCACCCCCCACTCCCCACCCGGGCTTAATCTCCCTTCTGCTAGGCACTGGTCCCTTCTGCAGGACACAGAGCTCAACCTTCCCTCTGCCAAGCACATGGTCCCTTCTGCAGGGTACAGGGTCCCAATCCCCGGACACAGCTTCAGAGTGACACAGGGTGTCTCCTTTCAGGGTGCAGACTCCCTTCTGCTGGGCACAGGTCCCCTCTCTAGGATACAAGGTCCCATCCCCGGGTGCAGCTTTCCCTCTGCAGGGCACAGGGTCCCCCCTCTCGGTGCGCAGTGTCCCCTCTGCTGGGCAAAGGTCCCTTCCCGGGATACAGAGTCCCCTCCCCAGAGCACAGGTTCCCTCCGCCTGGCACACCATTCCCCACCCCGGGCGCAGTCTCCTCTCTGATGGGCACAGGTCTCCTCCCTGGAGTACAGGGTCCTCTCCGCGGGCACAACCTCCTGTCGGAGAGGCGCACGGTCGGCTCGCCGCGGCGCAGCGCATCCCACGCGGACGCGGCGCCTCCAGGAGCGGACGAGCCGTCCTGGGCGCAGCCTCCTCCCGCAGCGCAGCGCATCCAAGTGGACCGCGGCCCGCCCTCCGCGCGCCGCCCGGGATGCGCCAGCGACCCCGCAGCCCGCCGCGGGCCCGAGCCGGGCTCGATAGGGTCTGGGGTCGGTGGTCAGGTCCGCGGCCGCCGGCGCTGCGCGGCCTCAGCCACCTGCCCCGCGCTTACATAAACGCGGCCGCCCGCGTTCCCGCCGCCTTACCTCAGCTCACACTGCGCCCGCGGGATGCCGGCGTCTGGCTCCCGGCGCTGCGGCGGCCTCGGCTGGCCCCGCGGCCCCGGCTAGGAGCCCCTCGCCGCCGCCTCAGCCTCAGCCACCTCAGCCTCAGCCGCTGTCTCAGCCTCTGCCTCTAGCCTCAGCGCCGGCGGCTCCGCCCCCTCGGCTCGCCCCGCCCCAGCCGCCGCAGCCGCGCGCGCGCGCGCATGCAGGGGTGGAGCCAGCGCCCGACGCCGACGTGCGCGCGCCAGTCCGCCCGCTCCTCCTGCCCCCGAGCCGCTTTCCAGACTCGCCCGCGGCGGCGGGAACCGCGAGGGTTAGCGGTTAGAACCAAAACAGGTCGTGCGTCGCTAGGGAGACTCGAAGCGGAAGGGAGCCGCCTCCGACACGTACTGAGAAGATCGACGGAGGCGGGGTTCTCGAACTCCGCACTGAGGAGGCCTGAGCGGGCGGGAGCCTGGGATGGGAGCTAAGGGGACAGGTGGGACCAAGGACCCCAGAGATCCTTGTGGGAGCTGGGAACAGGGCAGGGAAAAATCGGAGAGGTGCCACTGATGAGCGACTGGGACCGCGGCTTGAAGACCCACTGCACCTCGTACGTGGTACCCTGGCATCCGGCAAGAATCATTCCTGGGCCTTCCTCCGGTTTTGAGAGCTGGCCCTGGTCACACCCATCTCCTTAGACCTTGAAAATAAGTAGGGAGAGGAGCAGGGACGTGATTTTGTGAAGCAGAGTGTCTACTGTTGGTCACTAGAAATGGCGGTCTGTGTTTAACCTGGATCCCGGGGTCAAGTTCCGGCTCTGCCACCTCTCAGGCGTACCGGACGTGTCTTGTACTTGCTCTGCATGTTTCTCCATTTGTTTAAAAAGAAAAGGGGTTGGGGATTTAGCTCAGTGGTAGAGCGCTTGCCTAGCAATCGCAAGGCCCTGGGTTCGGTCCCCAGCTCCGAAAAAAAAGAAAAAAAGAGAAAAAAAAGGGCCTGGTAAAAGACGCAGGTACAAGTACCGCGTTGAGCACCCAGGATGTGGTCAGCAACTTGTGTGGCCTCTCAGCAGATGGTCTTACCCTGGGTTGCTAGGGGTCTGGAGAGGTCCAGGAAGCATAAACTGACCATAGGAGTAGTGTTGTAGAGGGGTCTGCGTCTGCTTCCATCACAAAAACCTGTCCCCTGGACCAGCCAGCCTCCCAGTGAGTTCTTCAGCCTGCCTAAAAGGTGGGCCTCAGGCAGCGTCTATGGGTGTACTTGTTGGCAAGGAAGTAGAAAAGATCACTCTTGGAATGCCTACCAGGATGCCAAGCTTCAGATACAAATCTGTGCACAAGGACAAGCGTGTTCTTTTCTGGGTATCAAACTACCCCAGAACTTAAAGTCATGGTTGCTAAGGCTGATAGCAGCTTATAACTGTCTTCAGCGGGGTTTGGTTCCTCTCGGCTCCATGGGTGACCTCACTCCTGTAGGTCGTGTGTTACCCACTGTTAGTAAGCCTGCTCACGTTGCTTCTCATAATGGCTGTGGTTTGACCACAAGAGAGCGAGTTCCATCACACAGGGCCTTTCCAGCCCCTGTGCACATCACCTGTGTTCCTGTGACTCATTGACTAAGTTGAAAGATGCTGCCCTGCGCAAATAAATATGAGAGACAGAGATGTGGACACAGGAAGTATGTTCATCGGAGACCATCGCTTTCATAGGCCTTTGGTTCACTGAAGATCATTACGGCAAAAACAGAACTCTGCGTGTCTCATCCGGGACTAACTAGAATGACCTTTTTCATCTGCTGTGTACACTGCCAAAAGAAACTAGCTTGAAGTGAGGACAACAGGACGCATCGGCAGAGGCTAGAAAAATGACACTTTGACAGCCTCTCGGGTATCTAGCAGTGCCATGTGCATGGGTGGGTCCATCGATTAGGAAGACATCTTCGTCCTCATAGTCTGGAAGTGGAACAGGTCAGGATGCCAGACAATAGCATAACTGGGAGACAGTCCGGTGAAAGGAGCAGGGATGTTGGACTTGAACCATGCAAACCCACTGACACACAGCCGTGAGACTGGACAGATCGTTCCCTCTGTAGGAGAGATGTTAATCCACCTGAAACCTGGTCCACCACTGATGGCCATAAAGGCTTGGTGGTGGAGTCTTCGGAACCATAACAGATACAATGTGAATTAGGATTTTATATATATGTGATCGGTCCAGGAGTCGCCCCACAAACCACACGAACACCAATTTCAGTCAGGATGTTTTATTGAACACACACCTAAAGGCCAATCAACTACGGCAGTGCTCAGACTTAAGAGCTAAAAGCTGTGCGCTGGATATTTTCTCAGGGCCAGCTTTCAAAGGCTAAAACCACAAAAACCACAATGAGCTCATACACAGGTGCTGGAAGTGCTTGCCCAGCGGTCAGACCTGACTCAAGCCATTTTAGGCATGACAGTTCATACTGGCCTTTAATTCGATGGGTCCTGAGTGAAGCTTATGGTTGAGGGATTTCTTTTTTTTTTTTTTCCGGAGCTGGGGACCGAACCCAGGGCCTTGCGCTTCCTAGGCAAGCGCTCTACCACTGAGCTAAATCCCCAACCCCGGTTGAGGGATTTCTTAAGATTAACAAATGTCATAACATGCAGAACCTAACGGGGTATGTGGTCAGCATGACCCTGCCCTGAGTCAAATTATTTTTCTGTGTCAACTACCGGCAGGCGTATTACAGCAACAATATGAGATAGCTGGCGGGCATGGAACAAAATGGCTGCAGCTATGCTAAGGGGCAGGCCTCAGCAATATCAATATCCCTATATGTATGTGTGTATATGTATATATCTATATCTGTCTATCTATCTATATATGGCTATCTAGCTTATTGAAGGAAATAGGAGGTCTGTGGTATTTGAGCGGTACCTTTAGTATGAGTGAAGATAGTATTGAAAATGCCCAAGGTGGAGGAGAGAGTATTTTCACCTCAGGAATTAGAACCGCTGCCAGTGTTCCTGTGGAGTTACACTGACTGCCTCCCTTGGCTCTTACACCCTCCCTCAACTACAGGGAGTTGAAATAAGTTGAGTGATTAAGCCACAGGGGATTGACAGGTCTGTGGCCCGCTTTTGTGCACTTCGCAACCTAAGAAATAACTTTACAGTTAGCATTATAATGAGGGGTGAGAGTATGCAACGGGCTTATGTGATATACAAGGCTTAAAGTGTTCACCATCTGGCCCATTATATTAAAAAACAAAAATGAGCCAAGTAGGGTCTACCTGTTGGAGCTGGGAGTTAGATCAGCCACCATCGAAGTGCGTGGGCTCCGACAGAAGGAATAGGTAAAAGGCAGCACCAGTAGTAAGGAGTGATGGCTGATGGGTACCAGCTTTAGTGCTAACACAGGGTCCTAGGTTAGATGCAGAGAGCTTAGGTCAGGTGGGACTATAAGGAGTTGTTTTTTTGGGAAATAGCTCTCAGTGAGACTAAGAGGGATGGACTGACTGCCACTGCCTGAGGGGGGAATCTCACAAAAAGGATCACCATCTGGTGCTGGGGGAGATGGTGGTGAGTGTTGCAGCAGGGGCATGATAGAGGTCCTTTTGGCTCTGTTGAGTGTGCAAGTCTGTCAGATGCTCGAACAGTATCAGGAAGGCGGACAGCAACACAAGAGAGCAGAGTCAGAAGGAGGACATCCATTTAAGACCCAAGGAAATGGAAGAGGTCACCAACCACCTGAAGAGAGGTGAGAAGAGGAGCTAGGACAAAGGAGGACCCCAGAAACAAACCAATGGAAGAAAAGATGAAAACCCCATTGGATTTGAAAACAGGAGGTCATAGTGACCTTGAAGATCCAGCAGTGTATTGGGGACGCTGTTAACTACAAAGAGCAAAAACTTCAAATCCCATGCCCCATTTTCTTTTCTTAAGTTTTATTTTTTGTGGTGCAGATCAAACCCTGAGACCCCCACAGAGCGTTCTACCAGTGAATCACTCTCTCTGACTTCAAAACCTAAGAAGAATCACAAATATAGACTTAACTTCACCAATAAAATCCAAAATTATTACAGAGCCAGAGGAAAGTGCTCAGCGAACCAAACTGCAGCCACAAAGCCTGTTCGAATTACATTTTTCCTAAACCATGACTTTGCGTTAACATTTTTTACATTTACTAATCACACCAAAGCATGGGGCAGCATCGTGTCATCATCTCGGGAGCTTCGGCAAAGGATTTCTGAGGAGCCAACCTTGGTGGATCAGGCCTGTAATGCTAGCACTAAATAGCCCAAGGCAGGAGGATCAGTTCGAGGCTGAGGATAGCTTGGGCTACAGAATGAAACCCTATCTCAAAAAAGGGGGGAAAATGAATACAAAGCTTCTAAGAAAATCCAGCGTTGTTTCTGTAGGAAAGCTGTATGAAGATTCTCTAAAGCCGTGGTTCTCCACCTGTGGGTGAACATCCCAAAAGATCCTTCCACAGGGGCCACCTAAGACCATCAGAAAATACAGATGTTTACATTGTGCTTCATAACGGTAGCAGAATTACACTTAAGAGGTAGCAGCGAAATAATTTTATGGTTGGAGGTCACCACAAGATGAGGAACTGCATTAAAGGGTCACAGCATTAGGGAGGTTGAGAGCCACTGCCCTAAAGGAAGAAGCTGGTAGAATGAATATATGTTTCTGAGTTTGCTTTCTGTGGCTATGATAAGCACCACGACAGGAAGCAACTTAGGAGAAGATTTTACTTTCAGCCTGTACTTCTGGGTACATCACTAAAGGAAATCAGGGCAGGATCTGAAGCAGAAACCATGGCGGAATGCTGCTTACTGGCTTGCTCTGTGATGTATAGCTTCCATTTTTCTTTTCTTTTTTTTTCGGAGCTGGGGACCGAACCCAGGGCCTTGCGCTTGCTAGGCAAGCGCTCTACCACTGAGCTAAATCCCCAACCCCTATAGCTTCCATTTTTATACAGCTCAGGACACCCTGCCTAGAGATGGTACCTATGACAGTAGGCTGGACCCGCCTATGTAAATGACCAATCATAGTAATGCCCAACAGACCATGCTCACAGGTCAACGGGATTGTGACCATTCTTCTACTGAAATTCCCTCTTTCCAAGTAATTCTAGATTACATTAACTTGGACAATGAGAAAAACAAACAAAAAAACCAAGACAATTACAAGGGCAATTCACTAAACTGACTTACATACTACACACTGGGTAGTCCAACAGGGGCTGGTTGCACACTGGAGTGCCTGAGAACCTGCTAGATGTTTATTCCAAGAGGCCTTATGTGCTGACAAGTCTCGAATTTTGGTTTCAACACAGAAATAGTATAAGAATATGTTTTCATCTGCTTTAGCCTGTCCACAGAAGGTGACTGTGAATAGCCTTGTGCTCTAGCAGAAGCGTGGTTTTGCCAGCTGCAGATAGCTTCTGCGATTGTGTGACATTTGGAATTCTGGGAACTTTCCAGAGGCTATGTAAATGCTAGAGTCACCCCCCCCCCAGGTGGGATGGATGATTGTTGGTCATTCAGTGGGGCTTGGTTATGGTTTGTTAGTAGTCTGGTTTATTAGTGGTCATGTTCAAAGAAGAAAGATTCAGGGATCCCCCCCCAAACCTTCTGTTTAGTGATAAGGGGTTAAGGGGGTGGGAATAAAGGATGGAAAAAAGAACCCACAAAATAACAAAGGCCAGCTATAAGTAAAGAAGAAACAAGAGAAATTAGATTCAGTGATCTCTAATCTCTCTCCCCCTTGTATCCTTCTTTCCCTCCTATGTAGTAGGGGGTGAAACCAGGGGGATAAAAGGTGGGAAAAAGAAGCCAAAAAGTAGCAAAGACCAGCCAAATCTGTATCCTCAGAGGTCTCAATTTGGCACCTGAAGGATTCCTGGAGAGCCACTGATCTTAAGTTCACACTGGAAGGCAGAATCTGGGTTCTGACAAAAGTGAAGGATAGCAACAGTAATATCTCAAGAAGCAGAGGTGCTCAAGCAAAACGCAACAACTTTTCCCTCTGACCTCCTTACGTCTGGGCTGCCGCCAGAAGGGGCCCACACTTGAGAAAGATCTTCCCCGCTCAAATCTTTCTAAGAAATGCCCATAGAGACCCACTCAGGCATATTTCTCAGTTTATACCAGTCCAAGCTGAACCAAGATGAACCACCACAAAAGCTAGCAACGAAAACAAACTCAAAACGCCAAGGCTATTCTCTGAATTAGTCGCAAGACAGGAATGAATGATGCTCTTCTTGCCACTGTCTGCAGCTACCAGACATGTCTGTCAACCCAGCCAGACAGACATGGATTGAAATAGGTACAGGAAGAAATGGGTATGGCTACATCTAATCTATGAGTAAATTAATAAGAAGACAATATTACAGAGTTTAAAGTTGGCACATGCCACCCAAACATGATTTTCTATGAATCAGCAGCAAATACGTAATGTAAGGATGAATTTTAGAAGGCTGCAGAGATGGCTTAGTGGTCCAGAGTACTTGTTGCACATGCAGAGGACCTGCGTTCAAGTCCCTACACCCACATGGCGGCTCACAAACATCTGTAACTGCAGGTCTAGGGAATCCAATGCCCTCTTCTGACCTTCTCAGGCAGAAAGTGTGCCTATGATGAACATACACATATGCAGGCAAACATGCATAAAATAAAAATAGTAAATGTAATTTATAAAGTTTGGTTTTCTTATGCGTCTGTCTCTCTGCGTACATACACATATGAATGCAATACCTGTATCAGGAGGTTGTGAGTAACCCAGGTGGATGCTAGGAACTAAACTCTAGTCCTCTGCAAGGGATGCTTTTATCCACTGAGCCATCTTTCCAGCATATATATATATATATATATATATATATATATATATATATATGTGTGTGTGTGTGTGTGTGTGTGTGTGTGTGTGTGTGTATACATATATATACACACACATACACACATACATATATATATATATATATCACATTATAGTAACTACAAAAGTATGAGTTAAGAATAAGCCTAAATGGTATATGACCTTTGAGAAGAAAAGGCATATTTGAAGAATCAATGAAAGTAAATGTGTAGCCACACATTGTGTTAATGGCTAAGATGTCAATATCAGAGTCACGGGGGATCCTTCTAAATACTCTACCATGGGTTCCATGCAGTTCGACAATAAATGCTCTTCTGTGTCTTGCTTCTTGCACTTAATTCTGCCTGAGGGCCAGTTTCCCTAATATAACAACACTGGCTGGTTACCTTGTAGCCACATCACATTAAGCTACCAGCGGAAACAAGGTATTCCCTGGCCACTGATGAGGATTAGTTTGCTGCCCTTTTCCTGTTATGTCTAATGCTCCTATGAGTGGATCCATTCATGCCTCTGGACATACATTCCCACGGTCCATCTTTGCATCAAAGGAAGCAGGAAGCCTCTGCTCCCATAGGCAGTGCCATTTTCCCACGTGTTTTCTACGGGGGAGGAGGGAGACCGACTTCTGGCTACTTTTTGTTGCATTTTGACTTGCCTGTGGTCTACTGCACTTCTCTGACAGCCACGGTGCCCAGCTTGTCGCTGCTCTGACCTTCCCCATGTGCACACTTTGTGAAGAACTCCAAGGTTGGTTTTTCCCCCTTACTCCATTCTTCGTCTATCTGGACACAGACTCTTGTCATTTGCCTGTGTTAGAAATACCTTCTCTCACTCTCTGGCTTGCTTTTTCACAATCTTAATGGCCTCTGATTAAAGAGGAGTTCCTAATTTTAATGTCATCCAACTTATCTGACTTGTTCCTTGTGGTTTTTGTCTTTTGCGTCTTGTCTAAGGAATCTTCGCTACTTGCGTGGTCATAAAAATGTGCGGTTAGTAGCTTCTGAATCTGTCCTCGCCTGAGTCAACTTCACGGCAATAAAACACCTGCGACTTCCTCTCTGCACCACGAAGAGCAGAAGTTTAGATGCAGCCTGTTTCTGTTCAGTGTCCAGCTAGCCCAATATTTATGGCACTGGTACCTCCATAGTAAACCAAGTGTCCAGGGCCACGTGGTGGTTGCAGCCCACCCTCCCTACCAAGGCTACTTTTTTTTTTTTGAGTGTGTCACCTATGTGTCCCTGCACCAATACTTGCTTCCTTAAACACTGAAGCTTATAGTAAATGTTTTCACTACAGGGTCATCATTCAGCTCTGTTATGTTTTTTTTTATTATTTTCTTGACTGCTGTTGGTATTTTATATTTCCCGAGGAACTTACTTGTTTTGAGATGGAGCCTAACTATGAATTCCTGGTTGGCCTGGAAGTTGCACTACTCTGGGCTGGCTTTGAACTCGTGCCAGTCTTGCCCCTCACCCCAGTACTGGAATCCCAGTGTGCTGGGATCACATTCCCAACACTATGCCCAGTACCACTGGTTTTTTGTTTTGTTTTGCTTTTTTTTTTTTTTGTTGTTGTTGTTGTTGGTTTTTAATGGTCCCATCAGGTTGCTCAAAAGGCCTGCTAGAATTTTCCTTTGAATTAATTACACTGACATCACCAGGCCTGATGGACAAACCTGTAATTCTAGATCCTTAGGAGGCTGAGGCAGGAGGATTGCAATCAAGGACTGCCTGAGATAGCTTAAAGCCAGCCTGGGCAACTTAGACCTGTATCAAAATTGTAAAATTAGGGCCCAGGTGACTCAGCAGTCAGGAGCAGTGGCTGCTCTCGAAGAGGACTCAGGTCCCATTCCCAGCACCCACCACACAGAGGCTCACAACCAACTGTAACTCCGTTTTCAGGGGATCTGATACCCTTTTCTTACTACACGGGCACCAAGCACATATGTGGTACCCAGATATATATTCGGGTAAAACATACACATAAATACAAAATTTAAATGTTTTTAATTAAATATTAGGGGCCTGGAGTGATGGCTCAACCTTGAAGACCTCTGGCTGCTCTTCCACAGGACCCAGGTCCCAGCCCCAGCACCCACATGGTGGCTCACAATCCTCTGTAACTACTGTCCCAGAGGCTCTGATGTGCCTCTGTAGAACCTAGGGCGTGCTTGACGTCCTATGATCAACTTCTAGTGCTGTCAAAAAACTTAATAGGTAATAGGTCAATTTTTGGACAATGAATATCCTCAGTCTGGGCTGGAGAGATGGCTCAGTAGTTAAGAGCACTGACTACTCTTCCCGAGGTCCTGAGTTCAATTCCCAGCAACCACGTAGTGGCTCATGACCATCTGTAATGGGATCCGATGCCCTCTTCTGGTGTGTCTGAAGACAGCGACAGTGTACATAAAATACATAAAATAAACAAATCTTTTTTAAGGTGTTAATTCATGTTTGTTTATTCTTTTTTTTAAAAAAGATTTATTTATTTATTATATATAAGTACACTATAGCTGTCTTCAGGCACACCAGAAGAGGGCATCGGATCTCTTTACAGATGGTTGTGAGCCACCATGTGGTTGCTGGGAATTAAACTCAGGACCTCTGGAAGAGCAGTCAGTGCTCTAACCACTGAGCCATCTCTCCAGCCCTATTTATTCTTTTCAGAGACAGGGTTTCTCTGTGTAGCCCTGACTGTCCTGGAACTCGCTCTGTAGACCAGGCTGACCTTAAACTCATAAAGATCTGCCTGCCTCTGTCTACCGAATGCTGGGATTAAACGTGCACACCACTGCCTGGCTTGTTTATCCCTACGTTTCTTTAAATATTCTTCAGTTGTGTTCATAAACGTCTGCAGAGATATTTTACAGATGTAAGAAATAAAAGATAGGGGTTGGGGATTTAGCTCAGTGGTAGAGCGCTTGCCTAGGAAGCGCAAGGCCCTGGGTTAGGTCCCCAGCTCCGGAAAAAAGAAGAAAAAAAAAAAGAAAGAAAGAAAGAAAGAAAAGATAATGACCCGTTTTTCAAAAGTGCCTTGAGCCCGAGTAAGTCCTATCGATGAGGTTCAAAGGTCAAGCCCATCATGCATTTCAGGAATAAGCCAACTTAACACTGGCCAGAAAGAGAGAATTCTGGTCAGCGACCTCTCTGCTTGGCTACCCACCCAAAGTCTGGCTTCGTGGGTTACTGTGGAGGCATGAAAGTGACGGAGACATCTTGGAGCTACAACTGGACCCGCTGTGGTCTGGCTGCTAGTCCTGAGAATGCTGTGGCTGGGCTTAGGAGATGAGGCTGTCAAGCATCATTTTCTATGAAGCCATTGCAGGTAGCTCCGGCAGTGCTAAAAATAGGTCACTCGCTGGACCTGAGTCCTTCCTCGTGTTTTCAGATTCCTCATCAGAGATGGTACCATTTTGTCAAAGGAAAATGAACTACTTTAAACAAAGTACTCAAAAAAATCTGAACATAGAAACCAGACTTCTTTTTTTTTTTTTTCCTTTTTTTCGGAGCTGGGGACCGAACCCAGGGCCTTGCGCTTGCTAGGCAAGCGCTCTACCACTGAGCTAAATCCCCAACCCCGAAACCAGACTTCTAAATGGAAGCCATTCTTTCTACCTAAACTGAGTCCCAGGGGCCCTTCTTACCTGCCATGGGATGTGGCAGTCGGTATTTTAAAAGATTCAGATCTAAAGGGGGAAATATCCCCACCTGTCCATCTGTCCATGCTGAGAACCATGGGATCGTGCACTAGAGCTACTAACTTGTACATCAACAAGACAATGCAGGGGAGGGTCAGATCACAAGTGGGAGTGAGGGAGAGCCCCCAGATGTCCCCATGAGAAGGAGAGGACAGCCAGGCCTGCCTGGGAGAGGATTTGGAGAGCGGCAGCCTGTGCAGGCCCAGGATCAGGGCCAGCTTCCCTCTGGCTCGCTGGTTCCAGGGCCCCATTCCAGAGAGATGAGAGCATTTACAGTCTGTGCATATCTGTCTGAGTCCCATACATACATACATCAGCCCACCTATTTTTTTTTCTTTCTTTCAAGAATTCCACTTCTATTTTTGGTGGAATATAAAATCTTTTGACTATTTCCCAAAATGGAAAAACAGATTTCCTCCCTTGACTGCCTGGTAATATCTTCGTTGCATTTGGTCTGCACTGACAGGGAGCTCTGTGGAACCCCTCCCTCTCTCCCAAGTGGCAGCTGCCTGGGTACACCACACAGACGGGGTTCTCAAGCCCTGCTTGCCAGGATCCCATTGGTGGATTTGAATAAGGTGTGCCTGTCACTCGGCTAGGCATTCCAAGGTAGCCCCTCCATGAGGATCCAGGACTCTAGTTCCAGCATCTACCACATGCTGGTGAATAAGTGTTATTATAAAAGAAGAAGAAGAAGGGAGGGAGGGAGGGAGGGAGGGAGGAGGGAGGAGGGGGAGGAGGAGAAGGAGGAGGAAGAAGAGGAGGAGAAGGAGAAGGAGGAGGAAGAGGAGGAGGAAGAGCAGAAGGAGAAGGAGGAGGAGAAGGAGAAGGAGGAGGAGGAGGAAAAGGAGGAGAAGGAAGAGGAGGGGATAAGGGGGGAGGATACCACCTTCCTTGTATGGACTATAGGGTGTAAGGGAGACACTGACTGGAAGAGCGATTGTTGGAATGAAGGAATGAAGTGAATAATCAGAACTTCAGCTAGATTCATATGTGTGGGAGGCAGGGGTGTCCTAGTTCAGCCACCATCCCCTCGGGGCTGGAAATGAGGAAGAGCCAGGAACAGGTGGCTCAAACCCCTGCCACGATGCTTAATGTCACAGGTCTGTGAAACAAGAGGGTTTGAGCTCCTCCGCAAGGAGACCTGTTCCTAGAGAGTAGCAGAGCTCAGAGCTGTAGTGGTACTCTCTCCTCCCTGTCCACGTACCAGAAAAGCCAGGTCCTCCATCCGATCCAGTCTCCCAGCACTGCGCAGCTCTATCCGCCACGCCCACGCCCGCGCCCACACCCACGCCCACGCCCACGCCCACGCCCATGCCGCCCACGCCGCCAGACCCTCTTCTCACCAGTCACTAATTCAGTTCATTAACATACAATTTACATACAGTTAAACACAGGCGTCTAAACTCAGTTGTAATGCCTCATATAGACTGGAATTAGAACCCCATCCTCGAGCCAGAGCAGCTGTTACCCTAGAAAACTCCACTCGAGTCAGGCCTCCAGCCAAGGGAAGCCATCCTTGGGGTTTCTCACCAGTCTATTCCTGCACTCCCATTCTGTCCCATTGATCTGTTTCTCTTCGGGCCAGTACCACACTGCCTTGAGTCCTCGCACAAATGAAACTGCTAAATCTTGTAGGCCTGTCAGGGCTGTTCTGAGGCCTTCCCATCTAATTAGCGCTTACTCCACTGGGCAGCGTCTAGAGCGGGTTCTGCTGGGATTTTGATAAGGACAGCTGGACCTGGACTGGATGTCTTGAAGACTGCTAGGCCTTCCACTCCATGATCATGGTATTTTTCTGTCTCAGTGTGTGTGTGTGTGTCTGTGTGTGTCTGTGTGTGTGTGTGTGTGTGTGTGTGTGTGTGTGTGGTGGGGGTGTATGTGGGTATGTGTGTTGTATGCATGCCTGTGTATGGGGGTGAGTGTGTGTGTGTGTGTGTGTGTGTGGTGGGGGTGTATGTGAGTATGTATGTGTGTGCTATATGCATGCCTGTGTATGGGAGTGAGTGTAAGTGTGTGTGTGTGTGTGTGTGTGTGTGTGTGTGTGGTGGGGGTGTATGTGAGTATGTATGTGTGTGCTATATGCATGCCTGTGTATGGGAGTGAGTGTAAGTGTGTGTGTATGTGGTTGTATGTTGCGTGTATGGGGTTATATGTGTGTGTTGTCTGCATGTATGTGTGTGTGGGGTGAGTGTGTGTGTATGTGCAACTGTATGGGGGTAGGTATGTATGTGTGAGGAACTGTGTGTATGTGTGTGGGTATGTGTGTGTATGTGGGGGGGTGAGAGTGGGTGTATGTGTGTGTATATATGTGTGTGTGAGGGTGTGTGTGTGTATGCGTGTGTGGAGATTGAGGGTGGGTATATGTGTGTGGGGGGGTATGTGTATGTACATATGTATGTGGGTGAGAGTATGTGTATGTGTGTGGGTGTGTGATTGTGGGGGGTGAGGATGTGTGTATATAGCAAGGGTGTGTGTGTGTGTGTGTGTGTCTGGGTGTGTGTCTGGGTGTGTGTGTATATGTGTGTGGAGGGTAAGGGCAGGTGTATGTGTGGGGGGTGAGAGTATGTGTATGTGTGTGGGTGTGTGAATGTGGGGGGTGAGGATGTGTGTATGTAGCAAGGGTGTGTGTGTGTAAGTGGGGGGTGAGGGTGGGTGTATATGTGGATGTGTGTGTGGGGGGGGTGTGTGTGTGTGAGTGTGTGTGTGTCAGGGGGCTAATGAAAGGTGTCCTCTGTGAAATAAAGGAAGTCTCTTCCTACCCTTACTTTCCTAGGAGGTTTTTCTTTCCTTCTCATAAACACATACTGAATTCTGTGCCTTGCTTTCTTCGGCCTTCCGAAGGATGCCTGGATGTTTCTTTTTTGTTCTATTAAAAGACTGGGTCAAGGTGACTGAGGGTCAAACGTTAAACCAACCTGACATTTCAGAAATAAGCCAACCTGGAACTAGCCCCAGAGAGAGCCCAGGAGTCCAGCAGAGATCCTTCTCTGCTTGGCTACCCACCCAGAGCCTTGCTTCACGAGCTCCTGTGGAGAAAGTGTGAGGGGGAGAATACAAGTGGAGACATGACAGTCGGAAATGAGCTCCTCCCAGTTCAGGAGCCTGGAGGTCTAAGGTCATGGTGACTACAGACCTGGTATCTAGTGACTGTCTGTTTTCTGTTTCACTGTCATGACCTTATGTAGTAGAGGGGGCTGTGTGGCTCTCCGTGGTCCCTTCTATACAGACACTAACCCTAGTGATGGCTCCATCCTCAAGTTCAAATCTCCTCCTAATTCTACTACCTTGGGACTTGGAAGATTGTAGCATGTGAATGTTGGAAGAACGTGGACATAAACAGCACTGCACTCCCCAAAGACTTAGATTGTTTTTAATTTCTAAAATAATCATTTTTTTTATTTATTTCCTATTGTCTTAGTCAAGTTTTGCTGCTGTGAACAGACACCATGACCAAGGCAAGTCTTATAAAGGACAACATTTAATTGGGACTGTCTTACAGGTCCAGAGGTTCAGTCCATTATCAGCAAGGTGGGAGCACGGCAGCATCTAGGCAGGCACAGTGCAACAGGAGCTAAGAGTTCTACAGCTTCATCTGAAGGCTGCTAGGAGAAGACTGGTTTCCAGGCCCATACCCACAGTGACACACGTAGTACAACAAAGCCACACCCACTCCAACAAGGCTACACCGACTCCAATAAGACCACACCCACTCTAATAAGACCACACCTACTCCAACAAGGCCACACCTCCAAATAGTGCCACTCCCTGGGTCAAGCATATTTAAACCACCACAGCTGTTTTGCAGTTTTCAGAGTGCGGTCCAGCACCAACTCCCAATGTGACACAGAGGGACAATTTACCAGTGTCCTTCAGTTTCACAGGAGAAAAGCAAAGGAGAGAAATAAAAGGCCACTGAGCCTCACACATATGAATCATGACCATGATTCATGGGAGTCACTCTGTGAGAGCCTCAGAGACACCCAGGGAGCCATGACAAAGGCTGCAGAAGGTACCAACCTTTGAGGCTCTGCGCATCTTTTAGTTAGCCTGGGAGGATCTTATGCACTTGTTGGTACAGTAAATGACACCCTTAAGACTCATTTCTAATTGTTTCTCGGTAGCAGAAAAGTGGTAGCACTTTTCTCTTTTACTCTCTGTTACTGTCTCTGAGTCTGTCTCGGAAAGACTATGCTGCTCTTGAAGTCTCTGTGGCCGAGGGTGATCTTGAACCCCTGACCTTCTAAACTCCATCCCCTCCAAGTGCTGGGATGTCAAGCCTGTAGCTTGCTTTTGTTATTTTGTGGGTTCTTCTCTCTTTCACTCTTGCCCACCCCCTTTCTTCCACCCTTTCAGCCCCCTAACACTAGATAAGAGAGAAAAGGGGACAGAGGGGAAAGGGAAGAGATCTCCAAATAGAGCCAGGGGTCAGAAAGGGGATGACGCTACTGTTAGACTACTTTCTGCTGATTAAGAGTGTTGTTTCTTGGGGGCAAGTTTGAACGTCATCATCAGGATATCTAATTTCTTTCTGTTGTTTCTTCTTTGCACACAGATACTTAACAGCTACCCAGTACCTCTTAGAGCTCTAGCTTTTTTTTTTTTTTTTTTGGTTCTTTTTTTCGGAGCTGGGGACCGAACCCAGGGCCTTGCGCTTCCTAGGCAAGCGCTCTACCACTGAGCTAAATCCCCAACCCCAGAGCTCTAGCTTTTATATACCCTCTGGAAAGTCCCCAGAATTCCAAATGTCACACAATTGCCCAAACTATCTGCAGGTGGTAAAAATCACACCCCTCCCAGAGCTCGAGGCAAATCACAGTCAGCTGCTGTGGACAATCTGAAGCGGCTCCACATCCCACACCTGGGATTAAAACGGAAACATATTCTTTTTTAAAAATTAATTTATTTATTTCATGTATGCGAGTACACTGTCGCTGTCTTCAGACACACCAGAAGAGGGCATGGGATCCCCGTTACAGATGGTTGTGAGCCACCATGTGCTTGCTGGGAATTGAACTCAGGACCTCTGGAAGAACAGTCAGTGCTCTAAACCTCTGAGCCATCTCTCCAGTCCCAACATAGTCTTATATTTCTGTGTTTTTAAAAGAAACCAAGACCCCCAAAACTGTCACTATACAACCCTGTGTCACCACACCCAATTTGATCTTCTTTCTATATTGGTCTTCGCTGTGTTCGCTCACCTTTCTCGGTCCGGAGAAACTGCTATGCTTTTGATGACTTAGGCCACAGTTGTGTTGTCTGTGAGCGGAATAGACCCGCCTCTCAGGCACCCGTGGGACTCTTTGTTCATGCTCTTAGCTCACTGTCCTGGCTAGGACCTGTTCTGCAGGGGCACTGAGCCAGTGACAGAGTTAATGGGAAAGTGGCACAAGAGGATAGGCTGAGACACCCCAGGAAGTCCCATAAGCTATGGCAGTTCAAGACTTGGGCCCCAGGGCTGCAGAAGGGGCCTGCTTGCCACTGCCCACTAGGGAAGTGTTCTGTTCAGAACTCTGAGCACCGACTAGATGAAGAATGGGTTCTTCCTGAGGTTCCCTC
Source organism: Rattus norvegicus (assembly GCF_021556685.1). Taxonomy (NCBI): domain Eukaryota; kingdom Metazoa; phylum Chordata; class Mammalia; order Rodentia; family Muridae; genus Rattus; species Rattus norvegicus. The sequence continues at coordinate 11,971,846 of NC_141553.1, read as the reverse complement.
TCATTCTCAGAATACTGACAGAAGAGGACATCTTCTGGCAGACAGCTCATTTCAACATGTCCTTTGTCTCTTTTCTTAACATTTCCCTTCTGTTCTTTGTCCTAGATTTCTATGACTTCCTACCTTGTCATGTATGTCACAAATATTTCCTCCTGTTGCTTTAGTTGTTTTTTTTTAATGTCACTTATGGTTTTCTTTTCTTCCTTCCTTTCTTTCTTTCTTTCTCTCTCTCCCTCTCTCTTTCTTTCTTTCTTTCTTTCTTTCTTTCTTTCTTTCTTTCTTTCTTTGAAACAGGGTCTTTCTACATAGCCCAGGCTATCTTGGAACTCACCATGTAGCCCAGGCTAGCCTCAAACTCTCACAGAAATAGGCCTGCCTCTACCCCCACCCCAACTCTAATGCTAGTATTAAAAAGCCTGGCTACTCGTCTATGGTTTTTCTTAGATTTATTTTATTTACTCTATTTTTATGTGTACGAATGCTTTACCTGCAGGCATACATGTGTACCATGTGAGGGTCTGGTCCTGTGGGGGTTAAAAGAGGGCATCTGATTCCCCGGAACTGGAGTTACAGTTGGGTATAAATCACCCTGTGGGTGCTGGCCACTGAACCTGAGTCTTCTGCAAAAGCAACAGGTGCTCTTAACTAGTGAGCCATCTCTCCAGCCTGTCATTCACACACACACACACACACACACACACACACACACACACATATATATATATATACACATATATATGTATATATATACATACACACACACATATATATAAATATATAATGAATGTTTGCATATATACTGTTCAAAAAGTTTTGCCCTCGTGTGTGGCCCTTTCTTTGAGCCACAATGACAGCACCACTTCCAATATCCAGGTAAGACACCCACTTTCTCCCAGCACTGATATGAGTTCATGTCTCACATCCGATCCCGAGGGTGAGGGAAAGAGGTCAGTCTCATCACTTTCACGCATGCCCAGAGTACACCCCTCAAGGACTCTTCCCAGAGATGTGCAACATCCCCTTTGTCCTAGGTAGATTCCAGTGTCCTTGGCCTGTTTCTGGATCCCTTCTCTATCCCAGGTTCTCTCCCGTTCTGACCCAAGACCAAGGTCACCTCTGGAAGAACCGCTGAGCTGGCACCCTCTGCAGACCTTGTCACGATTTTTCCAGCTGTCTCTGAGGATCTCACAGAGTAAACCCCGTGAGTCGTGGCAAAGATCCACGGATGGGATGCTCAGTGACCTTTAGTTTCTCCCCATTGCTTTTCTTCTGGAACTAAAAGAGACCTTTGGTCCTCTGTCTTCCTCTGGTACTTGGTACTGGGCCACACCCGGCTCACCCTTGTGAATGGGTAAAATTCCTAGGCAGGACCAGGAGTGACGGTTTTTTTGCCTCCTCGATGCTTTGTCTTGTAGCTCGTGGTATTGTTTGTCTGCACAATGAGCATACTTTCCTCCTGGGTGGAACAGCCAAGTCACTCCCAAAGCAGGGTTTTTAAAATCCGGAGCCGCCTCTCCCGTAGCTTTCCGCGAGGAGGGGAGGGGCAGCGTTCCGTCGGCAAATTACAGCTCGGTGCTTTAATTTGCCCTAAAAATACCCCTCATTTGCATCTCCTGCCGGCCAGTGTTCAAGAGACTTTTTAACTTGAGGATTCCTGGGGCAGCAATAGGGCCGTGGCAGAGGCTCCTTCCCCGGTTTCCTCTCATTCTGCGCCAACTCCAAGCCACCTTCCGGGAAGAGAGGAAATCTTCCTGCAAGTGCAGGAAGTGAGATTAACGCTGACAAATGGAGCACCCTCTGCCCTGCGTGTCAGCTCCTGGGTTTTTTGTCTTCCTTTTTATAATAAAGAAAGAGTTTCATGATTGTTTTTTTTTTTCCCCTCTCGTGGCTAATTTGAGATTCCGGTTATTTAAGGAGCCAGAGATGGAAGCCAGATGACTCAGCCCCGCCATGGGGAGGGATTTCCTTAAAAGACCTCTCAGTTTGTGAGAGCGTGGACCAGCGTGACTGTTCACAACTTGCTCCTCACGCCTGAAGCTGCCGCTCAGACACCGGACCACGTGGCAGGGAGCTCGCTCGGTCTAAAAATACTGTGCTTGCCCATCAGAGCAGCTTCTGTTCACCGGAATGGACAGAAGCCGCAGCTTGCCGTTGTCTGCTGGAGGGAGCCCAGGGTTCTTGGAGCATCTGGGCGCTGAGGCCACTACCCCTGGCTGCACAGCCTCTGGACAGGCTGCTGAGCATGAGGCTGCCCTAGTCTGTCCCCACAGCCAGAGGACCCACCGTCTTATGTTTCTGGCAATAGCTGTCAGGTGGGCTCTTCTGTCCTTTAGGACCCGTGCACCCTGCAAAGACAATGAGTTTTTCTAGCCTGTGCTTTCCGTCCCTGGTCTGTAAGGACTCTGACCCTGTTGGATGATCACCTTCTCCATTTGGGGAAAACATTCTTGTGGGTAGTCCTGAGAGTGGGCCCGAGGATCTTAGGACCAGAGAAGAAATTCCTCTGCCCAACCTTCACAGCCATTAGAATGATGATAACCACAGATCTGGTCCCTGGGATGACCCCCTCAGGCTGGCTGGTTACATTCTGGCCAGTTATGCATAGAGGCTTCAGGACAAAAATGCCAAAATAACCCTTCTTTCTGATTTGCGGCCAATGCATAGAGAGAAGCCCCTAGGCACGATGTTCAGGGTCTAGAGAGCTTCATGGCCTGCGTTGTTCCTGCTGGGGCAGTCTTTGCCTCAGGAGAGCCCAATTCAGGAGCAGGGAGTACGGCTTTAAAAGGAGTCTTTTACCAGGCAGTGGTGGTGCATGCCTTTAATCTCAGCACTCAGGAGGCAGAGGCAGAGGCAGAGGCAGAGGCAGAGGCAGAGGCAGAGGCAGAGGCAGAGGCAGAGGCAGAGGCAGAGGCAGAGGCAGAGGCAGAGGCAGAGGCAGAGGCAGGGAGGCAGGGAGGCAGGGAGGCAGGGAGGCAGGGAGGCAGGGAGGCAGGGAGGCTGGGAGGCAGGGAGGCAGGGAGGCAGGGAGGCAGGGAGGCAGGGAGGCAGGGAGGCAGGGAGCAGGGAGGCAGGGAGGCAGGGATACAGAGGCAGGATCTCTGAGTTTGAGGCCAGGCTGATCTACAGAGTGAGTTTCAGGACAGCCAAGGCCACACAGAGAAAACCTGTCTGTGAGGAAAACAAAAAGTGCCTCAGACTCACTTCGGTTCTTGGACGGATACTCCAAGACCCCAGGATCAGAGTCCACTCCATTGCCCTACACTAGCTCTGTGTCTGAAGGCACCGCTGGTGGGTGTATGTGGACAGCACAGCTTTGAGGGGCTTCATGTAGAGAGCTCCCTGTGTGTCCTCAAAAGGCTATGCAGCTGGGCACAGAGTCCTTAGGTCGCTCTTGCGTCCCTCACAGTGGTGTGGAACCCCTGCTTTCCAGGAGAACCTAGTGTTGGATAAACACCTGCATTCCCTCCCCATGTAGCAGCCTGCAAACCCTTCGGGAGTCACTTGCCTGTCCCCATCTCTCAGCAGCATCTGTCCTTCCTTGTCCGATGCCAGGTCTCAAAAGCTATTGCTGTGTATTTTATCTCTTTTGGTTACTTATGGTCTCTTCAGAGGGGATGATCCTTGCTACTCTATCAGGGTTGTCAGTGAAGCCCTGGTTCGGGTCATCTCATCTCCATATTCTCTTACCACAGAGCAATCTCCTCAGACCCCAACATCTCTGTAGACAGAGGACCCAGGCTGACTAGTTTGTTCTGTGAATGAGAAGCTGTCCTCTGACCTACAGCAGAGCATGGCCTTGGTGTGCTCAGCATGGATTCAACGGCTCCTGGACTATGGCTTGCCTAGCTCTGAACTGATCCTCAGGAGAGGAGTTTCACACCGTGAGGTCTTTGCTACCAGGTGAGGTGACATCTATCTTATCACAGCTCAGCCCAATCTCCCATCAAAGCATCCCTGGAGAGGGAAGAGAGAGATGGATAATCTTCCCAAGACACTGGACATATGAATGTTTGTTTGTGGGCAAAGGAATAAGTGGTCTAATCAGACCCCAGGCCTGGGCCTGTTCCTACATAATTCAGTTTCCTTGCTGTGGGATTCAATGCTGTGACACTGGATACAGCAGAGTTTTGCAGGGCTCTGCCCCAGTGCCCACTCCTCATGCTTACCTAGTGTACTTACCTAACATCCCTGCTTGGCTCCCTGTCCCTGTCAGAGATCATCACAGGCATACCTTGTCTACCCCCTCTCTCTCCCCCAACTATACTGTAGGACTATACTGTAGGACTGCTGCCTTGGCTGTTTTCAGTGAGAGGCAGGTAGAATGTCATCACCTGAGACAGGCTGCCCTGAGATTACCTCATTCTTGTGGCTGTCAGCTGATCCCTTCAGAAGCTGCCTGGAGATGAACTCAGCTGACCACATGGTCTACATCTGATCCCAGAAATTCAAGGGAGAAAGGCCCCAACGATATGTTTCTACCCAGGCCATCCTCCACATTCCCCAGGAAGTTTTGAGAGTAGCAGCTAATAGCCAGGCTGGATTTCACCAGGGATTCACTTCAGCTCCCCTCCTATCTTTCATGATCTAGTACTGCCAGTCAGGACTCCACACATTTTGGTGGGGGCCCATCTCTTTGGTTGTTCATTTAGTTATAAAAATTTTAATTTTCTTGCATGTGTTATTGTTGGATCAAACACTGACCAACATAGAAAAAAATGGCAAGTGTCCCCTGCCCCAAGATTTTCTCTACTCTAAGCTTCTGGAGAGCTCAGAAGCATATGCCAAGCTGCAAGAGAGTCACTTCATACCAAGCTGCAAGAGAGTCACCTCTCTCTCCAAAAGCAAGGATGGTCACACACACTACTTTTTGCTCTGCATTTACAACTCATAATGCACTCATTCAGCAGATGAGCACCAACATGGCTGGCAGAAGACTGTGACCCTGCCTCCAGGGCAGCTGATGGGAATAAAGTCCATCTAGGGAATGAAGTATGCTCTTGCCCTTGTAGACCATGTGGAAGCATATGGAAGAAACATAGCTGGAAGATCATTCTGTTGACAAGCAGAGGTGGGATTCCACTTCACACCCTATCACCAAGGGTTTGTATTTGTTTGGCCCAGGGAATGGCACTATTTAGAAGGTGTGGCCTTATTGGAGTAAGTGTGGCCTTGTTGGAGTAGGTGTATCACCATTGGCATGGGCTTTAATACCCTCATCCTAGTTGCCTGGAAGTCAGTCTTCTAGCTACCTTCAGAACAAGAAGTGAAAAATCTCAGCTCCTCCAGCCCCACGCCTGACTGGATGCTGCCATGCTCCTGCCTTGATGATAATAAACTGAACCTGTAAGCTAGAACCAATTAAATGTTGTCCTTCTAAGAGTTGCCTTGGTCATGGTGTCTGTTCACAGCAGTTAAACCCTGATGAAGACAGCAAGGATTCTCTCCCCAACCCTGGGAAGTATGGCTTTAGCCGGGAGTTGCTGCAAGGAAGTTGGATGATGGCCACAGTGCTGTGGAGCAGGGGTGCCTTTTAGGGTTTACCACTGTGAACAGACACCATGACCAATGCAAGTATTGTAAGGGTCAACATTTACTTGGGGCTGGCTTACAGGTTCAGAGGTTCAGTCCATCATCATCAAGGTGGAAACATGGCAGCATCTAGGCAGGCATGGTGCAGGAGGAGCTGAGTTCTACATCCTCACCTGAAGGAAGCCAGGAATAGGCTGAGCATCCTCAGGCAGCTAGGTGGAGGCTCTCCAAGCCTACCCCCACAGTGACGCATTTCCTCCAACAAGGCCACACCTTCTAATAGTGCCACTCCCTGGGCAAGCATACGAAAACCATCACAAGGGGTAATAATAAGAGGCTGGTCTCCAAGTATGCTTCTCAGGTGGAGCAGACAAGACACATTCTAGTAAGGGACAGGCAGAGAGAAGGGCTTAGGGCAGAGCTGGTGAGAGACAAGGTAGGGAGAGAGGCTTAGGGTGGGGAGGGGAAGCAGCCCTTCACCTTTCATTTGTATGTTTTGAGGGTCCAGAAGTCAACCAGATGGGAGGTCTGTGGGCAGCTAGCTGTCTTGCTGGTTGATTTCCATTATCAAGGTTGCCATCGGGGTTGGGGATTTAGCTCAGCGGTAGAGCGCTTGCCTAGCAAGCACAAGGCCCTGGGTTCGGTCCCCAGCTCCAAAAAAAAGAAAAGAAAAGAAAAAAAAGGTTGCCATTCAGATAGCTGCTTAGACATCTAGGATATTTTGGTATTCAGCAGAACTGCGCGAAACAGCTGTCCTTTAAGGGCATGGGCCTGCCCTTAAAGTCAGTTGAGGGCCACCCTGAATGGAAATATTTACACCCTCTCTTCTTCAAGATGACAAATCCTCCTGGCAGCTTGTTTCCCCTGAGATGGGGGTGGGAAGGAGTTTACTTCACAGCCCAAGTCGGTCTTGAAGCAGAGATCCTCTTGCTTCAGCCTCCATATCCACATAGGTTTCAGGAGCAGGGATGGGCATTGTGGGGAGAGCTGGCATGTGCACATATGTGAAATACCTACATATACCAGAAGATACCATCAGATCATCTGGAGCTGGAGTTACAAGCAGTTGTGAACCTCTTGACATGGGGGCTAGGAACTGAACTTGGGTCCTCTGGAAGAACAGAAAATGCTCTTAACCACTATACTAACTCTCCATCCTAAAAGTTATTTTTTTAAAGACATGTCTGCCTCAGCCAAGGGGATATGCTCGCTTCGAAGCATGACTATGTCTGGAAGCTCCTGGGCAGGCTCTGTCTGTGTGTGCTGCAGTTGCTTAAAGCCTTGCTCCATTATTGCCCCAGCCTGCAGAGGCAAATTGGCATCCAAAGGGCAACTGTACACTTAATAGTCTCTGGAGGCCTTTGGTTTCCTTCTAGGCTTCTCCTTTCTCAGAACAGAACCTTGTCAATCATTCTCCCACCAGCAGGACCAGGAAGCAGCCAGACCAAGGTGTGGCTTACCCCACAACATGAGCTGTTCAAGGCCTGGGTCTCAGAGGAATGAACAGTGGTTATCAGAGGGTAAATGGCACACGCTGTTGTCTTTGAGTGGTGTCTTTCAAAGCCTAATGGACCCAATGACTTGGAGAACTTATAAAACACTAACTCATGATTATATGCAATTAATCAACCACATGGCTTCTTGGGGCTCGGATTACATCCCACTTAATGACACCTGAATCCCACTCACTCTGCCAGAGACTGCAGTAAGTCCCCTCAGAAGCCAGCAGTATGGCAGTGACTCTTACCAGTGAGAAGGTTTACAGACAAAGAGAGTGTTGTAGCTATGGACGGTTGAGTGGAGTCCAGCCTCACATTCACGGTACCAACAGGCACATACAAACCACACCATAGCTATTCTTCACACAGCAAAGCATGTCTGGTCTCCCTGAAGCCTGACTTGAGAAAGGCATTTACTTACACCTCCACCTGCTGTGGTGCTCCTGTCCCACCAGGAAGGTACCCTGCCTTTTACAGAACAACACGGGAAAGTTAACACAGAGGTGTGAGCATGTACGGAAGCCAGGTACCCTGACCATAACCACTGAGGGCAAAGACACAGATCCCAACAGAAGGAAAGTCACAATGGGCAAGGTAGAGTAACAAGCAGAGGGGTGTGTACAAGTGCACATGTGTGTGTGTGTGTGTGTGTGTGTGTGTGCGCGCGCATGTGTGAATGCATGTGGGGTGGGGAACAATTTATGAGCATGTGTGTGTGCGTGTGTGTACATGCATGTATGTATTGTGGTGGGGAACTGTGCATATGCATGTGGTGGGGAACCATGTGCGGGTGTGCAAATGTGCACATATGTGCATGTGTGGTGGGGAACCATGTATGTGCATGCACATGTGCATGTGTGTGTATGTGTGAATGTGCACATATGTGTGAATATTTGCAGCAGGTGTGGGAAACAAAAGGTTAATGTCTTGCCTAACTTTGAGAGCAATCAAGTCAGCAGTACTGCAAATAAGCATATTAAAAAGCAAAAATAGGGGCTGGGGATTTAGCTCAGTGGTAGACCGCTTACCTAGGAAGCGCAAGGCCCTGGGTTTGGTCCCCAGTTCCGAAAAAAAAAGAACCAAAAAAAAAAAAAAAAAAAAAAAAAAAAAAAAGCAAAAACAGAGGAACAAAATCTAAAAAGACTATCGTTCCAGTGGGGAGCAGAGGACGTTGGCCGGCCTTGTCATTTGTTCCTGCAGCTTAGGATGTACCCTGAGACTGTAACCTGAGACGCACCCCCCCCCCAAAACACATCTGCGATGCTGTTTTCATAACCAGAGTCTGAAGACCTAAGCGGCCAGCCCCGAAATATTACTTAAGACCAGCCACGTGCTCAGGCCAGAGCTCTCTGTGCAGCTCTGTGCAGCTCAGCGAAAGACCCAGGAGACCAACACATAACACAACAGCTATGTGCAGTGCAAGGTGCCATCCTCTAAGTGAATGTGTACACAGGGTCCAGGATGCCTGCTTGGGGCTTCTCATAAGCACAGATACATGAACGGTTACTTGTGTGGTAGGGTAGAGTCACTTTCTGTTTTTGCTCCTTACTTTTGTTTTCCCATAGCAAATATGTAAAGTATCTGCCAAAAGGGATAAAAAATAAATAAGTAAAAAAAAAAATGTCTGCACATTGTTGCTCAGCCACTAGGACAGCTAACCCTCCAGAGTCTTGCCTCATGGCTGCTCCTGGCTCTGCTGCAGTGAGGGAGGGGCTGTGGAGGAGTTTACTGTCAATTCTGGGCTCTTTGCTGAGCACATCTGACTGAGTCTGAGCCGGTCACTTAACCTCTCTGAGCACTTGCCATGTGTTTAGACATCCTGGGACAGAATGTTCTGTAACCACAGTGGCAGGTCTGGCACAGGCACCCCTGTCCCAATCCCAAGATGGACAAAAAAAAAAAAAAAAAAAAAAAAGACCCATAGTATATCATAGAAGAGCTTGACCAGAGCTGCATACATCCGTGACTGCTGGAAAAGCATCTGTAATGACATGGTGTTTGGAACAAAAAACACGCCAAAACCCAGTGTCCGGGAATAACACTTTCCTAGCAGCTCTGGCTACAGAACTGAAGCGGCACTCTGCTCTGCGCCGTTTTAGGACAGAGGCGAGAAGGGCAATCCTAGTTTGCTGGGTGTGTTAGGGGAGGGTGTTAAAACAAATATCACACAAAAATGCACAACGAAGCTCGGAGGAATATCCCCACTGCAGAGGGCGGGGAGACAGGAACCCAGGCTAGGTTATCTTTGCCCACTAATGGTTAGGGCTTCCCACTGGTGCAGCCTGCTGGCCGGGGGCGAGCAGGACTCTGTGAGCCCATCTGGAGTCAGCAGTTCTTCTATTCAAGGTCTGCTGGTTGATCCCTTGACACGGCCCACCCACGGTTGGCTCAAGGACAGCAGGCCTCCCTGACCTCAGGGCATCAACAAACCTTAACAGTGCTCCAGAGACTCAGTACCTGAGGAGCCTCTGTGGCTTCGGGAACATGGCGACTCTCTTTGAACTTTGGCAAAGCCACAAGATCTAGGTTTACCCAGCAGCTCTCAAAGTTTCACACCGCTACGCGCACATGAGAGCGCAGGGCATTTCTGGACCCACAGACCTGACATTTATCAGCAAGCTTTGCTTCTCCATGAGCATATATAGGTAGGTTTTGTTTGCTTTTTTGTTTGCTGCATTTTAGCATTGGAGAAAAAAAGAAAATGAGGGAATAAACCTCTGTGTCTCCAAAGCGAAGCCGGACACCTCACCCACTAAAAGTCAACCGAGGAGTGTTTCAGTAAATATCAGTGACAACTGGAGTTGGTGCCAGCCTTTCAGCACCCCTCAGCTGGGTGAGCCCAATCAGCCCCCCCAGTAAACAGATTTGCAGTCTACAGGTTCTGCCCAGCCCCCGATCCTCTCTAAAACAACCGCCCCTCAATCCCTCTCTATTCAGATGTTCTGAGTTTGCCTGCCCTCTCCCTAACTGCAAACCAAAGTCTGATTCCACCAAAGTCCAACTTGGGAGCCCGTGAGTTTATTGGACTTGCTTACAAAGCAAGGGTAAGGGGTTACTCACAGGAGCATGGGTGACCCCCTCCCCCCTCAAAGCAGCTGCATCCCCAGAAAGTCTCTCCCAGCATGGAAGACTTCACCACAGCTGTAGAGGTGAAGTCGGTTGTTAAACCCCACTCCCCTCCCAGTTAACCTTCACAAACCTTAGGTACTCCGGCTCCTCCGGGAGGCCCCATGCAATTCAGGCAAAACTGCACACAAAGACTCAGGCCAGCCGAAACTCAGAGGAGAGACCAATGGATCACACTCCCCACCACCTCCTCTGAGGGAATGTAATAGTTAACAGATGCTTGCAATGGTTGTGTGCAGACACAGCTGAACTGTGAGGGGGCTGTCTCGCCCACAGGGAGGCCAACACCATCAGCGCTGCCCCTGACGCAGTGTGCCATCTTGCCATTCTGTTTCTCTCGGCTAAATGCCATTTTTTTGACCCCTGCGTATTTTATTCTGATTTTAAAACTCACTCGCTGGATATATTCATGTGTCCTTCTCAACTACAATTAATTTAAATGCCGTATGAAAATTTCTACTTCGCCGAAGAGGGTTTAAGGAAACATCATATGTCTTCCAATGGCTTTAATTTTTTAAGAAAATTTCCTGGGCTGGAGAGCTGGCTCAGTGATTAAGAGCACTGACTGCTCTTCCAGAGGTCCTGAGTTCAATTCCCAGCAACCACTTTACGGTTCACAACCATATGTAATTGATCTGACACCCTCTTCTGGTGTGTCTGAACAGTTATAGTGTACTCATATAAATAAAAATAAAAATAAAAAAAAAGAAAATTTCCTGTTTTCTTCCAATGTGTTTTTTATGGTTTCTTTTTTTTAAGTTTTTGACCTCTGTGCAACTTTGTCCTGACCACATTCATTTTCTTAGGTTCTTTTGTAACAGAATACTGTATTTTCTGTTCGTACTGAAATGACGTGAAAGTTACCTCGACCGAGAAGCCCAGAGACTAATGTCCACCAGATGGCCTGGCGCCTTTGCTCCCAGCAAAACACACCCAGGTCCTGCCCACTTGGTTATGCCGAGGCCTAAAAATGCATTCAGGGGGTGAGATGAGCAGACCTCACGCCCTCTGATTCTGGAAATGGAGAAGTTTTTACTGGGAGGAGAAGATAGCCTCCCCACCACCACCAAAGTGATCACAAGCCTGGAGGACATCTGGTGGGAAATCCTGATCAATCAATCAATAAGTAAACAAATAAATAAATAGAATTTGCGGTTGAGAGATGGTGCTATTGGTTCAATGTTCATACTGCAAGCTTGTCAAGGGCCGTTGAGTTGGACTCCCAGAGCCAACATAGAAAAGCTAGGCATGTCTGAGCGCTTGTAATCCTAGCCTTGGAGAGCCAGAAATGGCTGGACCCCAGAGTCTCTCTCGGTGGCCATGATTCAAGCCAGTGCAAAGCCTGGGGAATGATGCCCAAGTCACACCTACGCACACATGTACACACATAAACATACGTGTGGTAACACATACTCTGATAGATTCAATTTGCAAGTGGGATCATGACCTTCTTAGTCGATAATATACTTTCTGCTTCCACATGCACGTATGTGCACCTACACACACCTACACACACATGCATACCTGTACACACATGGACCCACGTGTGGTAACACATACACTGACAGATTCAGCTTGCAAGAGTGATCATCACCTTCTTAGTCGATAATATACTTTCTGCATGGAGGGCCCCTGAATAAGCTCTCAGAACTGCGGCTACTGAGTATGGAATTCTCCTGGGTAAGGACTTCTTGCGAACGGATACAACCTGCAGAGATGGGGGTCTATTTCAGGTGTTTACTTTCTTCAGCTACTGAGCATCCATAGTGGAGAAGCCCTGTAATCACAGCACTCCGGATCCTGAGGCAGGAGGGTTGCATGTTCTTGGCCAGCCTGGGATATACCGTAAGACCCTCTCTTAAAATACAACAGCAAAGAATCAGATAATGAATGCCAGAAGACCACAGCTGGAATTTGAGAAAGCCAGGCCTTAGATCTGGTGTAGCTCACAGCCAAATCCTCAGGCCTAGGGCCTGAAAAACATTGGAATGTATTCCACAGTACAATCTAACATTCACCATCTAACCTCACCTTGGCCTAAGAAACGTCATCTCCAGGGAAGACGAAAACAACTCCCAAATTCTATTTTGTTACACTCTTCTGAGAACGGAATTAAGCAATCACAGAATTGGAAGTGGCCTTTTGGCTACGGCTTCTGGCTACCAGTCTTAACCGCTGTAACTGTTGGATATATAATTTTAAAAACCAGCCTAAAAGGGATGTCGGTGCACTGGCAATCTTTCCCACCCCCATCACATTTTATGGACCAAACAACTATTTTAAGAATAACCTTCCATAGCATTTGAGTTTACATTTTCAATGACTAGCATTCATTAATCTGTATGATATTGTGCTTGATCTTTGAGCAGGATCTACTGGTATGACGTTCTGTGAGTGACTTGGAGATCTGGTAACTCTATCCCCTTCACCTTTACCCTTTTGGGTTCTTGCCTCTCATGGTCAAGTGTATTTGAACTGTACTTAATTACTTTCCTTTTTGTAAGTCACTCCCTTTTCCATCTACTTTCATCAAAGACTCTTTCAGTTTTATGACTTCTCTATGGTCATACATTTATCCCATTTTCTAGAAATCATTTTTAGCTACTTTTGTTCCGGTCTTAGTCCCAGAGTCAAATGGTCTCAAAGCTTCCTGTAGTGGAGGGTTTGTTTGCTTGTTTGTTTTGTTTTGTTTTTGTTTGGTTGATTTGATTTTTTTTTTTTTACGATTTACTTATTTCATTTATAGGAGTACACTGTCACTGTCTTCAGACACATCAGAAGAGGGCATCATATCCCATGACAGATGGTTGTGAGCCACCATGTGGTTGCTTGGAACTGACCTCAGAACGTCTGAAGAGCAGCCAGTGTTCTTAGCCGCTGAGCCATCTCTCCAGCCCTGTGGTGATGTTTTTAAAAATTCAATTCTCAGTTGGCTGGAGGGATCCTTAAACTCATAGTAATGATAATGTCCTTGAAATTTTGCCTAGTATAACTGTCCACTGCCTTCCGTTGCATAGGCATCTTAGCTGGGTATAAAATTGACCTTCACGCCCTTCTGGGGTTTTAAGATCACTATAAAACCGAGTGGGAAGTTGAGAACTTTTCTATGTAGTTCCTATCCCCCAGGTTACTCACTACCTACATCTCTTACCCCAATGACTCAGTATAGTCCATCAGCCTGCTCTGATTCACCTAGGTTCTGTGTGCTCTGTAAGTTTTGGCTGAGGTTGAAGAAAATATGGCCCCACTACTGTATCACACAGCATTTTCACTACAGAATAAGTCCTCTAAACTCTGCCGGAACACCCATCCCTTCCTTGAGCCCTGAGAAGGCCTTTCTAAGATGCTTGGATCAAGCAATGTGTAGCCTTTCATTTAGAGCGTCTCCTTCACTCCCTCATAGGTACCCATACCTCCTCTGTATCTTTTCATCATGCTGTGGGCTGAACGGACCCCTCCAAACCCAGATGTTGAAATCCTTATCCCAAGGTGCTGGTGTTGGAAGGTTAGGAGATGAATAGGGAAATGATGTGTCAAAAGGGCGGAGTTCAGGGGATGGAGGCAGGATAGTCTAAATAGCCAAGTCATGGGGTTGTATTGGAAAGAGTCTCCCACCAGACACACATCCTTCAGGTGCTTTCCTTGGTCCTGAACTACAACCTCTAATACTTTAAGAAATAAAATGCTGTTGTTTACAAGTCGCTCCATGTGTGCCGTAATAGTATAGCAGCACAAAGCTACATATAGCTTGAAAACACATTGAATTTTAGCGCTGAGTAACACACTTTTGGATGGAGGTGCCATAGATCTCCCTCAGCTTTTGGCAATTATAAATGTTACAAACATGGGGTCAGGGAGGCTTGTGTGGACACAAATTGGGTTGTATGGCAAGCCCATGTTTGGCTTCGTAAGAAGACAAATAGGAAACAAATGAAACAAAATAAAACGAAACAACAAAAATAACAACAACAACAAAAAAAAAAAAAAACAACCCTGCCAAGCTGCCTTCCACAGTGGGACTATTTTCATTCCTGCCAGTCATGAAGAAGGGCACCTGCTGGGCCATGTCTTGCCAGTGCTGGGCATTGGTTTGAGACCTCTTAGCAGGGATACAGTGTAACTTTAATTTGCATTTCCCCAATGGCACGCAATGTTCAGCATCCCTCCCATGAACCACTGGACTCCAGTCTGCATTCCCCAATAACATTTTTTTTTTAAAAAATGGGTCTTTGAATTCCATTCTCTGTTTTCTTTTTGAGTTCTAGGAGCCCTTTCCATATTTTGGATAGTAATCTTTGCTCAGATATTTTCCTTTGGAAATACCTTCTCTCAGCCTCAGTCTTGGCTCACCATCCTCTCATTCTCCTGGCAAGCCCCCACCCCCTGCCTATTTGTTTTTGTGTTTCACTGAAGAATAGCTTATCAAGTGTCCTTACTGAGTGAGTGGAGCGTTGGGCGGTGACCTCTGTGCTGTCTGTGTCACCATCCGTCTTTCTAACAGTCTTCTCTGAGCACAGAGTCACCCAGGCTTCCGCTGCCCTGTCATCTAGGAGTTTTATAGTTTTGCAGTTTACATCTAAGTCAGTGATCCACTGGGAGACAGTATGGGGAAGGGTTTGTCCCGTGTGTTTCCACTCACTCCTCTCCTGTCTGGTTCTTCCGGTGGTACCGTTTGTGGCAAGGGCGTTCTTCCCTGTGCGTTGCTGTTTCTCCTTCCTTTCTCTGTTTGTCAGCTCGCTCACTCGCTCTCTCACACTCTCTGTGGGGATCTATTTCTGGGCTTGCTGTTCTGTCCCCCTGGTCTATGTTTCTGCTCTCTCGACAACGCCATACCATCCTGATGAGTGTAGCTTCACGGGAAGCCATGAAGGTGGGACGTGCCGGTCCCCCCGACTTTGTTCTCACAAGCTGTCGTGAACATATCCAGCCCTGTAAGTCACAGACTTGTCTTGGTGTAGAAACAGCTCATCTCCCTGGGAGGACCTCCTATACCACTCCCAGGTAACCCCCAGTCTCACAAAGAAGCCACTGTCTTGAGTTTGTCCCCATGTGCTGAGGTGTCCTGGCTGACTCCCTTTCTACAAACTCATACAGCCTACACCCTGTGACTTCCCACAGCGGTGTCCCCCGAATCACTCTTCATTGGAACCCCACCCAGCCTTCACAACACCCACCCTTTCCTCGCATGGTCACAGTTGTCAGAGTCCACGGATAATGCAGAACCTTTGCAGTCGCATGAGCGGCGTGACCTTTCCCTCCTGTTGTAGCCTCATACACGAATCACGCCTGCATGTGTGGAAAGTCACCCAATGCCCTGTCAGAGGTTTCATCATCAAACTGGTTAGGGTGGCACCCGCCTTTAGTCCCAGGACAAACTTGGAAAACAGAGGCAGGCAAATCTCCCCGAGTTCAAGGCCAGCCTGGTCTACAGAGCAAGTTGTAGGCCAGCCAGTGTTACATAGTGAGACCCTCTCTCAGAAATAAATAAAATAAAATACAAAAAGACTTTATTTTCAGATGCTCCTGTAAACGGAAGTAGGAAAGGATCTTTTTTGTGGCCACCACTCAGTAACCCTTAGACTCTCCCATCGTGCTAGAGACCTGCTCTTCTCCTAGAGGCTTTCCATACGTTCCCATCATGCAGGTCGACGATGGACAAGTCCTGCTGACTGTTTCTGAGAGCAGCTACATTCCTCTCTGCTATGGAAGGTCAGGGAGGTCACGGGAGGACAGGGGCTTCCTCTTTCTCAGCCTCTTCGGCATGCCAGCCTGCCGCCTCCAGGCCCCAGTCTTGGCGGATTATCCCCCGGTCCCCGGGGACCAGGGTTTGCCCGGCTGCTGAAGTCTCACACCATTGCTGAAATCTGAAGCTTTCACTGTGCTACACCTTGGCTGGTTTTCTTCCTATTTATTCTCTGGGTTTTCTGGACTTAAATCCACCAAGACTTGGGACTTTCAGCTGTCATTTCTTGCCCTGCCCCAGGGTAGCTCAGTATATGTTAGAACCTGCCATGTTTCTACAGCCCAGAGAGGCATCGTGCATTCTAGATCTTTCTCCATCCCAATTATCGATACACAGAAGGTTGGCAATAGCTGAGTATCAGCATCCAGATTCAGCCGCTCTTGCTGTGCGATGCAGGTCTGATCCGGAACCACCTTCTCCTCCCAAGTTCAGCCAACCCAGCCCAAGGGCAGACAACAGCCCATGCCCCGAGCCAAGAGGACCTGGTGAGGCTGAGGAGCCACCAAGACCTAGATAAGAGACTGAGCAGAGCTTGGCCTCACAACATACACTCACAGTGTTACAGGCAGTCCTGAGGTGGCTTCCGGTGGTGACCTGCTGTCCACCTCTGAGGGGAGTCTGCCTCACTGGAACAGTCATTGCTCCCTGTGGTTTTCCATTCCCCTAACCCTCTCACCACAGCACTTCTGCTTGCCCCAGAGCCCTGGTCCCGGGGTCTGCATTCCAGGTTCCTGCCTGGGTATTGCAACTTTGTTAAATATGGGTTATAGCAAATCTAGTCACAAACGTTGTCACCTTTGATCAATCACTGTCTCTCTCTGCTTCGTGTGGACTTTGGATTGTGGGGAGAGACAGAGAGCCCCCAGAAGCTGGGGAAAGCCTCCATTGCTGGCCTAGTCAGTTCACCTCTTGGACAGCAGCCCCTGTACAGCCAGTCCCTGGGATCTAAAGTGTAGCTGTCCCCTCCGGGTCAATGGGACCATCATCTTCTTGAAGCAGAGCAGCTGTGATCACCAGCATGTGACCCCACAGGATAGTGTGTAGTAATGTTCTCTTGTGGACGGAGGAGGGAGGCTCACCATTGGGGCTCACATTCCTCAGCAGGTCTTCACAGGGCCCTTCCTCTCCCCAGATCGCAGTCACCATATAAGAGGAGACAATGGAGCTGGAGAGGTGGCTCAGCATTATTAAGAACACCGACGGGCTGGAGAGATGGCTCAGCGGTTAAGAGCACCCGACTGCTCTTCCAGAGGTCATGAGTTCAATTCCCAGCAACCACATGGTGGCTCACAACCATCTGTAAAGAGATCTGATGCCCTCTTCTGGTGTATCTGAGGACAGCTACAGTGTACTTGTATATAATAAATAAATAAATCTTAAAAAAAAAAAAAAAAAAAAAAAAAAAAAAAAAAGAACACCGACTGCTCTTCCAGAGGTCCTGAGTTCAAATCCCAGCAACCACATGGTGGCTCACATCCATCTGATTCTCTCTTCTGATGTGTCCGAAGACAGTGACAATGTACCCACATACGTGGAATGAATAAATCTTTGAAAAAAAAAAAGAGTAGACAATGGACAATGGATTAGGGTGGGGGCTATACCCCTTGTGTAGCTAGCTCCTCACTCCTCTGCTCCTGTAAATAACCCCAATAAACTCACTGGCTCGCCCAGCTGGGCTCAGTAGAATCCTGCCTTTGGTGCGTTGGTGTGGCCTCTCTAGCTGGTGAGCAGACAGGTCTTTACAACTTCCCTGAAGAGTCGTGCCGCCAGCAAGAACTTCTCGCATGTTGCTCAGCGGTGCAAGTCCCACCCACAGAACAGCCTGCCCTTTGTCACACTTGCTATCCCATGCGTGCGCTATCAGCACCGCACAGCAGACGCCCACCTCAGCCGCTGTGGCTTCCTGCACTATATCTGGATGACGTGGTACTGTGAGGACGCCTGGGGCTGTGGGAACCAGGCAGCATCGGGCGAGTTCACAATCCCTGGAAGCCCAGGGCTTGGGCCGTTCTCAGCTCTCTTTCTCTTTGAGTGTGTTATTTGGGGCAGGCGTGTGAGTTAACGGCAGATTCTCACCCTGAAGCCACAGCGTTTCTAGAAGGAAGGTGGCCTCAGTCACAGGGTAGGGTCATGGCACAGAGCTCCCAGCATTTCTGAGATTCCAAACTGACTGTGGCCAGAGGCTGCCCCATCTCCTGTGATTTTGTTATTTTTTCTCTTTTTCTTCCCAAAAATGGCCCAGAGGAGCAGACCAAAAAAAAAAAAAAAAAAAAAAAACCCTTCCAACATTTTATGTCTGAGCTGGTTTTGATTTGTCTGTGGGCAGAGCGGGCGAAGCTGAGGAGGGGATGTTGTTAAGGTGGCAAGTGCAGAATTTGTCGCCTCGCATAAACTCAAATACTAGAGTAGCTCTGTTAAACTGTGAAACATGAATCTCTCTCCAGGCTGGGAATAAACATCTGCAGGGCACAAACCCCAATCCCCAACAGCCACACCCTTGAAACAGGGGCCTTGCAATGCCTGGGCCAGGAGAGCGCACACACACACAAGTGAACATCAGGACACTTTGCAGAAGCCCTGGCTGGCTGGCAGGCTGGCTACACCTAGGCTTCCCTAGGACCCTGACAGCTGTGCCTCTGAGGCTTAGGTGAGCCCCTGGAGCCAGTGCCCACCTGCCCCAAGCTGCCGATCCCAGGCGTCCTGCTCCGAGACATCTGCTACTTCCCTTCTGTGTGTAGCTGCAGGGTTGCTTTCTCCCTGTTATATAAGCCACGACTCTTGTGGGGACAGTGCCTCTGGCGGCTGCTGCAGATACCGTAGGTCAGGGTTCACAGGCTACCAAGACTAACCAGTGACCATAGTGGAACTGCCCCCGCCCAGTGACCCAGCCAGCTGGGTAAAGAACAAGATTGAAATCTCTCAGGCCTAAGGAATGTCTTTTCTCATCGTGAAAGTTGGCCTGAGCTCTGGGGTCTCCTGGTGGACTGGCCTGAGCTGGCCTCTTCCTGGGTCATGGTCATATTTGTTCTCCCATCTCCAGGCCCTAGCCTGTCTCTCCCAACTTACACTGCTGACTGAACCCAAGGCCCAACCACTGAGCTACTTCCTCAGGTCTCTCCTCCTTCTGTTCCTATTTTACAGCTGAGTCTCACTAGATTGACCAGAGCCGTCTGTTATCAGGTGTGAGGTGTCTCTTTTTTTTTTTTTTTTTTTTTCCGGAGCTGGGGACCGAACCCAGGGCCTTGTGCCTCCTAGGCAAGTGCTCTACCACTGAGCTAAATCCCCAACGTGAGGCGTCTCTTAAGAACCACCATATTGTGTGCCCTGTGTACCTCTCCTGGGCTTTCTACTCTGCAGAAACTCTCTGGCCCTCCCATTGGATCCTGCTGCTTTGTGACACATTCTAGAACCTCTTTTCAGACCCCCTCAGCTGCTCCATGAACTAATTTCCCAGTGGTTTCCCCCCTTGTTCCCTTGTCCCCTTGGTCTAGAGCATCAGACAGGTGCTTCAGTTTCCAGATGGTGAGGCCTAAACATCTGCTTCCTCTTTGTCGTTGATTTTGATCCTTGGCAGGGGTGGGGGAAATAAGGGGACTATCCTAGCCAGCCAAGTACATAGGAACTCCAGACCCCAGTCCCAGGCTCTGGGATGGTTCTGCCTTCCATCTCCTACCCTCCCTGAGCCCCCTAGACCATCCATGGGGATTCCAGACCTCTGTTTCCCTGAATTCAGATGGCTCTGGTTCCCCCATCCTGCTCTCCCTGAGGACCCGGAGTGAGGATGGCTCTCCCCTCCCTCTCCTCTCCTCCCCTCCTCGACTGCCCCTCTCCTGCTGTCTGATCACCCGTCCTCCCAGAGCCCCTGAGCTGTAGCATTCCTCCTGCACTTTAAGGATCAACCATTTACATTCTTCACTTCCTCAAGCAGAACAGACCACAGGCTGGCTTGCTTCAGGCCTGGGCTGTGGGCAGTAGCGAAAAGGCCCAAGAACGGTGCCAAGTTCTGTGGCCAGGAGATGAAATGCAGCCTCCGTCTTGCACAGGCTGCTGGCGTTTGTAGCCTGAGTGGGGCCAAGACCTGGACCCCTTTCTTATGCAGTCACTCCTGATGAGGTTGTGTCCACAGGTTGAGGCAGACCAGACACACTGGCTGACATGCCTGAGACCCACCCGTGAAAGTCAAGAGCAGAGGTCACTTCACACTTGGTTTGATCTTGCTGCATGTGCACCTACCCCGTGCCTCTCCTGGAACTCTTGTTTGGCTCACAGGACAAAAGTGTTATGTAACTTCCGGTTTCTCCAATCGGTGCAGAAAATGGACGTGCAACCAAATGAGGAAGAGAAGCCAGGCCCAGGCTCCTTCCCCCATGCTGTGGTGCAGACTGTGGCCTTCCTTCCCTTCCCTTCACCAGAGAATTCACCTAGGGCAGGGTTCTCCCCTTTCCTGGTATGTAAAACCTCCTGAGATAGGGCTCCATTCTTAGCTGACGGCAGTACTCAGGCCTAGTACTGCCTAGATGGTCCACCTGATGTGTTATTTACTTGTTGGGATTAGAACATAATTGCATCATTTCCCGTAGACATATATTTTTCACAACCTACTTTAATAAGGTTCAACCTCCACTCTAGTCCACCACCCACCAGAGGTAATGGAAAAGAAAGGCTATTAGAATATGAGGGAAGCAGGCCTGTTTAGAAATAGTTCTTTGGGGATGATTCCAACCTTCGCTGTTCTCAGTCCGGTCCACTAGCAAACACCAAACACGAATCAGCAGCTGCAGTCCAGTCCACTCGGCGGACACTATACAGGAATCTTCAGGGACAGTTCAATCCAGAAGAAACCGAGAGGCCCACCAACTGGCCCGGATTTGCAGAAGCAGCAAGAAACCACAGGTATCTCCAAAGAAGTTCTTTGATGAGTTTCTCTTAGTGGTGTCACCCGAAGCAGAGCTCGGCAACCCAGTGTAAGGCAAACCAATACATGCGTATCGAAGACTACGGAGGCAGGGCAAAGCAAACCAGTGTGTGAGCTCCCACTGTCTGTGGAGTCATATTTATATCCCTTCGAAGCATCATATGTCCTCTCATATATCTTCTATAGCAAAACATCCTTTCACCTGTGTCTGCTTCAGCAAAACATCCTTTCACCTGTGCGCCAGACAAAACCTCATTATCACCTAACCAAGTCTCCAAAGAAACCAGAAATTTCCATTTTATTTCCCCCTGTTCTTCCCTTCCTTCAAGCCCTCCCATGTGCCCTCCTTGCTCTCTTTCAAGTTCATGACCTCTTTCTGAGTTCATTGGTATTTCACGCCTACATGTGTGTGTGTGCACTTATATATTTCTTTCCCTTTATTTACAGATTTATTTACTTATGTGTTTGAGCGCCCCGTTTCATGTATGCCTGCATGACAGACGAGCACATCAGACAGAAGAGGGCATCGGATCCCATGACGGAGGGTTGTGAGCCATTGTGTGGTTGCTGGGAACTGAACTCAGGACCTTTGAAGGAGCAGCCAGTGCTCTTAACCGCTGAGCCATCTCTCCAGCCCCCATATATATATTTCTAAATACATCCTGCTTGGTTTGAATAGTGTTACTCATACACATGTTTTCGGGGCTGACTATGTAGCATTGGATAGCCAATCAGTGCACTCTTCTCTGGGGAAGACTATACATACATACATACATACATACATACATGCATACATACATACATACATACATACAGTTATGGATGAATGGTGTTTCCCTTGTCTGCTTTGGCACATCTACACTGCTGCCTTTGTTTTGCTTACATTTAGGCAGTCTTGTTGGTGAGATTTTATGGGATGCCTGTAGATTCCCAGATCACTAGAAAACAGTCTCGGGGCAAACTCCCTGATACTCTGGCTCTTAAATTGTCCTGCCCCCTCTTCCACAACATTCCCTGAGCCCTAGGTGAGGAGGTTGTTTTGTAGATGTCTACCTGTCAGGGATGTTCCTCCTCTCAACATAACGAGAGTGGAACCCGCAAACGTTCAGGCCATAGTAGTCAAGACTCAAGTAGTTAATTTGGGGACATTTTATTATATTAAACGTGGAAAACAACTGCATGCCAGAGTAACGGAGAGACTTTGACAGCCCAGGTTATCACAGTGCCTGCTGTTGCCACTCAGCTCTCCTATATGTTTTTCCACTGGAGTTATGAGCTGTCTGTCCTTCTGTCCTGTGGTATTCACAACAAACTTTCCTTCTGCAGTGTGCACTTGGGCGGTTCTTGGAAGAGTGAGGAGACAGCCTGTCAGCCTCTGCTCATTAACCTAAGGACCATGTGACCAGTGAGGTGGCCATCTTGTGATTTGGTCTGCATTATTTGTTGGAAAAATGCCACAAGAAGATCACACTGGGATTTAGAAGTTTCTGGCTAATACTTAGCCAGGTAGCCTTTTGTGGCCAGATTGGTCTACAAAGAGAAACAGCATTTTGGAAAAGTGAAATACCTTTGTAACCTAACATGCAATTGGTTCAATAAAGACTTCAAATTTCTTTCTCTGATTGGATTTAAAAAAAAACGTGGAAAACAATGGGTTTTGTTGTGATATCTCTGTCATGCATATCACCCACCTGGCAATACTCACTCACTCTTGCCCCGCTTCTCCCAGAAACCCCCTCTTCTTGAATAGCCCTCTTCCACAGTTTTATTTTCCATCTAGGTTCCACCTGTGACGGAAGAGATGAGGTGTTTGTCTTCCCAGATCTGGATCATTTCACTTAGCACAATGACCTCTGGTTCTGTCTGTTCTCCTGCAAGTGCTATGACTTCATTCTTCATGGCTGACTAATATTCCACCGTGGGTATTCTCCTGGCCACACCTCTGTGGTGTGCGCTCTTGGTCTGGTTCCACAGCTTGGCTATTGGGAATGGTGTTGTGTTAAACATGAGTGCTCAGGTGCATTCCTTGGCTGAGTGCTGACTTTGATTTTCTGAGGAAAGGCCCAGGAGTAGGATGGTGCATCACGTTTCTGTTTCCAGAGAGTTCTATAGTGGCTAAAGCAGTGTGCAGAATGCACGTGTTCTCTTTCTGTCTCTGTCTCTGTCTCTTCTCTCTCTCCTCTCTGTCTCTCTCTGTCTCTCTGTCTCTGCTGTCTCTCTGTCTCTCCTCTCTTCTCTCTCTCTCTCTCTCTCTCTCTCTCTCTCTCTCTCTCTCTCTCTCCCCACCCCCCTAGCATTATTGTCCCGAGTCTTTCTGAACGGCAGCCATTCCCATGGGCGAGGTCTACTTGCTGAGTGGTTTTGATTTGCATTTCCCTGGTGGCCATGGATAAAAGCTTTTCAGTGTATTTACTAGCTACGTACTTTTTTTTATTAAAAAAAAAAGCATGGTCATTTAAATTCATTTGCCCATTTATTGATTATATTATTTGATCACTTGGCATTTAATATTTTATTTTTAGTTCCTTACTTATTTTTGGTTTGGCTCTTATGAGTCTGCTTCTGTGATGGGTGCCAGGCCAAGAAATGCTGAGCTTCTAGTACTGAGGGACCGAGAGGAGCTGTCAAACAATGTGGGAGACAGATGCGTGACAGATGGGCAGTGTAAGGTCGGGGGCTGTGGCGCCCGGGTGTCACAAATAAAACATGCCAGAGTCAAGGACTGAAGGGAGGTCTATGAGATGGCTGGAGTTTCAGTGTCCTGGGGGGAGCCCTCAGATGTCCCAGCTTTCCTGTAAACCTCCAGAAGTCCTTTCTGTCACACGGTTACAGATCCTGCTCTCTCTTCCTCAAACGTCTGGAGATGTCCTTAGCTGCCTCCCTCCAGGCTGGCCTCCTTACCTTCCCGGGGCCCAACAGGAAGCTACCAGTCTGTAGGCATGCAGCCGCAGCTCCCCAGGGTGGGGAGACAGTCACAGAAGCAGCCTGGAGCATTGCTTGTTGGGAAGCGGAATCCAGCTTCTCCTGGCCAGAGATGTGGGGCTCCCGCACTGCTTCTTGTCAGGGATAGATGGGGATTGCTTGTATTTTCCAGTCGGGGGACTGCCACTCTTGCCTTTAGTCATGAACGTTCCAGGGCTGGCATGGGGTCAAGGGACACAAGTCTATCTTAAAGCTGGTCCCTCTTGAAAACCCAAATACTATCAAACGTCACATTCCTGAAGCTAAAAATAAGCACAAAACCCGACATTTCCTAAGACGAAAAGGCCCTGGCCAAGAGCTCTGTGGCTGCAAATCCCTCTGTGAAGGGGCTGTCAGACGGCCATGCAGGAAAGGGCTGTGGCTGCCTTGTGTCCTAGCATCTCCATGGACCAGTGGTGTTCCCCAGACACAGGCAACACTGGCTTGGGCTCATACCAAGACATCCAGTATTCCCCATGCCTTGAGATGTCCAATCTGTCTGGGTGAGAGGACTCGCAAACCCCTCATGGCCTGAAAACAGAGCAGAAGCATCCATTCCTTTGGCAAAGCCAAACAATGGAGACACTGAGAAACCTAAAGTCCTGTGCTGCTCCTCAGAGGCTCAGCCTGCAGTGAGGTGCCCTGGCTTTCATGAGGGTCAGGTGCAAGGAACAGAAAGGGGTGCTTGGGCATGCCCTGTCGGGTTGGAGGTCAGTAACAGAGGCCTGTTCCTTCATCTTGGGGTAGGGTGTTTGTCCTTGAACACAGCTGGCTAGAGGCTGGGGTTAGGAGAAATGAGCTTTCGACCCCAAAAGCACTCAAGTTCCAAGGTGCTGGGACTATTGGCTTGCCCCATCCATATCTGACACCTGGGGGCCGTCAACACTCCTCCTCTGCCTTTGGGGTCACAGAGGGACAACTGGAGGGAGAGGGGAGCCCCATGAGGTTACCCTAAAGCTTGACAGACAAGCACTTCTGTAATCTTGCCCATTGACTTTCCGTCTCCCGTCAGGAGCAGGATCCCCACAAGGGGAGCGAACACAGAGTGAACGACACCAGTACTGTCCCAGATATCTGTTCCCAGGACACAGAAGGAGGGACCAGCCTTGTCAACACAGGGCAACATGGTCTTCAGACACTCTGTCCTGAGGACCTATGGGGACCTATGTGGGGAAGGACTGGCTTGCAGGCAGAGGGACAACAGGCAGGTGCTCGGAAGGGTAGCATCCTGCTGCCCACGTGGGATACACAGTTGGTCCCTGCTCCTGGGCTGTCCCTCTGAGGCCCGAGTGACCCCATTTTCAAGCCCTCCGTCTGTTCCCTCGGGCAGGCATCTTCTCAGCGCAGCGGGGAAAGGACAGCACTGTCTGATGCTCCCGCAGAGCTCCCGCCACAGAGGAGAGTACGTCCTTGGAGCGGCTGCCTGCTATAAATACACATCTGAGACAGAAAATCAAAGGCCTCCAGCCAGGCAGTCAGTCTGCCCAGCAGCTCCACGGAGTGGGGTCCAAGCCCTCCCTGGCCAGCCCAGGGCGGCCTACTTTCCAAGCTGGGCACACTTAACAAAGGCAGGTTGGATGGGTAAGAGGGAGTTCAGTGCCCCAAAAGTTGCTGTTGCCTCGTTGGAGGACTTTTAGGGTGGGCACCCCACTCCCCTCCATTGGCTGAGGAGAGCTGGTTCCAGAGACTGTACTTACTAGGAGCAGTCTCTCTCCATTCCTCCAGGTTTAACAGAGGTCCCAGTGTCTGCTCTCCAACTTCTGACGTGGCCACTCAATGGACTTTTCGGGATTTAGGAGGCAGGAGCACCTTTCCGAGACTCCTGGCAAATTTTCTTGAGGTCTGGAGACAACCAGCAGAGACCATGTACCAAGCCCTTACAGAAGGCTGATTTCTATCCACTGCTGGTCCTGCCTGGTGTTGCCCGGTGGGGTTGGCTGGTGTGTGCTAAGACTGTCCCTTTGGTCTCTGGTGACAGCCACTCTCCTAGCCACAGCGTCTTCTTTATACAAGCTTCCTCCCCAGGGGCCAGGGGAGCCAGCTTCAGGGACTAGAACACATGGGTACCAGAATAGGGCTACGGCGGACCACAGTTTGACCTTACTCGGTGTCTTGGTTATGGTTTTCATTTCTGAGAAGAGACACCATGATCAAGGCAACTTTTTTTTTTCCTTTTCTTTTTTTTTTTTTTTTTTTTTTTTTTCGGAGCTGGGGACCGAACCCAGGGCCTTGCGCTTGCTAGGCAAGCGCTCTACCACTGAGCTAAATCCCCAGCCCCCAAGGCAACTTTTATAAAGGACAACATTTAACTGGGGCTGGCTTACGGTTTCAGAAGTCCAGTCCATTATCATCATGGTGGGAACATGGCAGCATCCAGGCAGACACAGTGCTGGAGAAGAAGCGAGAGTTCTACATCTTGATCTGAAGGCAGCCAGGAGAAGATGCAGCATCCTCTGAGGACATACCCTTGGAAGGAGAAGGAAAGGAGCACTGGGGGTGGAAGAGAGTCCCGTGGCATGGGACATGCTTTGGAACTGGGAAGTCATTCTCGAATACTGTGAACTACTAGACCCTGACATTTGTGCCCCGTCTATGACGTCACCTGTTTGGGTGGCTCCGTGTTCAGTGGATGCCGTTTCCAATGGAGCCCTTAGGGTCGGACACTGCCTAGTTTGGCAAGAAGACAAGACCACAGAGCAGCCTTGCCAAAGTGGCAGTGTCAAGGGAGGCTGGTGGGGCCGGGGGACAACTGGCCAGAGAGTGAGCTGAGCTCACCAGCATGTTTCTGTGAAAACGGAGTCCTGTTATGGTAAAGCTGATGCAGGGCTACGTGGGCCGTGTTTGCTCAGGTCTGGGAAATACAGGGTTCCTCCTCGTGAGGCTGCCGCCGCCGCAGGGTGAGCGCCAGCACAAGCCACTACGGTGGGGACATCACTGAAGACCCCTTTGTCCTTTGTCCTCAGCACCCCTTGTCCTATTAGTTCCAGCTCTTGAGCTCTCGAGCGCCTCATTTAGCCCCACACAAAGCCTGCTGGAGGGGAGGAGCCAGGGCGGGCTCTCAAAAGAGGAGCATGGGTTGAAGATCCACTCTGATGAGACCCAGACAGACCCTGCCAAGCCTCCAAGGGTCACGGTGGCACCCATTCAGATCTTGTCAGCCTGCCCCTCCCATCACCTCCTGAGCTCCCTAGTCCTGACATCATCAAGAGATCGGCTCACAACCCGACCCTGGAACTTAACTGCCACTTTCCGAAGCATAGGCGTTGAGGATTCTTGCTCTCAGGATACCCTAAATCTAGTTACAGGTTCAAAGGAACTAAAGGACAAAATGAAGTCCAGGCCAGGCAGGAGTTGGGATTGCCACTGCTGAGGGCAGCTGACCTTAGGGCGTTAAGAATACGTCAGTCAGCTCTTTGCTCTCATCGCTCATCGCAGACACCAGCCGACCCACCAGCTTTCGGACCATGGCCAACCTTGAGCGTACCTTCATTGCCATCAAGCCAGATGGCGTGCAGCGTGGCCTGGTGGGTGAGATCATCAAGCGGTTCGAGCAGAAGGGGTTCCGCCTGGTGGCCATGAAGTTCCTTCAGGCTTCTGAGGATCACCTGAAGCAGCACTATATTGACCTGAAAGACCGTCCTTTCTTCCCAGGGCTGCTGAAGTACATGAGCTCAGGGCCTGTGGTCTGGGAGGGGCTCGATGTGGTGAAAACAGGCTGAGTGATGGTGGGGGAGACCAGTCCAGCTGATTCGAAACCAGGCACCGTTCATGGGGATTTCTGTATTCAAGTTGGCATGAACATCATCCATGGCAGTGATTCAGTGGAGAGTGCCGAGAAAGAGATGGGTCTGTGGTTTAAGCCCGAAGAACTGATTGACTGTAAGTCTTGTGCCCATGACTGGGTGTATGAGTAGACGCGGAGAAACCAGAATCCTTTTCAGCACTACTGATGGGGTTCCTGGACACAGCTCTTCATCCCACTGACTGGATGGACCACCTTTTCTAAAACAATAAAGACTTTGGAACTGGGGGGAAAAAGAATACATCAGTCAATTATACACACGTCCGTCTGTCTCAGGTGTGTCCATTCTGAGCTTGGGGCGCTCGGTGTCAATAGATGAGATGGACCCTACTCTGGGACACCCACAGAGAGGAGGTGCTTCTGGGTGTATAAGCAGACCAGGGTCAGAACTCTGAGATGAGGATGGAGTTACGGGCACAGGTGAGGGTGTGTGTGTGTGTGTGTGTGTGTGTGTGTGTGTGTTAGAGAGAGAGAGAGAGAGAGAGAGAGAGAGAGAGAGAGAGAGGATTCCTTTTTCTTATGGAGTGGGCACACACACATGCATACAGGTGCACATGCAGGCACATGCATGCATGCACACATACATGCATGTGCACACACACATGCATACAGGTGCACATGCAGGCACATGCATGCATGCACACATACATGCATGTGCACACACACATGCATACAGGTGCACATGCAGGCACATGCATGCATGCACACATACATGCATGTGCACACACATGCATACAGGTGCACATGCAGGCACATGCATGCATGCACACATACATGCATGTGCACACACATGCATACAGGTGCACATGCAGGCACATGCATACAGGTGCACATGCAGGCACATGCAAGTATGCATGCACACACATGCATGTGCACACACACATGCATACAGGTGCACATGCAGGCACATGCAAGCATGCATGCACACACATGCATGTGCACACATGCATGCACACACATGCACGCACGAACATACACACATGTGCATATGCACACACATGCACACACACGCGCGTGCACACATGTACATGGGCATGCACGCACACACATGTGCTCGTGTGGAGGCCAGAGGCCTGCATCCGGCGTCTGTCTTCCTCCACTACTCTCCATCTTGCTTTTTGAACAGGACCTGTCACTGAACCCACAGCTCACTGATTTGCTAAACCTTCAGGCTAGCTTGCCTGCGGACCCTCTTGTCTCCACATCCCCAGGGCTGGGATTACAGGCATGTATCGCTGTACCTGGCTTTTTCCATGGGTGGCTGGGGACCTGAACTCGGGTCCTCATGCTGGAGCGGCAAGCACTTTACGGAGCTGTGTCTCAGCTCATTAACGCGAATGTCTTAATGGACAAGCCATACCTGTTTCTAGAACAGGACCTCTCCTCTAACAGGGCCCTCATCTTTACGCCCTGGGGGGACCATCTTTGAGACAGTAACCAGGAGAGCTTGGGATATCTACTTTGTGGCCCAGCAGTCCTAGGGTCCTGAACTGTCCTACCCAGGAATCTTACAGCCCCTCTGAATCCTGGGGCTCACACCAGCAAACCTCCCATCCAGCTGTGTTTCGGGGGGCAGCACTGGATGGAGGCCATGCCATCAGCCCTTTGTCTAATCCAACTGTGGCTCACACTCTACCTGTCCAAGAGTCTATGCAGCTGATTTCGAGGGAGCTCAGGGCTTTGACTCTTCTCGAAACATCCTGATTACGTGTCCCTCTGAACGTCGTTTAAGAGAGTACCTGTGGTCCTTTCTCTGACCCTGCTCTCTTGATAGGGGAAAGGTGGGTATTCTCAGTCCCTGGTTCCCGTATCATAACTGAGGAGTTACAAGAGTGTTGTGTCCCTTCTCCCAACCTAAAGAAGACATCACCATCCAAGCTATCCCCAGGCCTCAGTGAGCTCAAAGACTTGCCTGTCAGGCCTTAGCAGCTCTGCGCAGCTGGGTCAAGGAAAGAGAGGCTTTGTTAATCTGTTCCTTGGCTCTACACAGCACCAGGCCCGGGTGCTCACTGCCCTGCACCACAGCTGGCTCCTTTCGGGACAAAGCCACCCTCATGGGCTCGTGCTATCTCTCCCTACAGGTAATGCATGCTCTGGAAGGTTCTACCTGCTAGATATAGTGGTCATCCAGTCATGCGGGTGCTGGCGTATTGGTATACCCAGGCTTTGAGCTAGAGGGTCAGGCTTCCCTGAGTCCTGAGGCGAAGAATAACTATGTTGAAATATAGTTATTTTTAGGGATCAATACAGGGGTGTGGCTCATCTAGCCATAGCTGCATGAGCCCCTTGACACTGTCCCATCGCTCTGGAAACCAGGGAGATGGAATCCAGTGCTGTCCCCTCTCACCTCCTTCTAAAGAGGTGGAGCATAAAGCCAGAGGACAGCCAAGAGTGTTCTGGTGAGTAGAGAGGCTCTCAGACCACTGAGTACATGAACCTGGGACCTCCTTATGTCTGAGGGACTAATAGCCCCAGAACCTCCCATTCCCCATTTCTGTTCTAGTTCTGTAGCCAGCCAGCCTGAAGCAGGATGACACCCTAGTCTAACGGACCACTCTGGAAATAATGCTTTCTCTCTTCAGTTGGCAGGATATAGAGGGGATGGCTGGCAGGTAAGAGGCCCCCAGGACTATGAATTAGCATCCGAGTATTGGGGTTGACTGTAAAACAGGGGCCCAGAACACAGAGGCCCCCGTGTCCAGCCTAGGAGCACCTTGCTTAGAGAAATGAGCATCCCATCCATTTAAGCTATTTTTATTCCCCCCCCCCTCAGATTTCCTCCGAAACATTTGTAAGCCTTACAGGGGGTTGACCAGAAAGGTGTTGAACATCTGGCTTCAGGCATAGAGACAGGAGGCCTTCCACAAGCTTGCCACATGATACGCTGCCTCAGAGAGGCAGCCAAGCGTGGTCAGGCTACTGCCATGGAGTGCTAGGAATCGCTGTTCTTCGATTCTTTGATTTTGCCTCAGCTGTCATCCCTGTCACAGCATAGTTCTCTTCATCCTAGCCCTTCCTATGTGACTTCTCGGGACGTCCTCGCTCACAACTCTTACAGTTTTATCGGTGGTACTCATAATAGCATAGCTACTTGGGAGCCTTACTGTGTCTCCTTGGTGACCAGGGATGCTAAGCCAGTTCCAGGACCTATTGTTCATTTGAGTCTTCCTAAGTTTTGAATCCCATCTCTTCTACTTCTTGGTACTATTATTGTTGTGATGGTGGCTGTCCCCTACAGTGGGCCTGCAGAGAGTCACTCAGGGAAAGGGCAGTGCCACTTACCTGGGTGACACTGGCCAGAACCCTGAGAGGGTTCGGGCAGCTTGCTTATATGCCCATCGGCCACCCAATCTGTGAAAGGGACATTGGGGGCTCTGATGGGCCAGGTGACCCCTGCACCCTCCATGGGCATACAATGTGGGGGGCAGTCCCAACATTAGGCAGAGAAAAGACATAAGACCACCACAAAATTCATCACACATGTCCACACACACACACACACACACACACACACACACACACACACCACATAAGCCACATAATACCATCGCTTTCTGTATCATTTCAGAATATGGAAGTCACCAACTTTAGAAAAAAAGTTGTGTTAAACAGACACGCCTGTACATATTCAAGAAGTCACTCGGGTCCCCTGAAGGACTTATATAGCCTATCAAAAGAGAGGACACATGGAGTACAAAATAACTTCCCATCAAGGCTACAGTGAAGAGGTGGGTGGATGGAATAAACCTAGCAGGAAGGTATGTAGGGAGTTGGGGCGTTGAAGGTTTGTAGGGAGTTGGGATGTTGACGGTGTGTAGGGAGTTGGGATGTTGACAGTATGTAGGGAGTTGGGATGGTGACAGTATGTAGGGAGTTAAGATGTTGACGGTATGTAGGGAGTTGGGATGTTGAAGATTTGTAGGGAGTTGGGATGTTGACAGTATGTAGGGAGTTGGGATGGTGACAGTATGTAGGGAGTTGGGATGGTGACAGTATATATAGAGAGTTGTGATGTTGACGGTATGTAGGGAGTTGGGATGGTGACAGTATATAGGGAGTTGGGGTGTTGACAATATGTAGGGAATTGGGATGTTGACAGTATGTAGGGAATTGGGATGTTGACAGTATGTAGGGAGTTGGGATGGTGACAGTATGTAGGGAGTTGGGATGGTGACAGTATGTAGGGAGTTGGGATGGTGACAGTATATATAGAGAGTTGGGATGTTGACAGTATGTAGGGAGTTGGGATGGTGACAGTATGTAGGGAGTTGGGATGGTGACAATATGTAGGGAATTGGGATGTTGACAGTATGTAGGGAATTGGGATGTTGACAGTATGTAGGGAGTTGGGATGGTGACAGTATGTAGGGAGTTGGGATGGTGACAGTATATATAGAGAGTTGGGATGTTGACGGTATGTAGGGAGTTGGGATGGTGACAGTATGTAGGGAGTTGGGATGTTGACAATATGTAGGGAATTGGGATGTTGACAGTATGTAGGGAGTTGGGATGTTGACAGTATGTAGGGAGTTGGGATGTTGACAGTATGTAGGGAGTTGGGATGGTGACAGTATGTAGGGAGTTGGGATGGTGACAGTATGTAGGGAGTTGGGATGGTGACAGTATGTAGGGAGTTGGGATGGTGACAGTATGTAGGGAGTTGGGATGGTGACAGTATGTAGGGAGTTGGGATTTTGGTGAGCTTTACTGTCTTTAGCCAACCTGAATTTACTCACATTTCTGGAACGAACACACTAAGTCCATGATGGAGAAGAGCCACACGTTGTTGATGAACAGGTCAGAGCCTCCTTCACTGCACAGGCGCCTTCGGGACGAGATTCCTTCCCTGCCCTCAGTACCAGTTTGAGAGTTGCTCGCTACCCATAGGACTGCCACACAGAAGCGCTGGACTTGTACCTAACCACCTACGGGGCTTCACATACAGCCCAGAGAGGCTCCTCGTTGCTACAGAACCATGTCCCTTCGGCCTGACTGTCCATCCTTAAGCCTCTAGAGCTCCCTCCTCCATCACCTTCTTGGTTTCTTTTCCTCTTGCTACAACAGAATACTCCAAGTTCCAGCACAGCGGGGGAAGTCACAGAAGCCAGACCTACCATGACAGAAGCATGCCCTATCACAGTCTGCTATCTCCATTTATACAATCCAGGAAGCCCATCCAGGAAACGGCCCCACCCACAATTAAGATGGGTCTCCCAATATCCGTCAGCACAATCAAGATAACCCCCAGCTGAGCAATGCCTAGAGGCCCGAGGAATTCTGGATCCTTGCTAGTTAACGATGAAAGCCAACCAATCATAATCCACCTGACTTGTCAACCCAACACCCAAGCGTGTCACTCTGAAGCCATAACTTTCTGCTCCTTGTTCATTCCAACACCTTAAGAATCCAACATCTCCCGTGAGGTCCGATAACACAAAACCAAGTCACCTGCTCCCAACTGACAGCACAGGGTAACAATACTCTTACCAAACTGATTCTCCTGGGCCAGCTCTATCCTGTGCCTGGAGTTCTGCCCAGTGGCTGTCCCACGACCCTGGCATTTCCTATATCCTAGGACCCTCCCACTGCACCTTACCTTTACAGCTTCAAACAACAGCCTCCTCTCCGGGCCTCTTTGCAAGGACTCCAATCCTGTCACACACTGGCCTCAGCTGCTTCCCTCAACATCCAGCTTCCGTGCCTTCAAGACCATTACCAACCACATGGATGGCCCCCGCCCCAAGCTCTGCCATCATCTCAGGATGCCCTTCCCCCACTCCGCCCCACCCCCACCCCCACCCTCAAGCTCTATCAACTTGCGTGTGCTGACCCTAGGGAGACACTTTTCTGGGCAGTTGCTTTTGAGCAGTGGGGAACCTTTCAGCTTAGGGGTTTGTTTAATTGTTTGTTTGTTTTCATTTAAATAAATTTGGAGCTAAACAAAACGGAGGGACCTCTAGAGGGTGAGGTTTCCTGTGGTGTCAGATCAGCACAGGAGATGACGTCTCTTTCATGGTGCCTCTCTCTAACAGTCACAGCTGCTTTCTCAGCACTGGCTTGAACGTTCTGCTATCCCGAAATTTCCTCCGCTACACAGATCAGCTCATTGTCTTGAAATTCACCTTCACTCAGGTCCTCAAGACACAGAATGATCAGAATGTGTCCCTCTGTCACACCACTATGGTTGTGGTTTGAATAGGTATGGCCCCACAGACACGTGTGTTTGAATGCTAGGCCCAGGGAGGGGCACCATTAGGGGGTGTGGCCTTGTTCGAGTGGGTGTGGCCTTGTTGAAGGAAATGTGTCATTGCGGGGCAGACGGATGACTGTAGCACACAGTGTGGTGTGTCGTCTATCCACGGTGCTTTCCCATCGGTAACAGCCAGAGTCCAAGGATATGAACTGCTCTGTAGCAGACGAGATTAATGCAATGGAAACTATGATTAATAGGAGACACCCACGCCAGCCACACCTTGATGTTCCATAACCCAGGGGAGGGCACCAGTGCCCGTGTTGGGAACACTTGCCCATGCACCCAGGAGGAAGGGGCCCCCAAACACTATGCTGTCCACAGGTTCTTGCAGAAGCCTGGCCCGGCACGTCCCTGGCATCCTACCAGGGCAACACAGACTCTGGCTGACTCCCAACAGCTCCTGAGCTCTCCGAGGCCCCATCTACCCCAGCTGCCATTGATTCTGGACAGTGTTTATGCTGTAGTGAGATAGATTCACCCTCTGGGGCAGCCTGCAGGGATTTAATGAGCAGACATCAGACTCAAGAAGGATGTGAGGAGCTCTAGGGACTAGAGGAGCACAAGCCCTTCCCCTGGGTGACAGGACCAGTTCAACCACGACAATGGGGACCTCCAGCCTTGGCCAGCTGTGTCCCCTCAGCACACACGCTGGATGTCCTGACAAGCTTGGGGCCAAAGACTAAAGTTTTGTTACAGAGCAGTAGCTGGCCTGACGACCCTCAGCTCGGTGTCTGCTGTTACTGACTGCTTTAAGTCTGGGCATCTGGTGAGAGAGGCAACCTGTAGGCCACCCACCCTCTCTGACCCTCGCTCTCAGGAGATGGCTTACAACACTGCCCAATGAGGTCTAATCAGGTCCTTAAAGGGGCCTGGGACAACACTGTTGGAATCCAGGAGACACAGAAAACTTGTCCTAGGCTAGCCAAGAGCCAGCTTTTTCCTGGCAAGTGGGCGGTTCATGCGGCTATCGGATGGGGTGGTCTTGGAGCCTCTTAGTTCCCAGACGCTGGCTCCTGCTGTCACACTCACTCTCATCTACACAGGGGACACATGGAGCTGCCCCATCTGGGTTGGGGCTCAGATAAGTCACCAATGTCCAGGTTTCTCTGCCATCTGGGTCTCGTCGGCTGACGGGGCCTAGACTTCCAAGGGGTCTCTCCCCACAGTGAGACTGCTCCTGGCCTGTCTTTCACCATCACCTCTTCACTCAGGGCCAACGCCCATCCCAGAAATGAAGCGGACATTATGAGATTAGACATGGCGGCGGGGCTAGGTTTCCAGGCTGGTCTCAGCTCTCACAGTGCTCCAGCAGTTGTCCAGCCAGATTGTAGGAGACAGTGGAAGGATGGCACCTCTATCCTGGTCACTCGTAGACCAGTCCCGCTGTGTCCAGAGGAGGTTCTGGGAGCCATGTCGGTGTCACCAAAAACCATGGTTCAGAAAAACCGTGTGACACTAAGTTTCGGTTCACGCAAAAGCTGAAACTCAGCCGCAGCAGAAATGAACAGTCGTTCTTAGACGTCTACTTGTGTACTGATGTCTCTCCCGATGTCTCACGCCGATAGAACTGATCGTTCAGCCTGGGGAGCCTTCCTTCTTCCACTCAGAAAGCCTGCAGTCCCAGCTCATGGGAGGCTGAGGTAAGAGGAGCATGAATACAAGGCCAGCCTGGGCTACGTACCAGGACAAAAGGAACCAAGGCTATGTAAAGAGACCTTGCATGGAGGCAGGGAGGACCTCCCGCTCCTGGGAGGACTGCTTGGCTATGCAGGGCACAGCTGACTTTGAAGCCTAGCGGTGAGATCATTCTGCTCCGTGCCAGTCCTCACATGTCCCCCAGCCAACCCTCTTGGCATTCAGGTGAGAGGTGGTGTCTCCTTTAGCAAACAGTCATTGGGGATGCAACCACAGGCCTTTCTGGGCCTGACTGATGGGGTTGGGCCTGGCTGCTGACTGATGCGAGCTCCCAGCTCTGGGTAGGTTTCTATACTGTCTTGAGAGCTTACTTAAGTTATTTTGCACTCCCTCTCCCTCTCCCTCTCCCTCTCCTTCCCCCTCTCCCTCCCCCTCCCCCCCCTCTCTCCAGAATTAACAATCGGGGTAAGAAATCTGGGCAAGACTCTCTCTCTCTCTCTCCCTCTCCCTCCCCCTCTCCCTCTCCCTCTCCCTCCCCTCCCCGCCTCTCTCTCTCTCTCTCTCTCTCTCTCTCTCTCTCTCTCTCTCCCTCCCTCCCTCCCCCCCCTCTCCAGAATTAATAATTGGGGTAAGAAATTTGGGTAAGACACAGGCCAACTGTTCCTCTGTGTAAACAAGAACTCGGTTCCCACTAAGTCTCCACCAGGAGTTACTATGAAGTAACCACAGAATAAACTGGGCAACGTAATGCTGGGCCTGGCAGGCCTTGGGGATGGCAGGGGGCGGGGCTGTGACTGCTAGGGACATACTGATGTCCCACAGCATGGAAATATCCCCCACCCAGAGACTCCCTGCTATGGGGCTGGATTCTCTTTCCATAGGTATCGGTGCGCCAATACCAGGGCCTGGCTGGGCTTGCCTCTCCTCTGCAGATTCAGGGTGGATGTAGGTCCCTGGGAACCTTGTGTGGAGCATGGAGGGTAGCTGACTGACCTCAGCTGTGCACTCAGTGCACAGCACTGAGTCCCTAGGTTACTACATAGATGTCATCACGTGTCGTGATCTTCTGTGCCTGGCTCAGGTAAGGCCTGTGTGCAATCCCTCCGTGGGACATGTGATGACAGAATTTGCGTCTGCTGGACGCAGGGTGAATGAAGGATACACGGAAGAATGCAGCAGCAAGGAAGGCCTTGCCGGAACATTCCATGGACATCTAAGCCACCCCGACTTGATCTTTCTAGAGCCTTATGTAAGCACCCCTCACTGGTCCAAATGATCCCACCTCGATGTTCCTGAGCATTGAACATCAGTGCTCCTGGCTGGGGATGGAGTCTCACGGGTTAGTAACATCCTCCTGCCTGGGCCTGGACCCTGCCTGCTTATTCTGCTCTGCCCAGTGCTACCTGAGTCAGTAACTTGGAGCCTAGTGACTTATCTGCCTCCCAGGAGCTAGGGAGAAGTGCTTCTAGGGACAGCATGCCTGCCTACGGGTAGCTCCAGTCAGGGTACTCCCAGGCCCTGCCGGATCTCAGGACAGCCTCCAGGGAACCACTCATGCTTGCAGGGAGAGCCTCACCAGAATGTTCCACAGCAGCATTCTTTGTCAACTCCCACTCAACAGGTAAACATTTACAAAACGACCTCCTCACCTAGGGCTCAGGGAATGTTGTGGAAGAGGGGGCAGGACGATCTAAGAGCCAGAGTATCAGGGAGTTTGCCCCGAGACTGTTTCCTAGTGATCTGGGAATCTACAGGCATCCCATAAAATCTCACCAACAAGACTGACTAAACGTAAGAAAAGCAACAGTGTAGATGTGCCAAAGCAGACAAGGGAAAGACCATTCGTCCATAACTCTATCAATCTATCTATCTATCTATCTATCTATCTATCTATCTATCTATCTATCTATCTATAGTCTTCCCCAGAGAAGAGTGCACTGATTGGCTATCCAATGCTACATAGTCAGCCCCAAAAACATGTGTATGAGTAACATTATTCAAACCGAGCAGGATGTATTTAGAAATATATATATATATGAGGGCTGGAGAGATGGCTCTGGGGTTAAGAGCACTGGCTGCTCCTCCAGAGGTCCTGAGTTCAGTTCCCAGCAACCACACAATGGCTCACAACTCTCCGTCATGGGATCCGATGCCCTCTTCTGTCTGATGTGCTCGTCTGTCATGCAGGCATACATGCAAACGGGGCGCTCAAATACATAAGCAAGTAAATCTGTAAATAAAGGGAAAGAAATATGTAAGTGTGCACACGCACACACATGTAGGCATGAAATACCAATGAACTCAGAAAGAGGTCATGAATTTGAAAGAGAGCAAGGAGGGCACACGGGAGGGCTCGAAGGGAGGGAAGAACAGGGGGAAATAAAATGGAAATTTTTGGTTTCTTTGGAATGGGAGCTTAGTAACCTCTGGGAAAGCACATCCTCTGGGTACTTATGTCCCCGTGCCCCCCCTCCCAGGCCAGCCCGGGCTCCTAGACCTTTCTGGAAGAAGCTATATATATTCAGGGATGCTAGAGGCACCAGGGCTGCTCGCAGCCTCCTCCAAGGTGTGTTAAAAATGGAACTGCAGCAGCACCTCACCCTCCAAGCACCAACAAAAGCTGACAATGCAGACTAAAAATAACAGGTGTTTTTCCCGGAGGCGACAGAGTCAGGCATGCATCGACACCCCTCACCCCTCCTGTACTGCAAGGGGCTAGGGCTGCAGAGCCAATTGGCCCTGGACCGCAGATCTCACGGGCTCGTAGAGACTGTGTGAATCACATCTGCACTCCTACTGCGTGTCAGCCATGTTGCAATGGCCTTGGTGCGGGCAGCAAGGGGCCCCCTGTAGGGGTTCTTTTCTGCCTCTATCCAGAGCCGCTGTGAGATCTTCTCCATGTGTGCCTGGCTATCTTTGTCCTCAGAACCCGGCGAGGAGGACGGGTTGGCAGAAGGAGACGTCATTCCTAAGTGTCCCTCCGAGCATGCTGAACCTCCGAGGGGCTCTTTTTCTCTCAGCCCTGTGGTCATACTAGGGCCTCCACATGGCCATGGTTTCTTGAGGCCTTCGGAGTGTGTGACTTGGCAAACCACCAGGACACCCAGAGCAGGGGATTGTGGGTTAAAGCTCAGGTCAACTGAAGTCTGGGCCGGCGTGGCTTCCATCGTTCACCCATGACAGCTGTCCAGCCATGTTGCCCCTCAGGGATATGCAGCTGAGGACACCATGGACAGTCAACCTCGCTTTTGACAGAACCTTCCCCAGGATTCTTACTCAGCCTCAAAACAGGGACTTACATCCCCATGGCAAAGTTTGGACCCTTCACTATGGACTCTCCATGAGGACACCCTTCCAGAGCAAGCAGGGCTGGAACCTCAATTTCCCATCATCCCTTGCCTGCCAGGGGCTGCAAGTCTCAGCAGATTATATACATATACATATATATATGATAGATAGACAGATAAATATAGATATAGATATAGATATAGATATAGATATAGATATAGATATAGATATAGATATAGATATAGATATAGATATAGATATAGATATAGATATAGATATAGATAGATTATAGATATAGATATAGATGATATAGATATAGAGATATAGATATAGAGATAGATATAGATATAGATATAGATATAGATATAGATATAGATATAGATATAGATGTAGATGTAGATATAGATATAGATATAGATATAGATATAGATATAGATAGATTATAGATATAGATATAGATGATATAGATATAGAGATATAGAGATAGAGATAGAGATAGAGATAGATATAGATATAGATATAGATATAGATATAGATATAGATATAGATATAGATATAGATATAGATATAGATATAGATATAGATATAGATATAGATCAGGGACCAGAAGCAGCTTGTTGGATCAACCGGTCACAGGCAAAACAGGGGAACAATCAAACTCAGAAGTACTGTGCAGTGGTACAAGTACTGTGCTGTCCTCAAGTCTCTCCAGCCAGGTTAAAGTTCACAAGGCAATCAATTTTTTCTGAAGGGAACCCTGAGAACTCTTCTGTGTGTCTGAGCTATCACCCTTCTCTGGGGTCTACCAGCAAGCTCCCAGGAAGGTGGGCCAGGGAGGCCACAGAACCTGTCTAGGGAAGGACCTCACCCCATTTGGAGGAACAATGGAGACAGGTTTCCCTTTGCTGTTTCTGGGGCAGGAACCACGGTCCTAAAGCATCGCCCAGGCCTCTACTGGAACTTACCAGTCTCATGGTATTTCTCAAGACATTGGTAAATGCTCAGGCTGAAGCAGTGATTAAGGGTGAACCATTCCTGGGGGTCATAACAGACCCTTGTTTATCCTTTCCTCTGGGCCTTGGAAAACAGCCCAGCCTCTAGACCCTACCCTATGTAAGCATAACAAAGCCCAAGGCCTCTATGGGCAGACAGCAGTGTGCCTCACGCTGTTCCTGAGGCCTCTGCATTCAAAGCTGGATGCCCAACCTGTCCCCTCACCCAGCCAGGACCCAAGTATGACCCCGGCGACATCTTGTTCTTCTCTTCTATGAGATGGGCTGCTCATACTGGGTGTTTTCCAGGAAATGCATCGTGGCTTAGCTTCTAGAACTATGCTTGCCCTGCCCCTGCTCCCCAAGTCCCGATTCTGCTGTACTAACCAGAGTCCCAGAGAGGCTTTACCACTGAGCTGGAAGCAGGGCTTCTCCAG